>NC_047056.1:111317276-111618003 GCF_000738735.6 Corvus cornix cornix | reverse complement strand
CGAGATGGTCTTTAAGTTTCCTTCTAACCCAAACCATTCCATGACTTGATGATGATGATTATTATTCCTTTATTTTCCTTTTATGTAGATTTTCAGTAGCAGGAACCTTGAACTCCAGCATTTCTGGATTTCTGCTTGCAAAGACTTTGGCATTGACATTGTAGAAAGCCTGGGAAACACCTCTGTGTCTGACAGTATTTTAAATGGACACCTTGGGCAGAAGGTAAGAACTGCACGAAATATTTCAATGCTTCTTGACTTGCACAGCAAGACTTCAGTAGGAATTTGGAGAAATAAGAAAGCAACCTGGAGAACAACCCCTGCTTCATGGTAGCTTGGGAAAAACTTGGGTTTGGAAAAAAGGTTGTAAGTAAAAACAGTAGTTGTGAATAATGTAAGTAAATGGGATAGACTGTGGGTGTTGGTCTCTTCTCCCAAGTAACAAGAGACAGGAGAAGAAGGAATGGCCCCAAGTTGCACCGGGGGATGTTTAGACTGGATTTTAGGGAAAATTTCTTCACTGAAAGCGTTTTCAAACAGTGGAACAGGCTGTGCAGGGCAGTGGTGGGGTCACCATCCCTGGAGGGTTTTAAATCCCATGTAAATGTAGCACTTGGGGAAATGGGTTAGTGCTGGGCTTGGCAGTGATGGGTGAACCTGATGGTCTTATAGGTCTTTCTAACCTAAACAATTAACATTAATTTTTTTTTTTTCGAAATGTCTTTTCATTTCAACATGGAAGTTTTGAAGATTTTTTTTAAACAAATTTGAAACAAGGACTCTGCTTTTTCTGTTTTCATTAGAAAATATTAAAAGATTTCACACTATAAGGCATAATGCTGTATATTCTTTCTAAAACAACGTTGAAAAGCAAAAGCAAAATCACGAACACAAAAAGCTGAAGGATCTTAGCCAGACAAGTGCAAATTTTTTTCCTACTCATATTTTTTTTTCCAGGATTGACACGGTCTCAGAAAAGCCTTGGAATTTCACCAAACCTTTTTGGAGAAATCCTAATTTTTGTTTAGTCAAGCTTTTCTAACACAAATTCCTATACACCGTTTGCGTTTAGCACCATTTAACCAGACATGAGTGGGTTTAGTTTAGTGATTTGAGAATAATGAGGGGGAACACCAGCTTTAGTTTCTATCCTTGTTAACACTTTGGTTTCATCTGCTCTCTCTCAGCATCACTGGTCCACCTGGAATGCAGAGTGTTATTTTTTTTACTTTTTTTACTTGAGAATGAAAAATACCAACAAAATGTAATTTTATTTATGCAGTAAATATGATCTTCTTCCATTATTTCTTTAGGCAGCTGGACAAAGTCCTTTGGGTGCTACCAGGTTGTTAACAGATTAATAACATGGATAACAATGGAATTTTAGTTACAACTGGCCACAGCTGCTTGTTCATGATTTTGAGGTCTTTTTTTTTTCCCCCTGCTCAGTCTTCTATTGTTGTTTATTAAATTAATTTTCTCTCTGACTGGCAGAAAAAAGAGAGTTTTAAATGAGTTTTCTTTAGAAGCTCAAGGAAAGAAACCTCCTTAGCAGGTCCATTCTAAGTATATAGTTCAGATAAAATCCTGGCTTCACCTGTCCAACCTTTCAGTGTCCCAGTGATGTCCCAGGGAATTTCTCTGACACCAAGGGGTGGATGTTTTTGTTTTTGCTTTGCAGGATCCATGGAAGGATTCCAATGTTGTACTTGTTAAGAGATTTAGAGGCGCTCAGCTGTGCCTTGTTTCTTGCAGTACCTCGGGGGGGTGATTATCTTTGATTATCTCACTATAAGAGCCTCCTTGTCATAATTTACATCTTAATGTATGTAATTCTTCCTTTAATAATGACGTCTCTTTAATATCAATTAAAACTTTATGACATTAATTTAATAGGAACCTTGGATATTCCTCTCTGCTGCCCCTTCCACTTTTTGGAAAAAAAGTGTTTTTAAAACATGATTGTTTTCTGGAAATATCAGGGCATTGAAAAGTTGGGGCTTTGACCCACTGAAACATTAGTGACAGGGCTAAATCCAGGACCTGCAAAAACCAAATGAAAGATTTTGGTAACTTCTTAGACAATCAGCAAGCCTATTCTATGCCCTCATAAAGCAACTCATTGTCTTTGTGAGGCCATTTAAGGAGAAGCATTTCTTCCTGGAAAAATCAGGAGTTCTGGGTCAGGTGACACATACAAGAGAGGAATTATTGTCTCACACTGAGAGTTTTAAACAAAACTGATTCATTAAAAATATAGAAAATTGGGTGGGATAAAAGCCAATGGAGACTTTCTGAACTTGTTACCAGAAACTAGGGATTTCTCCTTAGCAGTGACTTGGAAGAGGAAGGCCCAAGGGCGAGGACTATCACTCCAGATGTTTTATGTTTTGGCCTCAGAATAAAAAAAAGCTGATGGAACTACTGTCTCTTACAGAGATTGAAGAAGCACCATTTCTTTGAAGTAATATTCTACTCACAAAAGTGCATTTCATTCTACCTATTCAATTGCAGAGATGTTTCCATATAGGGTGGATTTCTTTATTCATTCTCTACTCTGGTTTTGGTAATTATTTTACAAGTATTTATTGGTCTCAAACAGTATCACACCGCTCCTGCCAGCCCTTTCTCCTGCAGGCTGCTCACCAACTCTGAGTACATCTTTATTTCCAGGCTGTTTCCAAGATAGTTTGGTACTTCCCATGAGTCATGGACTACAATCACCCCAAAATCCAGTTTGTCCATTGTCTTTTTCATCACTCTTGGCTTTTGCTCTTCCTTTCTGGTTCTTGTAGCTCTGATGGACCCTGAAGTCAGCTGGAGGTTTTCAGAGAGCCTGGCTTAAGTGCTTCCCCATCCAAAATGACACAAAATGTCTTTGAATCTCAGTGCTCAGGTTTTTCTTAGAACAGAAATAAGAATGATCACTTTTGCAGAGTAGGAAAAATTCCCAATTGCTGGATAAAAACGGTAAAGTAAAATGGGGCTGTAAAAATTCACTCACTGTGGCTTTCCTCTCCCTTCAAGTGTCCAATCTTAACTACTATGCAACAACTCAAACAAAGGGCAACAAGCTGCCCTTGAAAGTGATGTTATCACCTGCTTCAAGTGGGGAATTAAATGGGTGTTACTTGTCAGATTTTGCCAAACAATAGTTTAGATCCATCCTTTAAACCCCACAACTGTGGGCAATCACACTTTTGCATTCCCAGCTGCTGCACCCTGGATGCTCCGTTTCTGGAAATGTTCCTGGCCAGGTTGGATGGGGCTTGGAGTGACCTGGTCTAGTGGAAGGTGTCCCTGCCCACGGAAGGGGTTGGAATAAGGCAACATTTAAGGTCCCTTCCAACCCAAGCCAGTGTAGGATTCTGTGATTCACACGGTGATGTTTCCTTCACTCCTCATTTCAGAATAGCACCTGTATGTCTTCAGGACTAAAGACTCCCAAAAGGTACCAGTTCCTCATCTCCAACACAGCTTTCAGGAACTTTGATGTGAACACTTGCACAGCAATCAGGACTTGTTCTGGCTGTTACCAAGGGCAGGGTGAGTCTGATTCACCTTTATTTCTCAGGATTTCCAAGTCCCTGGCTTCCCCTCCCATTACAAGTTCATAGTTTCCACAGACAATCATTGATAGCTCCTCTGCACAGGCTGAGATTCCAGGTTGTCCCCAGTCTTGCTGGATATGGCTTCATCACTCAGTTGGAGCCACATGTTGCGTTTATTTTGAGACAAATATAGCCTGATTTTTGCACTGATACAGTTTTTCAGTGGAAACGGGTTTTATACACTGCCTTGTTTCTGCATCTTCATTTTGGGAGGTAAAATTTCAAGAGTGACAATTTCTTTAAAAGCTGTGACACAGTCTCACAGAATTTCACCAAGCTGCTACCTCAGGCCAGCCTAAACCTGAGGTGAATTTGCCTAAGATAATGTGTAAACTAAGCATCCGTCTGAGCTTTGAAGAGGTACCCAAAGGCTCTTTGAAGAATGTTGCAACTGCAATTGCCTCTTGTACTGTAAGGAAACGTATTTATATATAAATTAAGACTGCCCTACAATAACATAGCAGAGAGAAAGACTTTGGGAGATGAGATCAAAGGACAGGAGGAAAAGTAAAATCTGGCTTAGTCAGGCTAAAACTGGGAATAGGGCAGTCAAATAGTAACCTATGTGTTGTATGGACACTCCTGCCAAAGCTGACTTTTTACAGTCCATGGGGCAATGATTTTCTGACATTTCTGTAAATAATTAATGTGCTCAAAAACTTTAGCCTGCATGGATATTCATATTTTTTTCGTAGCTATCTGTGTTTCAGTGAAAAAATCCTCCAGACTCACTGTTCAGCCAAGGTTTTATTCTGCCAGGTGCTGCACGTATCCAGAAGAGTCAAATATATCTACACAACATAAACAGTCCTCACCTCTAAAAAATTTACCTTCAAAAAAATTCAGAAAGGGTCTATAAGAATCACTGGCATGGGGTCTGTAATTTTGGCTGTGGGGCCTGTGAAGAAGTGTTTGGAGTCACTGAGGAGATGCTGGTGGGACCAGGAGCAGCACCTGGATCAGGCAAGTCTGAACCACAGGTCCTGTCACAACAGAGCACTGGAAAAGTTTGGCCTGGCCATAGCACAGCAGTAGCTATTCCTAAACCCACCTCTATTTATTTTCTCAGATCTCCCCATTTTGTTGACTCATCAGACGTTTTTCCAAAGGCAAGGTGGAATGAAGTTGGTCTCTTTTCCTCCAAAGAATTGTCTTCAGGCCCATTACATGAGGTGACCATTCTGTTTTTCTGAAATACTGCTTGTCACCCACAGGTGGCTTTACAGTGACAGCTGAACATCTGACCTTCACCAACTCCCCTTTCCAAGTGTCCTTCCCCTTTCCTCACTCTGCCATCCTTGAGGATCTTGATGGCTCCACCACAGGACAGAAGGGAAGTCACATCCTGCCTTCCACAGATATCCTGGCAGCATCTTGCACAGCCAGTGCCAACTTCAGCCAAGCTTCTGGTGGCAGTGTTTGTGACAGTGACCTTGTTTTCCACCGTATGGCTCTTCATTTGTAAGTAATTGCTCCATCTCCCAAAATTCAGCATGGGCTTTGCTTCTATGTGTTATTCTGAGATTGCTGCTGGGTCTGAGCTCAGTCCCAGAACTGCTGCCTCTCTGCTGGGTCCTAAACTAGGTCTAAAGCCTGAGCGGTGGCACCTCTTAACCCACTGTGCTATCTCCCATGGCCTGTCAATCCATGGCAGAAGGACAAGGATTTCCTGGAGATGCTGTGTTGCATCTGGCATCTCACACTGAAGTATTTGATTGCTTGGGAAATTAGGAACAGGTCTAATAATAATCCAGTCCTGGGGTACAGCCAGGTTGTCCCCATCAGCCTTGGCGGCTGTACAGCTCCCAGTTCTGTCCCAGTTCACTTGTCTCCCCAAGCTGCAATTCTCCCTGCCTTTGAGCAACTGGCAGCTAAGGGGATCCAATGGAGAAATGCTGTTCAGCCAAGAACTGCCACCACTTCTCTTACCCAGGGAGGACACTTGCAAATTTCTAACACAAGAGAAAGAAGGAATAAGACTTTTAGTGATTTAAACACCACTCCTGTTTTCCTTCCTGTGCTCATCTTCCCTTCCCAGTCTCCTGCTCAGCATTTCACTTTCCTTTTGAAGTACAAATCTGAACAATTATCCATTTTTTGCTGTCTCAGGTTAGTGGTACACATGCAGAAATCCTCAAGTGCTCTGTCAGAGGGCTGTTAATTATTCATGTCTACCTCATAATTCATGTTTTAGAAGGAGGGGAAAAAATCCAACCCCTTCCCAAATAAGCAAAAAACTAATCACTTGTTCCATTGAAGGAGAAAACTCTAAGACTTTGAGCTACCTGCAGGCTTTGCATGTGATTACTGTGTCTCGTAATGAATACAAAAGTCTGCAAAAATTTAAGAGGTTGGAGTCATTCTGATTTAACTAAAAGAATATTGGGTAAAAGGCAAAATAAAACTGTGCTTGGTGTCTTTCCTAAGCAGTTAACCATGAGGTCCTGGGGAAATTAATCCCCTTTCTAGTCTGTGTTTACCTTAATGAAATGGACTGTGAGATCTTTGGGCTGATGCTGTGTGGGTGGATGGAGCCTCTCTAAATGCTGCCTGTAGAGTGATTTGGTTCCTTTTGGGTACTGCCACAATGTAATTGTTAATAATTCATGACAGTTAATATATTTAATACACCTTGTTTCTCTTTGCATCAGAAGGTGGGTGAGGAGTGAGTACAAGTAGGAGTTCATCCACACCATTGCTGTTAACTCTGGCAAGACTTAACCAGACCTAAATTTTGTCTTCCCAGTAAATTGCATGAGAGTTTGCCTGGAAGCGTTCAAGACCAGGTTGGACAGGGATTGGAATAACCTAGTCTAGTGGAAGGTGTCCCTGCCCATGGCAGGGGGTTGGAACTAAATGAGCTTTAGGGTCCCTTCCAATCTACATCATTCCAGGATTCGATGATTAGTCATATCAATGACTTCTCAATTAAGGTTTTATTTCAAGCAAGTACTCTTTATTAAGCTTCTTTATTATTCATCTGCATGAGCTGGGAGTCAATTTACATCAAAGATCCTTGGCAGTGTAAGAAGCAGAAGCCAGCTGTTAGCCTGTTCTCCTGAGGACTGTGTACTCAGCAGAGTAACCCCAGAGACCATGAGCATCCCCTCTGTGCTGCTTCCAGATCCTCTCTCCTGAGTAGATCCCAGCAGCCAAATCACCCTCAAGTTAAGTTGAAAGACTGTCAGATGCAGCCAAATGAGTATGGTGAGTCAGGCAGGCTTTGTTCAGATGGATAGAGCTCCAAAAGGAACCTGGGAGAGGACCAGGATGGGGAATAAAAGGAGCTGGAGGGGATGAAGAGTAAAAGTCAATTAATAAAATATCCACAGAATGACTGGAGAATGGGGGGGTGGGAGAGGGAGAATGGGTGAATTTTATCCAGATGTATTTGAAGAGTGTTTGCAATAAAAAGGGAATAGTTTAGGATTCATACAGCAAAACATGACTAGGAGCAATTGGCAGAGGTTGAGTAAAGAGAATAAAGATAGGTGGGTGACAGGAAAAAAAATTCTTAACAGTGCAGTCTCTTGGATCCATCTCATCTCAGTAAAAAAACAAAAGTACTGTTGCTTGTCTTTCTTTAGTTTCTGACAAGAAAAGAAATCTCTCTGGAAGAAATCTTTCTGTTGTGCTCTACTAGGCCGTGGAGTATGTAATGTGTCAGATCCGCAACTTGAATTTTCTGTGCTCCTCAATAAAAAGCATGAGAAGCTTGAGATGCTACGTTTTTTTGCTTATCCTGAATTTCAGGGATGACATTCTAGCTCCAAAAATCTTGAAGGCTGAGGCAAGTAATGGATTTTGACAGGTGAGTCCTAGTATGGCAACCTCTATCTCAGCAACCTTGGGATCATTCCCTGACCCTAAGGACAACTGGCAAGGATTGGACACAGCCGTATTTTTAACCATCTCAGTCTCCAAAACATCAGGGATGTTGCATCAGCACCAACTTTTAGGAAACATCCCCTTCCTGGAAGCTGTCAGGGATAGGGTTGGTTGGTGCAAGCTAAAAGCATGTCTGGAATAATTTTAATTATTTATGATACAGTGTAGGAAATTGACTATCTTTGTGCTGTTTAATTTATGAGAATGCATGTGTTGTATTAACACTTCTTCCCAAAATAAACTACGTGTTTGGGGGGAAAAAAGTGTTTTGTTAGAGAAAAACTATAGAAGCTCTTTTCTGAAAAAGAAAACTACTATCCCGAACATTTTGTGACTCTCTGTCCTGAACTGCTTCACTCAACAACTTCCAGGGAAATGGGGATCCATTTCCAAGATTGCACTGCTGTAACAAAACCCTTCTTCACAAAGTCCAGTTGAAAGTTAAACTAATGTGTCACGTAAGCACACTTTAAAGAGGGGTTTTATGTCTTTTAAAAATGTAATTGGAGCTTATAAAAGTCTTTATAAATTTATATGTGAGAAAGTTATTGAGTAGTCTGAAGCACAGCTTATGCTATGGCACAGCACAGCATGGCTGCAGGCTAGAAACGGCTGCTCCAAATGCCACCGCTACCCATATTATCATGAAACTATGAATCTCTATTAATATTAAAACAAATTTTCATTAAAAAATTGTCATAACATGATTAAGTGACTTTCAAAGTTTCTTCACATTATGCATAATTTTTACAAGAGGAGAGCATTAGAATAATCTGCAGCCTGGCAGCACCTCGCAGCGAAGGGGACTCCAAACACTCGGTGGCTGCGCCTGCCAAAAGGGAGTTTCCCTCTTGGTCCCTCTCCCTTGCTGTTCTTTTTTCACTGGGGAAGCCTTGGACTCACTCAGCACCAGTCTTGTAGTTCAAGCTTTTTATTGTCTCCCCCTTCTCTCATCTGCTGCGGAGTGAAAGATTAATTTTCTTCTTTATAGGTTTAGTTCTTAAATCTGGTCTAACATCCTCTCCGGTTTGCTTCTGCAAACCCATCCACTGCTGATGGCTTGCTATGAAAGGAATAGTGTTCCCCTACCTTCACAGCTTTGAGTCTTGGAGTGAGTTCTGATGGTTACTCTGGTTTTGCTCCTCCTTTGATCTTTACTTTCTGTGGTGCCTTCAGCTGAAGATCCCCCTGCTGTGAAACACTCTGACAACCACGATTCTTCTCTCAATGTGCTCAGTTGCTCTCTGGCCATGTTCCCCATGTACATAACTGTACCCACACAGGGGGCAGCTTACACGGTCACTTGTCCCCATAACCCATCCTTTGAGGGCTCCTGTGATGTAACATGGAAGACAAATAATAAATTATTGACTATTGACTGTTCAGTTACCAACTCATCAGCTCAGCTTTAGAGATTCAGCTTTTACTCTTCTATATATATGCCATTTCAGACATCCCCCCAAGAGAAATTTGTATCCCGATGGAGAACACCTTTCCATTCACCCTGCAGTCAGGGGTATGGGCAGCAAAGCCAGATGCTGCACAGGGTTACGAGTATACAAGACGTTTCCTCAAGCCTTCTCCCTCAGCTTGAGCATCATCTGAGGTATTTCTGAGAGCAGGGAGATAAATTTACCATTGAGGCAATATTTGCTGGTCCTAAGCTACTTTCCTTGCAAGGAGAAATCTGGCAAGTCCTTTGGATGCTTCTTATGGCCTGGATAGATTGGAGCCAGGTGCATCAGCTTGGACTCCCTGTCATAACCAGTATCTTATTAATCCTAAAATCATAGAATGGTTTGGGTTAGAAGGGACCTTAAAGGTCACCTCGTTTCACCCCCTGCCATGGGCAGGGTCAGCTTTCACTATCCCAGGTTGCTCCAAGCTCCATCCAACCCGGCCTTGGACTCTTCCAGGGACTCTTCAGAGCTCTACCTGTTGTAGGAAAAGCAGAGTGACCAAGTGGTCCTCCTTTGGTCTTTGCTATGCTTGAACTGCAGACATTTGAACCGTTTTTCACCAACCACTTTCCAGCTCAGGATTTCTATCTGATTATAGTTTTCCTGAAAACATCAGCTTGTAAACTATAGGATCTGGGGAAATGTTTTAAGAACACAGGGAATTTTGGAAGTCGGGGTAGCAAACTCAAGTGCTACTCTGAATGAAACCATCTTGGCTTGTCAGTCACAACCCTTTCTATTCCTGGGAAACCATCCCAATTCTTACTTTACTTCAAATTCAGACTATGGTGGCCAAGCAGGATCAGGGTCAAAGATCTGGTTATTTCCTAAAAGACCCATGCATGAAAAAAAATCACTGTGAGTAAGAGTTCATAATAAAAGACAGATTTGAATAATGAGGTTGGTATCTCAACAAAGATACACACATTTACTGAAAACAGCTGAAAATTCTTAGCTCTTGGCAATTAAAATAAAGTGAACTGGTCTGGGGCCCAACATTAAACCTGTAAAGTGTTTGATATGGTCATAATTTGGAATTAGCCTCCCTTTGGCCAAATATAAATCTGGACTCTTGAAATAAACATTTGGTGTCCCATTTGAAGTTCGATGCTAAATTGTTTCCTGTTTTTGAAGAGGGATAATCATAACGGATTATTACACAAACAGAAAGCATTTAGAGCTAAACATAGCACTCGCCTTCATACACACAGATATGGACCCTTAGGATAAATAAGTTAACAGTAAACATAAACAGGAGAGTTTATATTTGTTCTACTCCGTGTTGTTGATTGGCTTAACAAATCCTTTGTGGCCCATATCTGTTGAGCAGTTCTGCACAATGCATTTGAGCTAAATTACATAACAGTTTATACAGTCACAATTTGTGAATTGTGGCTCAGACTGTAAAGCCCTATCCTGTAATCCTGCCATATTTCTAAAGCAAATTGCTCCTTAATTGAAACCTGCTTCGATATAAAAATACAGCCTTTTCAATGAGTCATCCTTTTTTTCCCCTTACAGTTTGTAAAGGCTTCCAGCAGTTTAAAGGGAGGGTTAATTTTGCATTAAGACCATTGCCTCCTAGTTTCTTTCAAATAAAGCCAGGAGAAGTTCGGGGGAAGGCTCTTTCCTCTGATAATGAAGCTCTCCACATTAATGATGCGTGCAGGCTCCCTTGGATCCTCTGAATTAGAAATACTCGTGTGTGCCAGCGTTCTTCTACTTCATTAACATTAAAGAGAGGTGGATTGGTGGCTATTTAGGGCACAGTGAAATCACTGGCTATTTAGGGCAAATGGAAATGGTGCTAATTGTGGCTGGTAACTCCATTAGTAGGGTACTTGCATTTTGGTGCCTTTTTGGCATGGAGGTGAAAAAACAAGCACGCTGACATCCTTTCCAGGGGAGTGTATCTCAGGCTTATCGCTGCCTTGCACCAGTTAACTTGTATGCTGAGCTGAGAACTTTTCCAGGTTCCCCAAATTTTTGGTTTGTTTTGCTGGCTGTCTGTCAGGGGTAGGGCATGTATTTATGGGTGGCAACACATCAAGCAATGCATGTAAAAGACAAGGACAAAACATTCCAGGTCAAGAAAACCTTAGAGATTCCAGGCCATAAGGTATCTTCTGATTCTTTCCCTTCCTGGGTCATCAGCAAGCTTTCAACTGAACATGAGCCAGGTGTGCCCAGGTGGGCAAGAGGCCAATGGCACCTGGGCTGTCCCAGCTCTGGTGTGTCCACTAGGACCCAGGCAGTGCCCGTCCCCTGTGCTGGCACTGCTGGGGCACCTCCAGTGCTGGGGGCAGCTCTGGGACCCTCCTGACAGGAGAGACCTGAAGGGGCTGGAGAATGTCCAGGGAAGGGAACGGAGCTGGGCAAGGGGCTGGAGCACCAGGAGCAGCTGAGGGAGCTGGGAAAGGGGCTCAGCCTGGAGAAAAGGAGGCTCAGGGGGGACCTTGTGGCTCTGCACAACTCCCTGACAGGAGGGGACAGCCAGTGGTCAGGCTCTGCTCCCAGGGAATGGGGACAGGACAAGAGTAAATGGCCTCAAGGTGCACCTGGAGAGGTTTAGATTGAATACTAGGAAGAATTTCATCATGGAAAAGGAGGCAGTAGTGGAGTCATCATGCCTGGAGGAATTTAAAATACATGTAAATGTGGCCCTTGGGGGCATGGTTTAGAGGTGGCCTTGGTAGTGTTGGGTTAATGGTTGAACTCAATGATCTCAGAGGTCTTTTCTGACCTAAATGATTCTATGATTCTATACCTTGTCTGCTATAAGTAGAAATGCAGGAAAAGACATATTTCATTTAACTGCAGCCATTTGGAAGCTTGTTGTATAGTTTAAGATATTTATTTGGGGTCGTCTCAATATTGGTCTCCAACATAAATGGATTCACAGTTAATTCACTAGTTAGTGAATTCCCATTCCCATTCACTAGCTATTGGATCTACATGGCTGGTATGGCATTGCCACCTAACTTTCTGACAGGTTAGACTTGTATCCCAGCAGGATTGCCCCTTCCAGGCTTTCTTCTCTGTCTTTACTTCTCCTGGAAGTACTGGGG
The DNA here is from genome assembly GCF_000738735.6 of Corvus cornix cornix. Lineage (NCBI taxonomy): Eukaryota > Metazoa > Chordata > Aves > Passeriformes > Corvidae > Corvus > Corvus cornix. The sequence goes on along the minus strand of NC_047056.1, from coordinate 111,605,976 downwards.
AGAGTCTCCCAATAAAGGTGATTCAAGCTGTTCTCACCAGAATCCTCCAGCAATGAAAATTAAAATGAATAAAGAGTAAAACCATGTGAATTTAGTCTTCAGAGAGGATGGCTCAGAGTCTCTGTCACTTGTGACACTGGGCATCTTTGCAGGTCAATAAGGCACCTTCTGATGTGTAAGAGAGTTTAATGTTTCTCTGCATTATGTGTGGTGTTCTGCTGCTAGAAATGTTCTCCTGAATACCTGTGCAGGTGCTGATAACTGTGGCAATAATGTGTTTGTTGTCATTTACTTGCTTAATTAGCAGCCTAATATCCTGGTCCAGTTAATGCCCATAAGAGGAGGTTTATTAGTGGTACGAAAGCTGTTTAAGCCTTATAAACTCCTTCCAGTTTCATTGGTCTGCCAATATCTTCTGGTTGAGTGATTCTTTGCTGATTCACACTTCGCTTTGCTGTTGCTGTTTCTCAGCTGAATGTTTCTGGGTAACCAGAAAGTGCTTTGCCTAAGTGACAGACTCTAGAAAAACAAACAAAAAAAAGTAAAAATCACTGAATTGATTTTAAAAAAAGAAAGAAAAATATATCTGGGATAACTGCTTCGGTGATTTTGCATCATCTCCAAAGCACTAGGGGGGAAAAAAGCAACAAACCAACCAAAAATTGCAAATACAGGCAAATTGCAGGATGACATGAGTTTTAGCACTGTCTGTCTTGGGTTAGTAAGCCATATCTAGTCTGAGAGGTTGGATAATCTGCTAAGATGTGTAGTTGTAAGGTAACGCTTCAAATATTGAGAAAAAAATATTCAAGGAATGCTTAAAAGAGGAGGTTTTTTTAAGCTTAGTGTCAGCTCAAATGCCAAAACTGAGAGGAGTCTACAGAGACCTTAAATCTAAAGGGTTTACGACCACTCATGATATCAGTGCTAATGTTGATCTGTTCAGGAAGGATATTTTTTCCTCTGACTAGGTAGGGCAGGAATTAGTGCAAAGTTCTGGTGAAAAAGGGGGTTGACTTCTCATTTGGATGCTCAGAAGAACTGCTGTAGTAAAAGTTCACCCATTTTGTGAAGGATTTAATCATTCTGCAGCAGCCCTAGCTACAAACTGCAGGCAAAGAGCAGCCCTTCGAATTACATAGGATTTTTTTTGAAACTTTTAACCAATCAAAAGGGAGTGAGTAATCGCAGAACCACAGAATGGTTTGGGTTGGAAGGGATTCTAGACCTCATTCCAATGCCTTGCCATGGGCAGGGACACCTTCCACTAGACCAGGTTGCTCCAGACCCCACCCAGCCTGGGATGAGGCTAATAAGAAGGCTCCACCAAACTTAATGAAGATCCTAAAAGTTGAACCTGAGGCCCATGAGTCCGGTGGAGGGAAAATACTTTGGCAATGTAGAAGTTGGTACCTTGGCTGTTACCACTTCTCTGCACTCTTCCTCTTCCTTTATTCCTACATGCTGTGTCTCTCTTTTTCTCTCTTTTTACAGCACTTGGGGGAAAATATTGTTTCTTATGATATTTGTAAAGAATTACAAAAATGTAAACACATTGTGAGGGACATCCAGCACAGCTACTTTAATTCTAGAACTCTATAGGTTGCAAAATGACAGAGTTCAATGTAAAAATGTAATTACTTTTTTTTTTCCTGCAGAAAAGAGGCTCCAGACATTCCTTATAATTTAAGTGTGACTGACAGTAGGAATAAGACAAACACAGTCAATTATGTCCCTGATACTTTATCAAACCTGTATGGCTGGATGGCTCTTCTCTTGGATAAAGAGACTTACACATTGACATTTGACAACCCTTTGGCCAGCAAACGGCTCCAGGTAACACAGGAAGATTTTATAATTTCAAAATTATATCTGGAAAAGACAATCACACTTTAATCTCTTTGGGTGAGCAGAGAGAAAAAAAAAATTAGTTAAGTGCACTGAGAAAGTCTCTCTGTATTTATAAGATTAGATAAGATGACCTAGTCCCTGAAGCTCTCAGTAGTAACCTGGACCAGGAAGGTCATGGAATTGTGGAATGGTTTGGGTTGGAACAGACCTTACAGCTCATCCAGTTCCACTCCCTGCCATGGGCAGGGATGTCTTCCACTAGACGAGGTTGCTCCAAGCCCCATTCCACCTGACCTTGGATGCCTGATGATTATGGATATCTTTGGTGAAATTTCAGTGTGGTCCTCAGGAAACAACAGGATTTTTACTGCCTTAAGATATGTCGAAACACATCTTTCAGAACATATTGTTCCTTTGAACCTTTCAAAGGTGATGTGGGGAGTTGATTTTTTCTGCATTTACCTTCTGCTTGGTTTTACATCTCTTTTCATGTTTTCAATACACGTTGCCTCTGAGGAGAACCATCCTCTCTGCCCTTTAAGTTGAACTCCATGGAGCTCTAATCACAGACCCAGACATGCTTCTTTTGGTTCCCTCTTCTCTAGTACTCAGTGACATTTAGCAACTTCAAGGCTGGGAATTACCTGCTGCTGGAACACAAGGATCTTCCTTCCCATCTGGAGGCCATGGTATCCTGTGGGACAAGGAGGGGACAGCCACTCCAATTGCTACCTTCGTACAGACACCACAGGAGCTGTGATTGGCATCTTGACAGCAAACTGGGGAGGTTCACCTATTTGGGTAAGTGCAGTATCAGGGTTGCAATGCACATTTTTGATAAGAATGGTGACAGAGCTGATGTCTTTTTAATTTAAACCCCAGATCTACTCAAGGCCAGCTTCCAATGGCCTTTCAATAAGTGAGAGGTCCTTCAAAAGGTTTATCAAATAGGTAAGTGCACATCAGGTCCATCCCTAACTGATCTATCTGATGCCTGACCTATCAACAAAAGGAATGTGTCATAAATAGTGGGTGATGTGACATCAGTTGTATTGATGCCATGATGATTTTTTGCCTTTTCTTTTATACTCCTTTTATACCTTTGTACAACTTCTGTACCCTCAGTGCTTTTTGCCTACATTCTTGGACTTGTTTGTCAAGCTAGGACACTCAACATCTTAGAGGCTTCGTAGTTAGGGATCAGTGTAGCCCAGACCCCAAGGTCCTCTCCAGAACACATTCTGTAAACTGAGATAGAACCATCCAGGGGAAGGCTCCTTGGGGATGGGGGCTCATTTGAGCCTCTCATTGGGGAATCTTTGATAGATATGCTAATTAGTAAGGCCTGTAATGTTATACCAGATCTTTTGGGGGTGTGCATTGTGGTGTGCATGGAGGTGCATTTGACCTGAACGTAGTGCACCTAAGGATCTTTAAAATAAATACCAAGGTAAAATCCCTTTTTCCCTTCTAACTGTGTTTGACTCTTGATTTTAAGACCAGGAAAAGGCATCAGTATTTGAATTGGATTTTTGGAGTGGTAAAGGCATTAAATTCCACTAATGACCTTTGCTGTCATCTGGTCCTATATCACAGGTATCATTAATAAATCATGGTCATCTTTCTAGGCTGAGCCCTCTGAAGGCAATAGAAGTATTGGGAGAGAATTTTTCCAAGGACTGAAAACTTCCGAAGACATCACAGGCCTTTGCATTTGAGTATGTGACCTTGTACATGAGATCATGGAGTGTGGTGGTCATTTTTTTTTTGAAGAAATGGATCTTTTCCATAATTCCCATTCTCAAGCAAATAATTTTATAAATGTCTACGCTCTATGTGCCAAAGGCAAGATAATGATTGTTGCCTTTATTAACAACAGCAGAACCAGGAATCACAAATATATTTTGGTGTCTTTGAGAAGATTGGCTTGTCCTTTATGACTCATATAGGGAAAGAAAAGATGATGATTTTCATTATAACAGATTTTTTATCACTTTTTTAATCCATTAAATTTAATGAATTTCCCTTGATTTTGCACTATTGAGATGAGATGCAAAAGACTCTCTCATGTAGGATGTCTTTAGAACAATCATTGGAGAGGAAAACACACCTGGAATGAGGGCAGGCAATCCACCTAGCTTGGTCTAGCAACAGTGAAAACCAACCAGTGTACATTTGTGAAAAATGGGAAAGCCCGGACCTTAACCTCAATCAGATCACACTTGCTGTGTCCACCCCTGGTCCTTCAGCAACTGCCACACCACAGCTTGTGTTTAACATTTTAGCTCTCAAAAGGGCCTGGACGCACCCAGGCTTCAAACTAGAAAAGATCCCTGTCCCGTGCTAAATCCCAAACTCTGCTGGGGAGTCTGCCTGGTCTGGGCCAAAGCTGTGCCAGGAATTTGGCCAGCATTATAACCATGTAGTTTATTAGGGTCCTGGTCTTAATTCTGTGTCCTGGCCCTGTTTAAATACAGTTCAGGTATAGATTGGCTACTATAAATTTAACTGTTGTGTCTAAGCCGTGCCAGAGACCATGTCAAGTATTTACTGAAAGAACAAAAATGTTTTATTATTTCAGTTTACTAACAGTATAAATTTGTTCTTTCAAGTATAGGAGTTGACTGCTTTTCAGTTTGCATATGCTGAATTGAACTGTCAGAGCAGCATGGGCAAGCTCAGAGGATGGCATCAGTATCTTGGCCTCTGCTGTTGAAAACAGAGGAGATGACAGTCTTGGGAAGACTGGGACAGAAGTGATCTGACCGGCATATGTCCCTCTTGCATCACAGATACTTTCTTGTCCTTCTCTTGCCTTACTTTCATCTTGATTTTTATTACGTGAAGAGCTTGTTGTGTCTCCTCATTTAACAGAGAGAGAAACAATCATCCAAAGTACACGAGGGGAAATTTATGAAAACACCTAACATGTATAATTCATGCTGTGAACATTTTCTGCTAGGACTTTTACAGGAGTAAGATCAATAATTCAGTGTCGGGTACCTAATATCTAAGCTGTCAGCGTAGGGTGAAAGTTTGAAACAAAGCAAGCAGATTCCTGGCCCTTGTGTGAGATTTAATTTCTCTCCTCTCCGCTGTGCAGGCTGAGAGGGTGAGGTTAATTAGCCAGCAGAGCAGACTCATGGCATGTGGTGGACTTTCCATCACTCAGGGTCCTTAGATGATGCTTGGCCATCTTTTCAGGGAAATATGCTCCAGCTCTGCGAGAAGCTATTAGAAACCTCATGAGGCGAGATTCATGCCCCATAGGAGGTCAGAGAAAGCTGCCACAATAGTCCCTTCTGGCCTTAAAACCCCACCAGTCCACCCACCGACCCGGAGAGGACAAGGCTTGAAGGTCTGGCCTGCAGAACATCTTCCCACATAACTCTGCAAGTTGGCTTTTTAAGAACTTTTTTTTTTTAATATTTTATTTACATTTAACTATATGAAATAATTAGCCAACTAATTAATCCCGTTTACAAGCTTTGTCGGATTCTTCAGCTGTCAGTCATGCCCGAGCCCGGGGCCGGCGTTGAGTCTTAGCTCCCTCCTTCATCAGACTTGGTCTCCATGGCTACAGGCTGCATCTGCTGACACCCCACTCTCTATTTACTGCTTAATTAAGAATTTCACGCTCAGCCCTTATCTGCTGCTAAGAACAAGAACACACTGTTAAGAAACTCCAAATTTAGGCTGCTGCACAAGGAAAGCCTTTCTTGTTGTCCTGACTGCGTGGAGCCTCTTTAACTACCCTCTTGGCAACTGCGCTGCCACCCTTCAATCAAAAATCATTAAATGGAGCAGAGATAATGAGCATGTAGCATATCAAAAGGAGGATGTTTGCTCGGGCTAAGGAGGAAAAGCTGTAAGGGTCTATAAGCAGCCGCCACTTCAAAGGGAGAAGGGGCTGATAAAGAGTCATTTGTTCCTGTTTGACTTATGTAAAAGGTCTGGTATGTCGCAGCCCCGTCTAGCAGACGCGGGTCCCCCCTCTCCCGGCTCGTGTGTCAGCGCTCGGGCAGCTGGGCGCAAACAGCATCAGCCCAAGCATATAATCACTTGACTCCGCGGCGACAATGGCCACTTGTAGGGGGTGGCGGAGGGAGGGCTGGGGGACAATGGCAAGACAATTATTGCAGCTGCTCGGGAGGGCCATAATTCTTCCTGCCCAAAGTCGGCGGCTCTCGCGGGGCGGAGGGGAGAGCTCCAGCCTATTAGTCATCCTCCAACTTTTGGAAGCACTTCGGTGGGGTTTCGACAGCTGCTGGTGTACCACCTCTTTGCAATAATTGTACATTCTGGCAGGGGTCAACTCACTTTTGACCCTCTGCTTTTGTGCCTCTCAGAAAGCCTTTTAGGGCAAACTGTGGGGAAGTGGCAGGGGTGCATTACATCCAAAATTAACGTTGGTAAATACGGATCAGATGCCAGCTCATTCACGAGCAGGCTCCTGAATTCACACAGCCTTTTACTCAGGCCTGCATGGGGGAGAAAAGGGGGAGAAGGGGAGGGAAAACCCCGTGACTGAGAAGATATTGTTATTCAAACGAAGCAGGCAGCTGAATGAAGCCACCTTGGCCAGAAGTTTGCATTGGGCTCAGGCTTTCTCCGTGCCCTCTTCCATCCAAAATTGCCTGGCGTCCTGCAAGTGTTTGTTTATCTTTGGGGGAGAAAAAAAGGTCTGTCTAACACAAAAGGCAAGAAAATAGACCGTATGGAGGGGATTAAAGGAGTTAAGTTGCACTGATGGCTGGAGTTCTGTAAATGAGGCTTGGGAGCAGGAGAATGCAGGGGGTGCTGAATGGAGGGAGAACTAATGGAGAATGTTTCTGTTATGTGGGCAATGATCCTATTAACAAAGATAGTCACTGCTACCTACATACATGAAACTCTGTTAACCAGCCTCTAAGCCCTTTGAAAATCACCTTTTCAGACCATTTTAAAGGAATCTGCATCGAAGGACTGATTACCACATGTCCCTGCAGGATGCTGGGTGAAGCAGAGACAGAGAGCTTGAAACATCCCGTGCCAGTCATTTCTACATCACCAGCTTTGCTTTGACATGATTCATAGTATCACTCTGATTTTCTCTGGGACACCCTGTGTCTTAAGAGAAATGACCCTCAAAGGTCACTGTGGGCCTGCAATTGTGGTGTGACTCTGGAACACTCATGGTCTTGGCTCAACCACGTTTCAGGAGAGTGAAACATGATATGACCATGCTGAATCAAAAAAAACCCACTTATTGTAACAAGGGTGGTGGAAAAAAACATCCCACTGGGACATCTGGGATATTTTTAGGAGAAATATCCTTTGTAAATTGCAATAATAACATTATGAGCTTTTTAAGTCTGTTACAAATTTCAGCATATGGTGCCACAGTGTGGTACTGCTCCTTGGTTAAGGACTCTGGGCAATACTGGAACTGGCTAAAAACCAGAGAGATGTTGTTTCCTTTTTGTTCACTTTTGAAATGTTTAAACCATTTTCTTTTGGAATGAAACAAAGTGTTGGCTTCCTTCACCTCCAGATTTCTCTCAGCTCTTTTTTTTTTTTCCTAAAATTGAAGTGCTAGACAGAAACATTATTGAAAACATCACTGAAAGGATTATCAAATTTTTATTTATCCCAAATACATTTTTCAGTAGACACAACTTTTATGGAGATGGGTCATCCTGCTGACTTTGCTCAAGCTACTCATGTGTGAATTGTTAAGAGGGCCTGAGGCTCAACCTCGTTACTGCTGTGTCAGAAGCAGGTTTACAATTTCCATAGTTCTTAAAAAAATAATTTGATTACACTTATTGTCTTTTCTAGATTCCTAAAGAATGATCTCACTTCCATTAGGCTCTGTGGGTTTCTGTAATTGCTTTGTATAGGAGGAAAAACTCTCTTAAGAATATTTGTTTCTAATATTAAAATACAGAAAATAAATAAACACAGATATTTTCTGCAGCCCTATTGCTTGGGGGTAAAGGAGAATCCTAGGAGAAAGACATGAAGAATGGAGTTAATTCTTTACAGAGGACTGATTGTACAGGGATGAGTCTTTTCTTCCAGCCAGATAACACTCACCCATACCAGTTGTTTCAGAGGGCCAGTTGACCAGGTGGGGGCTACTCAGTGGCCTCCATGATATGAAAGTCAGTTTTCAGCAAAGAAGTGGCCCTTGTAGTCACAGAATAATGAAATGTTTAAAGTTGGAAAAGACCTGCAAGGTCACTGAGCCCAACCTGTGACTGATCCCCACGTTGTCACCCAGACCAGAGCAGAGGGTGCTGCATCCAGTAATTTTTTTAGCAGTTCCAGGAGTGGTGACTCTACAAACTCCCTGGACACTCTGTAGCAGTGCTTAACCACCCTTTCCAAAAGGAAATTCTTCCTGATGTCCAACCTGCACCTCCCCGGGCTTAGCTTGAGACCATTTCCTCTTGTCATGTTGCTAATTACCTGGGAGAAGAGACTGACTCCCACCTGGGTACAACCTCCTTCCAGGGAGTTGTAGAGAAGATCGAGGTCCTCCCTGGGACTCCTTTTCTCCAGGCTGAGCCCTGCCAGCACCCTCAGTTGCTCAGTTTTTGTAATAGACACGAAGAGACAAAACAACCAGGAGGGTGGGTGAGCTCGTGTCCTTCTGGCATGGAAGCAGAGAAACCAGAGATTGTAGCAGTTGCAGAAATGAGATTATGAAATGCCCTTTTAATCCTGCCAGGGTTGATTTTTTGACTATGTGATGTCTGCAGGAGGAACTTTATGGAAATGACAATCTGCTGTAAGCAAGAATCTGTGTCCATCAACCCATATATATATATACATATATACATATATATGTATATATATAATTGTATCTATCTATTTATATGCATATAAAATGGTTTTCTACACCTCTTCTCCTTACTTCGGTGCCCCCATGATATCATATTTCCAGGTATCTCCCATAACAGATCCTCACAGAGGATGACGAAACACCCTCTCCCAGGTTCTCCAGTTTCTGGAGGTGTGTCTCACTGTGTTGTTGATTGTGCTGTCTAAAAAGTTTTGATTTCCCGGTGATGGATGTTAGCTCAATTGATATTAAATAGCATGGAGCTGCTTGTTATTTGTAAGTCAGGCTATTGGAGCCATTTATCCTAGTTTCAGCCCTTCCTAATATCCACAGGCAAAATTCCGAGTCACTGCAAAGCTGATAAAAGACTGAGTTGCTCCTCCTTCATGTTCACTCAAGGAGCCCTGAACCAGGAGAAAGTTACCAGGAGTATCATCCAGAAGGCCTATATTTATGATTCACAGCCCAAACATCCAGGAGGAGCCGTAATAAGGCAGAAAATTGATGAGCCTTATAAAGGTTTTATACAACTAAACCCTGGAGCCTTATAACTACATTTTGCCAAGAGTCACCTTAATTCAATGTTTACTAATGACGTCCTTCATCTGTAGTGCCTGTATCTCTTCCTGTCCTGGAAAACCCAGTGATAACGTACTCAGCAGCAAAACAAAACCACCAGAAGGACTGTGTCACTGCAGCCTTGATTAATCCCAACGCCTTTATCTTTCTTGATCAGTTTTTAGGAGTGGGAAAAAGCAACAAAACACCGCTGATTCACAACTGTTGCACTTTACATAAATTGATATTAATAATTGTGGAAGTTACAAGGACTTTGAGAATTCTGAGGAGAATTCTGTCCCTGATTCCTATGCTCATGTGAAGGGTATAAATAACTCACAATGGTTTGAGTTGTCATGCTCTGTGGTGGGATGACACTTCAGCTACGAGAAACTTTTATTATTGCCCTGACTCTGGACAAGGCAAAGATAAAGCTCAGTGCTGAATTAAGTCTCAATGGTTCCTTTCTTCCCTGTGTAAGGGGATTGAACCCCTTTATGAGGTTTATGCACCATATTGATCAAGTTTTATGTCCCCTCAGGATTTAATTAGAACAGCTTTTCTCTGAACAATACAAACATCTTTAATTAGATTATTTCACTCTAGTGCCTGCAAAAGTAAGCAAAAAAAAAAAAGAAAAAACCAACCCCAACAAACCTCACAAAATATATTTAGGCAAAAAAGGAAAAAAAGGATAGTGTCAAGGCTTGGTTGTCTTGTTTTTCCTAAGCCTATCAGCTTTGGCACTTGGTTTACCCCGTGTAGGTGAGATGAAAAAGCACCATAACCATAGAAGTGTGCACAGATATATTGTCTGAAAGCCACAAGAGCCGTGTCAGAGACTTTAAATTAGCAGTTTCATGTCATATTTTCCCCTCAAATGTTCACCTCGTGGCCACTCAAGGCATGATGCTGTTCAGTGTGAGCTCTGTGTGATGGTTTGGGGCAGATTGACTTGACTGATTTATGGATCAGATCCTGGCTACCATTGGGAGAGAAGGTGTCACTGAAGAACAGGGCTGAGGCACCTGATTACTAATTAATCAGACATGAGAAAAACCTCATGGAATCAGTTTCTATTTAATTATGGAAGCCTCATTTGGCATAGGAGCATATGCTGCTAACTCAATCGAGTGCTTTCAACTGACATCAAATAGTAATTATCAGAAAGAATCAAGTTTTTTGATTATTCATACTAATTTATTGAACACTTAAAATTAATGAACCTCAGTTATTTTAAATTTGCTCAGTTGCACTGGGAGAAAAGGAGGGAAGTAGGGAAGGATGGGCTTCACAATTTAAAAGTACAGAGACTTGTTTAAAGATAAAATAAGTAAATTACAATATGGCATGAAATCCCATCGGTGGGTTGACACACACAGAGGAAAGTTCCAGGCATGTTCTGGAACTGAGGAAAGTTCTGACAATGGCTTCATTGATACAATTATTCTTTCCCCCCCCAAAAAATCTTCCAACAACACTTTAGGGTCACCATAAGGGGCTGGACAGAGGATAGGAGATTTATTTGTTTGTCAGAGTGTTTCTATTTTAACCTACAGTTGTTCCAGTCTGGTGACTGAAAGGAAGTGCCTTTGTATGCCACTGAAGATGAAGAGGAGGTGGGATTTTAGCAGGGTCTGAAGCAGCTTTCTCCTGCTCCTCTTTGATTTGCATTATCCTGGCCCTTCTCCTGCTGACAATACATGGGCACAAAGGTTACCACTGTGATAATTGCTGCTGACCCCTTTTCACAGCAGAGAACACAGGGTCCCTGTCTACAGTCTATAAAGTCTGACTAATTAAAGCATCTCTTTCAGATAGCAGATTTTGGGAGCAAAAAAAAAAAAAAATCAAAATCGAACTACAAAACAAAAGCTGTAATTCGCTGTTTGAGCCAGTCAATACATTATGCATTCAATGGTGTGATATCACTTGTGTGAGTGGAACTGCTGTGGATTTATAGTGGGATAAATGAGATTCGAGTTCCAGCCTAGAATTTCCGATTGTTGAATGTTTTCTTTTTAGCTGTTTCTAATGAGTTGTCTTGAGACCTTCCATATCTGTAAATTAAAGTGTGTTTGTTTAATCCTTTCTCAAAGTACAAAAAAAGGACAAAAAATGCTTAGAAAACATGTACAGTTGCTCTTAAAAAAATGTTTTTGTAAGAAATGTATGATGTTGTCAGGAATTCATGGGTAGCAATTGATCTAATAATTTTTTTGTGTGTTAATTTGAAAGGCCTTGCTGTAACTCCCTAAAATTCTCTGTGTTCAGTCACAGGAGCTGACTTAATTCAGGTCACACTGAAAGAGAAGGAAAGAGTGGCTTTACCCACCCCAGGTATGTGACGGTCTATGTCAGAAAGCCTTGGTATGGGAGTCACACCATTTCTTTTTTATGGCTTTTTCAGGAGTAAATTGCTATTTTTCACTTCAATATTTTGAAAATCTATCAAGCCAACAGAGGCTCTTGGTATTCATTGAAGCATTTCATGGAGCTCTATCTACCATTGCTCAAGATAAATGTGTGATTCCACAGTATAAAAGACTATAAACTTTTGCTGGGAAATACCACAGCAGATCAGAAAGGTCATGGAGAATGTAAGACTACAGAGTACTTTAGTGCTCCATAGTCTGATATTACTGCCCCGTTCCATGTTGAGTCAGACAGAAAAATATACCAGAGACAAGGGAGACCTCTAAATTTTTATATTTTTTGGTACTAGCTGCCTTGCTATGTTGTGTATTAACAATAATCAATTATGTGGAAAAAAGGTTTAGAGACATTTTGACAGGGTGTTTCTCCCAGAACAAACAAGTGATGGAAAGACAGACCCAAACTTAGGGAACTCGACATGGGTTTAACTCTGTGTTTCCCTGTGCTGACAACAGAGGTTTTTTTCTACACAGCAACATTACTGAACTGGGTCTAGCCCCCAAAATCTAAGCATGAGCTTACTCCCATGCTTTCAGTCCCCAATCAAGCTTTCCTCAAGAAAAAGAATGCCAGAATTCTGTTTACAGTGGAAGGACAGCAGTAGGTGCTTGCAGAGGCCTCCAGAGGGAGGCCCTGCCTGCGTTAGTCTAGGATTTACTAAACTTAGTGAGCAAGATTTTCCCTTGAAGGCTTTCCTTCCTCTCCTGTGGCAGAACAAACTTAAGGGCAATTAATTGATGGAGCCTGGCTCATTAGCTCTCTAAAATACAAGTGCAAGTCCAGCATCTGCATTTTGTGAACTCAGTTTCTCCCAATATTTTCCTGATGCTAAGGCTGAGGAGTTTTCTTTTGGGTTGAGCTGAAAATGAAATTTTTCAGGAAGGAGCAGGAGTTTCCATGTGTCTTGGTCAAGCTGCTTTTCCAAGGCACATCTTGGTTCCCCCCTTGGAATGGGAAAACTGCTTTTCTGGGTGTTAACAAGGCTGGAAGAGTTGACCACTCATTTAAAAAAATCTTTCATACTTTAGGAAAGTATGGAAATTCCCATCTCTGGGAATTTAATCAAGCAGTTTTCTTTAAGCATGGAAAATAACATAAAGCAGTTAGTGTTGCTTCATCAGTGACAAAAGGAGGATGTTAATGTCACAGATGCTTGACTATCAAAGAAATGGTAATTCTTATAGCTACAGAAAATAATAATTCTTTCTTTATATGTCCTGTTTTGTAGTTCCTTCTGGTGCTGTCTGGAAATGGTCACACCCAGAGACATGGAATGATGTGGGAAAAGGCTGGGGTGGATCCAACGGCAGCATCCCAGGCCCCGGGGAAGATGTCATCATCTTGCCAAGTATGTGAGGAAGGGCAGGTGGTTAACTTCTGTAGAAGTTCTGGGCTCTGCCTAAGCTGGGATTTATATTTGTGTCCCAACATGGGCTCCTTGGCACTGGTGGCCATTCCAGTGTGTGCAGGACCCCGCATTTGTTCCTTGTCATACAGACTGCAGTACAAAAATGTAGTTTTTGGAAGAGAATGATAATTCTTTTCCATTTTCACATACACACGAACAAAAGCACTTATACTGACTTTAAAGCTGGAATATGTGCAGGGATCTTAATTCAGAAGAGAATTTGTAAGACCCAGAACCACAACTCACACAGAGCTCATGTCTTGATCCATCTCTCTCTGTGTTTTGTGCAAGGATCATAATTTACATTTCTGCAATTGCTTCACCTTCTGTTTTATTTTCCTGTTGCAATTCCTACTTATCAATGGTAATCTCTCAGACCATTTGCCATGGATGCCTCCTAGACATTTTAGCTTATGCCTGTATTTCAGCTTGTATTTCAACCTGAGTTGCATTTAAGCCCCAGCTCATCTTACGACATTACTGCATGAAAACTGGATTGTAGTAAATATATTAGGGAATTTGCAATAAAATCTGGAGAAAAAACTTGTGATAACCATTTTACATAAGAGCTAACCCTCCTTTGATCAGGAAGCTGGACTACATGAGGTCCTGATGGCCTTTCCAGATATAATGATTGAATGATCCCTTGAATATTGTTTGATATGCACCTGAAATATTCTGGAACTTGATGCTGTTTCCCTCTCATTTTTTTGAAAACAGTTAAGTTTCTCTACCTATGACAGCTCCACTTCTGGAAATGTGGATAACAACGCTTCATATCTATTCCTCTCCCACCTGGTTTTGGTTTATGGCTTTTGTGGAAGGAAATGTTTGTGTTTGTATTTGGGTATGGAGCCTCAGTCATGGTTAGAGCTTCTCTGGCCTGTGTCATTAAAGAATATATATATATTTATGTATGTATGTATATATATAATTGCAGGTTACATTCAGAATTACGATCCACTTTCAATATATATTTAGTTTAATCTTCAATTTTCTGATAAATATAAAAAAAAAAAACCAAAACAACGCTGTACTTTTTAAAATATTACTTTTCTTCACTTTTGGGGGGAGCTTACATTGAGCTGAAGAGTAGGAAAGGTTGGAGTTCAGGGAGAATGTCTTCATGAAAAGGGTGCTCAGGCATTGGAAGGGGGTGCTCAGGGAAGTGCCCATCCCTGGAGGTGTTCATGTCTGGATGTGGCACTCAGTGCTCTGGGCTGGGTCACAAGGTGGTCACAGGTTGGTCACAGGTTGGACTCAATGTTCTTGGAGGTCTTTTCCAACCTTAATGATTCTGTGATTCTGTGATAACCAGTTCACCAATAACAGCCCATGACTGTCGTATGACCAGAACATTCCAGTCTTCAACATCCTGTGTCAGATGCAGGTATGAAGAGGCACAGAGGTAAATCACAGTTTACACAGAAGCAGACAATAACAAATGAATAAATAAATAGGTTTGGCTGAGTGTTTGGGGTTCTGTTGTTTAGATCAGTTCAAGAGACTGGAAACTGAAGGATGTTTGTGATGCACAATGAATAAAACTCCTCTGTGTTTCCTGCAAAGGTGAGGAGCTGGAGCATGTCCAGAGAAGGGCAGTGATGCTGGGGGAGGGTCTGGATCACACTCTGAGACACATAGAGGGATTCTTGGGGCTGTTCTGTTCAGGGCCAGGAGCTGGACTCCTGGTGATCCTTGTGGGTCCCTTCCAACCCAGGTTATTCCATGATTCTGTGGTTCTGTAAAAAATCTCTTTGTTCCCATCACTAGAGTAAATGTGTGTGTTGGTTGATTGAAGAAGCTGCTCTCCTCTCCAGTGCCTTTCTGGAATCCTCCTTCAATTTTATCCCAAGAACACAAATAAGAACACAAACACAAGCTGTCTATCACACCATCTATTTCATTGCATGTCTGCCTTTTCTGGTCATCCCCTCTATTTTATTTCTGCTCTCCCTCTTCCTTCCTGCTGCTTTGGAGGTGCTGAGATACTCACTGGCATTGGAGCCAACAGATACAGTGTCTTAAACTGGAGTCATGGTCCTCACCAGTGTGATAAGGGAACTGGATTTGTTGCTCAAATAAATGCATTTTAAATGAAGTTAGGCAAGATTAATTTTCTGTCCGTTTCTCATGCTTTGCTTTGCTGCCACAAGTGTTCAGGTTCCACTTTAAAGGAAGTCAGCCCCTTGCTTGGATCCAAAATCTAAAATTAAATCAGAAATTTTAAAACGTATGTTTAATTGTAGCATTTTATAGATGTTTCCTTTCCCATTTCCATTGGTTTGTGCAGACCCTGCTAAACTCAGAATAACTCCAGATGGCTTCAAAAAAGTGAGAGTTTGTTCTCATGAGAAAGAATATTCTACAAACCATCTGAATTCTGTGCTGCTATGCACACCTAAATAAGTTTTTGTGATTCACTCCTGGCAGGATGCAGCTGTGTCTTTGCTGTCTTTTGGTTACTTAAAATTCTCTTCTGCGAGCCATCTACAATGATTTTCTGGTTGAAAGCCAAGACATGAGCCTACTTCTGGTATTCTGTGCATGACTGGCTTAGTCCTATAAGCCCCCAAAGAACAGTTTTAGAGCCAGAAAAGCAAATAATACAAGCTTAATGCTCATTTCTAGTGTGAAGAAGTTCAGGAAAAGACTTTGGTCTGACACTTTGGTCTGACACTGTTGAAATCTTTGACTGAATGTGGATTCTTAGAGCTCACTGGAGAACTGGGGCACTGCCTAAATTTGGCTATTGAAATCTTCAATTCGCTTATTTAACAAAATAAGCAAAATTGCATCATTAGGGCCACTTCATGGGCTGGACTCAGGAAGGTTTGAAAAGGTAGAAAATACCTCTCTTAGCAAAATATACATATCAGAAACAAGGTTTTTGTGTTCTTGCTGGGTGTTTGCTTGACACCTAGAGATCTGGCAAACTTGAAAATTGGGGTTGTGTACTAAGTTCTTCCTTTTTTTGACCTGTTTGACTTCACAGACTCCTTAGTACGAGGATGAATTTCACTTGTAACAGAGGTGGGTCCCTCATGTTAAAGTGACTTTTAGTGACTTTTAGTGTTGGTGTGTTGCTACAGTTCTCATCAGAGTCTGTCTCCCCAGTGGATGTGAGTCTCTTCCAGCTTGATCTGGAAATCCTCAGCTCAGGCTGCCACAACTTGAGCTTTTATCCCTGGAGGTTCATCCTCCAGAGCCACAGCCATCCCACAAGGACCTCTCACATGCATCAGGCTTCAGTAGCCCCAGCACCTTGGAAAACAAGCCGCAGGAGTTTAGTCATGCCATTCCAGCAGCCAGCAGTGGCATTAGCTTCCCAAAGCCCTGAGATTTGCAGGGCTTTGGTTTATGGCTTTTAGTGTGACACACTCCTGATGCAGCGTGCCCTGGGTGGAAGGAGAATGTGTTATAATTCCAAGCAAAGGAATGCTGTTTTGAAGGGTATTGATATGATATCATGTAGCCTCTGGCAATTTCTATCTTCCTTTTTTTTTTTCTTTTTTTTTTTTTCCTCCAGTAGTGGAATTCACTCTGTTCTTCATTTTCTGATTTTGATTTTCTTTGAAGTTTTTCTGTTTGAAGAGATGAATGCTGGAGTACTGTATCCCATATAATAGCTCCTCTGTTATGCCTGATTTCCATTCAATGGCATGCTATGGTGTTTTATACAGCAATGTGGCTGATCAAAGGCATTTTGTGTCATTGCTGGAGTCATTAGTGACTTCTCAGTATTGTACATCTGAACATTAAGACTCTGGCATACCTGTGAGCTTTTTGTCTGAAGAAAGTGTATGTACAATGAAACACTGCCCTGTTTCCAGGCTCAAACTATGGTTTGCTGAAAGTGGTTTCTTGCCCTTGTATGAATATTTTCATGGGGGAAAAACAGCTCCAGTTTGCCTTTCTCTGAAGGTAAATCCTTTGAGCTGAGTGACCTAAAGTTTATTATTTTAACTGCTAAGTCATATCTCCCTCTACGAGGTAAATGAGCGTATTCTGTAAGGAAGTTGCCTTTGAATCTGTTTGCTTTCCTCAAGAGTAGAAAGATTTTTTTTTCCCTGTCAAAGGAGTGTTCTGTTGTTTCTAGAGAGCAACATTTCACCCTCTGAGGACTTCACACCCACATCATCACACCCCAGAGTGCTGTCCTTTTAAACTGAGGAAACTCTATGTTTTCAGAGATATCTCTGAGTGGGGGAATTTCTCACTCCTGTGTTTCAACGCTCACACACATGATGCCACAGTTACAGAGCAGTCAGCATTTCCTTTACAAAACCTTTTTTAGAAAGATGTGCAACTCAGCAAAAATCTCTGTTCTAGACTGAAATGTGACATATAAATGGCATGCCTGGGAGCGTTGCTGCTTTTCCTTGTAAAAATGTTTCAGCCTGTGTTTGATGAATATACTTATGGCCTTTGTCAACTGCAGCTATTTGCCACATTCTTGAGCTGTGATTTCACAAACTAGATTCCCCTTCTGTCTGAGAGATACCATTTTAGCAACATCTCCCCTCTTATTCTCCTCTCTGTTTCATATCCTCACATCCTGAGCCTTCCCTTCACAGCTCTGCAGGGCATGGGACTGTACCTGTCCTGTAAAGAGATTATAGACAGGAGTCTCTTCATGACTGTAAAAACATATTAAGTACTAACAGCATAAGATTTAGGGGGAAAAGAATTGCCCTTGCTCCGTATAGACTTACTTCATCTGAATGCTGTGAAAATTTTGTATTCTTGAAAGATGTTTCAGCCCAAGGGTTCAGGGAATTTGTTTTGGGATGAGGGGTTCGGGTTAACCATGGCTTGCTGCTGTACTTGGTGTAGTCCTTGAGAGCAGAAGTCCTGGGCTTTCAGGGTGCTCATGGCCAGAGAGAAAGGATAAAAAGACAGGGGGAAAAGGAACAGGTGGGGTAATTGAGTCACAGGGATAAAGGCAGGAACATGTATGTAGGAGACAAACAAGTCTGTAAGCAGAGCCACAACTCCAGACCTGAAAACACAACCTGAAATAATATTTTCCTTTCCCTGGAGGTTGTGAAACTTCCGGGTTGCAAAACTAAGGAGTCAAAAACTAGGAAATGCTACTATTAAAGACAGCCTACTAATATTTTCTTTCAATCTACTTCTGAGAGTACAGAGGTAGGTTTTCACAGAATCATATTGATTATGTTTCCTGCAAACAGGGCTTGGAAATGTTCTTAAACCTTTGTGCTAAGTAGTTTGGGTTGGCCCCTAATTACATGATTTTTGGGAAAGGACTTTCTGTGTGCTACCCATTGTGTGGGTACACATTTGTGTTCCCATCCAAAGCAGTTGCCAGTGTCCACAGGCAGTAGTGAAACCATCAAGCAGCTGAACCACTTCCCAAAACACTTCATGGCTCTTATATTCCCCACGAAACTGGTTTCAAGTGTCCCATTCTCAAGTCACTTCCCATTGTCCACTCTGTCAAAATCCACTCCAAAAATATGCATGCTCCTTAATCTCTCCTGTTTTGTATATCTATGCCTTGCAATAAATGCATATGAGAACAATGAAAGTCACAGAAAATCTCTGTGTAGGGTGGGGTTGTCATTTTGTTGAAATTTTTTTTTTCTGCAATCTGTTTCTATGAAAGTCATGATTAGAACACATTATTGAGCCCCTTGTTAGGGAAACACCTTTCTTTTCCTGCTTCCAGGAACACCCAGTGACTGAGAGATGCACCATACCTGGACACTGTTACTCTTGCCAGTAATGAAAGGGGATGGCAACCACAGTTTCAGGACCAGAGCTGTTTTCCAGTGCAATCAACTGAGAAGCTCTTAGTGACATCCAAGAACATTAGATGGGCCCTGAGGGTGGAGTTCACCTCTGTGCATTGTTCTAGCTCTAAATGATCCAGCATTTAGATCCTTGCTCATCTCCTACTTGGAACACTTAAGGGGCATTTTAAAGGTTCCCAGGCTGCAGACTTGCAGCTTTAGGAAGCAGCGGTGACGTTGCCATTGTGCTCAACCCACAACAGTCCCCACTCAGTTCTGCGATATAAGAATATCCCTCTTGCTTTCTCCTTAAGGATCTGAGGGAATGGTGCTTCTCCTGGTCATTGTTAACTAATTTTAGAGGGGAATATGAATACAGAATGGAGGAACTCATGATGGACCTGGCAATGGTCTCACAGGTCTTTTCCAACCTTAATGATTCTGTGTTTCTGTGAGCTCTGGCTTCCTGCAGGTTGTGTTGGTGTAAGCAAAGCTTTCCTCTTGGATGGTGAGGAAGAGGTGGGTTTTCATATACAAAACCTGGGAGAGCAAATCCAAACTGCAAAGAGGGAGAAGCAGTGACAGGGAGTCAGTGGAGGTAGTTCATGGTGTGTGGCTGCAGTTTGTCACACTGATCACTGCTGTTGACAAATGGGGGACTTGCAGGCCATTTGCACCCTGAAGCACTTAGCTGATAGTGTTGGACTTTTTTCACTTCCTAGAATCCCAGAATGGTTTGGGTTGGAAAGAACCTTAAACGTCATCTCATTCCAACCCTCCAGCCATGGGCAGGGACATCTTCCACCAGACCAGGTTGCTCCAAGCCCTGTCCAACCTGGTCTTGAACACTTCCAGGGATATGGCATTTTTTTGTTCTTGTTTTCGTCAATTCCATGAGGAAAAAATGGGAAAGATGGTGAGAGACTATTCACAAGGGCCTGGAGCGACAGGACAAGGGCAAATGGCTTCAAACTGAAAGAGATTAGGTTTATATTAGATATTAGGAAGGAATTATTCCCTAAGAGGGTGGTGAAGCCCTGGCACAGGTTGCCCAGAGAAGCTGTGACTGCATCCCTGGAAGTTCAAGGCCGTATTGGAGGGGGCTTAGAGCAACCTGGGCTAGTGGAAAGTGTGGTATGGAGTTGGAACAAGATGGTCTTTAAGGTGCCTTTCAACCCAGGTCATTCTGTGATTCTATGAAAACCAATCTGAATAACGCAAAACTCAAGCCAAGCTGAAATTCTTCACCACCATGCCACACTTTTTGGCAAGTATTTTTGGCAGGCTGCCATTGGCCTAAACAACTCTCTGCTTTGTTTTTCAGATAGGACTGTCCTGGTGGATGTGGCTCTTCCCCCTCTGAGAGAACTCTACATCCTGGGGACCCTCGAGTTCCCCAGCAACGCCAGCAACGTCCTGAGCGCAGCCTGTGTCGTGGTGCTGGGGGGTGTGCTGAGAGTGGGTGAGTGAACAGCTGATCTTTGGGATGCCTGGGGTTTATTTCTGTTCTTGATAGGAAAAAAAGTATGGAGAAAGACTTAGACTATACACCTGCTGCCCAACCTAATGCCCCGTGGCTGTCCGTATATCTGCAGTTTGGACACCCAGAATTCGTGTGAAGCATGATGATTATCCACTGGAGCTAATTACCTATTCCTTTAATAGCAACACGTTACAATTACTGCAATCTGCACCTCACTCCTGGTGTCACTGTGGCAGAGATTTTATCTGATAGGTGTAAAAGCCCTCCCTACTTCCTGTGGGGTTGCTTTATGAGACAGTAATTCCTCAGGGCAGGATCTGCCCTAGTGTTCAGGCAGTGCCTGGTGACTATGGGCATTAATAGGACACTTTGTGTGACAGAGAAGTATTTAAAGCCAACATAAACAGTCACGGAGAATCCCCATAATACCTGGAAATCCTGCTGTGGTGTGAAACAGCTGGATTCAGCACACTTTTTCCTCTCATCCATCTGTACAGATGAGCACCAGGACCACAGGAAGGTACCACCTTGCCCCTACTTCCAGCAGTTTCACAGTCCCCAAAGTCACTGGGGCTGTTCCACATTATTTACAACAGACAGGATGGGTGTTTTTCCACTCTGAAGTAATTACTCACATAATTCCCTTTAAATATCAAGGTTTCTAAAGCCAGGCATTATATTTACTTACAGGAATACTTAGGATGCTGGGATCACATTGTTGATCATTTCTTGACCTTTCTCAAGATTGGATTCATGAACTTTAAAAAGAGAATTTTTTTGTGTAATCACCTCCTGAGGAAGTCTGCTTCAATATTTGTTTGTTGTTAATCTCAAGGGACTGTTTAGTTAATACAGTACTGGCCAAAAAGGTTATTTTGCTGTCTTGTGTTTTTCTTTAGAAAAAGAGGTTGGAAAGCCTGATCTGGGAGGTTAAAAATATATATATACTTAAAAGACTGTCAGTCAGTTCTTACTTAGACTCCTTTGCACTTTAAATATGGTTTCATATTGGTTTTAAGAAAAAGCATGTGTTCATTGCTAAAAACACTTATTAAAAAAACATTGAGGCACTTTGCTGCACAAACTCCCCTCCAGCACATCTGTGAGTAGTAATGATATTAAAAACCAAACAGGTATTTGCAGCTGTTGAGTTGCAGTCCAATGTCTCCTGGAGAGCTGTCCTTGTTTCAGCTGTGGGATGATGGGTGGGTAGAGATTCTGCAAGTTTCCCACATCTCATACTGGCTTCTCTGCCTGCATTTAGAGCTGGGAGTGCCTGTTTTTTCTCCCTTCTCCTTTCTCTTCCCATGTGTTCGAGGCCTTACGGTAACGTCTTGGAGCCCATCTGTCCAATCCTGCCTGTTCCATGCCTGAAGGAAGGGTTTTGAAGCCCATCTGTCCAACTCCACCACACCCTAAAGAAATCCTGACACAAAATAGATAATGAGACAGTTTAGTAAACAGATTTAATAGATGTGGACATCAGCATTCAGCATTGCCTGAGCAGGATCTCAGGTTGGCATCACATGAGCCAAATCCCCAGGTCCTGCCTTGTTGTGTAATTTCTCCATGCCCTGTTTTCAGTGTAGCAATCTTTGGCCACATGCTGTTCCTTCTAATTCCATGGCCTGGGCCTAAGATTTTCTGGTAAAGCTGGAGTATTTTGTTCCCTTAAACTCCTAGAGAAGAGTGATCAATTTAGAAATTCATCTTATTTGGGTTTGGTGTCCTCCAGAGCACTCGGCTTCTTATCTGCAGAGAAAAAAAAAAATCAGAAGGTTAAATCATTACCAAAAATACATAGGAACTGAATGATGACGGGAAATATGTAACAAAGGAAAAAAAAAATAGTGTAAAATTGGAGTTTATCAACCATAACAAGAACCTAATTAATTTTATTGAAACGATAATTTACAGGCAAACTGGGATGAGAAAATAGTGATAGCTGGGAAATCAGAATTCTTGGAGCACCCTTGACCCTATAAGGTCCATCACTGCTTTCCTCTTTAATGTATGATCACAATCCAGTGTGAATTATGATCAGTGGAAGATGTGAGATGATTTAAGACCAACAAAGAACTCTGTCAGAACCCTTGGAAAACCCAAAGCAAAATGTGTGGATCTACTGCCACAGGAATTTCTATGGGTGCTCCTAGCCCTTCAGTGTTGTTGGATCCAGGGAAACTTTCTGATTACTTCTACTTTCATAGTCCTACCGCTAAGATAAGGATTTTATCTTTTTCACTTTATCCTTCAAAGTCTTGTATTTGATGGTGATGTTTGCAATAGAATTCTAGTTACACCATTTATTTCTGTTTCTCTGCCCTATCATACTGTAAAAATTAGCTATTTTTCCAGCTTATAAAAGGAGAGTTTGAAGTTCAGAGAGTAAACAAAGTGCTAAATAGCATTAGCACATCTGTGTCAAAACAAGATAAGAAATGATGAGTTCAACATCTCACAGTTGTTTTTTCATTCTCAGCTAGGATGATTCTGTTCATTTTAACCCATAAGCATTAAAACTCAGATGATATGTGCAGAAAGTGCCCTGTTCCACTGCTGAACAAAGCCCTCAGCTCCCAATAAAGCTGAGGAAAATGCTGAAGTTCACTTGGCACACATTGATCCACTGGACTCATCCTGAACTAAACTGCACTTAGCTGCTCTTTGCTGGCAGGCTGCTTTTGCTTTTTATAGTAGAGCTCTGCCAAGTAATTATCCAGATAGGATTTCTCTTTTTAGTTTCAACTTGTCACATTCTTTCTTTCGCATATCTCGTGATGGCTGCTTGTCAGTCATGTCACTCATTGGAGGCAAAAAGCCTAAGGACATCATTAGCTCATGGCTTGATTGTCTGGAGAGGGAACCCCAGACAATTCAACTGCCTCTTACCTTGCTTGTGGTAAGAGCTCTAATGCATTTACTCCCCCTTTTTTCAAGGAAAACCCCATACTGACTTGTCAAAGGGTAAATCGGTGTATTTCATTAAGTGGCCATGTGTTAGCAGTGAGTAAATAACAATAATTAGGGCACCAGTGAGTTTCACCAATTTATGTCTTTTCCAACTTCTCCAGCACCTCTGTTGTGTGGGTCCCATCTTTAGCTGTGGGCTGAGTCCCACACTACAGTCACATATCATCCCTGCACAGCTGTCCAACTTGCATGAAGAAGGGACTCTGTTGGTGTAACGAGATGTATTTTCATTCCCAATCACAGAAAAAAAAGTGGTTTGAAAAGTTCATTGAACCCTCTGCATCCCCTTCAGAAAACCTTTCAGCATCTGCCTGTTGTCTTTTTACTCTTTCCAAGCAACTCAGTATTTTTTTAACTGATTGCACCTTGTAGGTAAGAATTTGGTTCACATGTTCAAGACACCTGAATTTAGGTGCAATGTGGACACCAGCACATGAGCTGCTGTTCCAGTAGAGATCTATTCAATATAGCCAGTGGAGCCACTGCAGTCAGTGGGACTGGTAGATAGAGGTATCTAGAGAAAATCTACACTAAGAAACCTGAATGTAGGTATAAGATTCTCCCTGGAAACATGGTTCAGTTGCCTAATTATAAAGATTTTCTATTGTTCTGGGCACCCTTACGTTGTCTCCCCCTGCCTGCAATTTCTGCTTAAAAACCTCACTGTTCAGTCATTTATCCCTGTGTTGTATCTGCCAGCCTCCAGAGAGGATTTGGAGGGCACCGGAACTCAGATCTCACCCTGCGTGTCCCACCGCTTATTCCTCAAACATTCATCCTGCACTTCTGCCTGTTGGTTCCTACTCCACAGCTGTGGAGCTGTGGAACTGAGAAGTTCTGAAATCTTCTGGACATTTGGCAGAAAGAGGAAACAAAGTGAGGTCTCCTTGTCTGGCTGCTTTTCCATCTACTTTCCAGAGTGCAGCCTGAACACCTGAAGGAAGCTCCAGAAGAAGAACCAGTGGTAGATGACTGTCCAGCTGTGTATTGACCATGAGTATAAACTCCTCAGGCTTTCTAGTGACAATATGCCACAGTTTTCAAAATAGCTGGGTAGTTAGAGTCCAAGAAGTTTTGGATTCAAGAAACAGAGATAGAGGAGATGGTCCCAGCAAGATACTCAGCAAAGTCTGTTTGCCAGTGAAGGGAGGAGATCTTATCTCAGAGATTTCGTTACTCTTATATGCAACAGCTGTTGCAGAGTGTCATGTTATGGAAAAAAGAGAAGGGAGGAAACACCCACTGTTCTAGGAAAGAATTGAATGGGTTTTGCTATGGAACAAAACCCAAAACAATACAGCAAAAATCTGTCAGGAGGAACATCTGGAATAGAACTGAAATATGAAAACAATGGAAAATGCTTTTGAAACTCAACAAACTAGATCCAGACCACAGTCCAAAATAAATGAAAATCTGGACAGAAAAAACATATCTCTATTTCTGTTCTCCTTTTTTCCCTCCTTTTTTCCACATAATAGGTTTTGTCCTCTCCAGAGGCTAGACCTGTTGAAGGATTATGAACCAGCTGCAACCACCGCGCTAACAGATCCGTGTTACAATCCCAACATTTGGATCTCACACTTCTTCAGGACGGTGTGTAATCAGTGGTGAATTTATTAACAGCACAGGTTGTTTATAAACACAGGATTATCCTATATGATTGGGGGTTTTTGCACTGTGTAGTGCAACAGGAAGAACTTGTGTTTGAGGGAGCCCAGCCTCTGTCTTTAGTGCCTCCTGACCTTTTCTGCAGATCTCACTGGACATTTCCACCAGCTTTTGGTAATTTCCAGGTTGTAAGTACCCTTTTTTCCTGGTTCTCTGCCATCAGCACATTATTATCTGACTTTATGATCAATTAGGTTGCTCATCAAATTGCCAAGGCTTCCAGCAGGAGTAGGAGCATGAAGTGGGACCCATTCCTGCTCGTCTTGTGCTGGATGGGGAATTGGGCAGTTTGGTGTAGTCTTGTGTAGGACTTGCTCACCACAGGAAAGTGGGACAAGAAACCTGAAGTTTTCACATCCAAAGTCCAAAGAAGGATATTGAAAGCCCAGATCATTCACTTATGTGTTGTAGAGATCACAATTCCTGTTGTTTATGGCAGAATGAGAGTTTTAACAAAACTACTTATTACAAGAGCTGTGATTTTATAGCCAGTTACTTCATAAGGTCATGAAACTTACCCAACCCCCGTGACCTGTGTCCATCAACTATTTTGGATTCCCCTTATGGGTAAGCTAAGGTAGATGCTGCTTCCATATCTTCATTTTCATAGGCCATTCTGCTGGAATCTATTTTGACTTAGGCAAAGTATTGTAACTGCTGGACTCTGCCTAGCAGGCTGCTGCAGCCTGAAAGCTCAGCGAGGGTTTCCTAGGGCCATGCAATTTGTTGCATCCTGGAGTCCATTTCGGACAGCCCTGTGATCTGGCTCCGGCAGCTAGCAGGGTTACAACACAGTAGATGGTAAAGAAGGCAGAGAAGGGTCTCTCATGGGTTTGAGATGGCTTTAATCACATCTTGCCCCCATGACGTTCAGAGGTAGAGAGACAACACGCTCTGAGTGTGGGGTGGGTTTGTCAAGGGCCCAGGGGCGGTCCCTGGGCGGGGTTGGGGTACAGGAACAAATAGGGAGAAACCGAGGGAGTGGCCAGGGGTAGGGCAGAGAGCAGGGGGAAAGTACAGAATTAGGGGGTTAACAGGCCACCACACCAAAGTATGTATCTGAGACCCTACTCAGCTCTTCCCTTAGTTTTTCTTTCTTCTCCATTCATTTCCAGAGAGATCCTTACCTTTTCAAGACCTCTTGCCTTATTATTTTCAATATTAGAGAATCACAGGATGGGTAAAGTTGGAATGGATCACTGAAGGTCATCTAATCCAACCACCCTGCTCAAGAAGGGTCCCCTAGAGCATTCTTCACATTTTTCCTAATTCTTCTCTTCAAAATTTCTGCTGACTTTCCTAGACCATCCCTGTAATTTTTCTCCCCATTTGTGTCAGTTTGTCTGCTTACTTTCAGTATCTTCACACAATTTGGGTCCCTAAAAAAACATTGAATTCCACTGGGTTTGCAGAACCAGACCTGCTTGAGTCCATGTCCCCATTCCAGTCACTCGGGTTGTAAATCAGTGTGTGTGCCATGTTCCTGCTGTACTTGTGTAGTTTATTAATCACAAAGTTTTGTGCTTCTAAGTCAAGTGCCTTGGAGAAGCCAATTATATGATATCAAAGCTATTACCTTTATCAACTAGACCTGTAATCTCATTAGGAGACAATAACAAGGAAGTTTCACAGGACCTTTTTTTCTATAAAAGCAGGTTGATTGGCATTAATTGTATCACCCACCTTTAATGATTTATTAATTGTGTTCAGAGTTGGACATTCCATTTTTATTTATTTTCCCCTAGAATCAGTGTCAAGTTGACAGGCCTGTAATTACCTGGGGCTCTTACTTTTATCTTTGTTTGAAATATTGGCACAATATTAGCTTTCTTCAGGGGCTCTCAGACATTGTGAGTGATCCCAAAATTACTGAAGAGTCCACCTTAATTGTCCAAGGGGTTTCCTGGAAAACTCTCCAGTAGCACTTGCATTCAAGTTACTGAAATCCATGGATTTAAACCCATGGAAATATTGATGACAATAAGCAAGTATTAAGCCTATTTTTCTTTAAAATATTCTTAAAAGAAGTAGAATTTTTCTACTCATTCATGACTCCTGTGTTCTTTTGTGTCATTTACCATTTACAGTTTCCAGCCACTGAAGAATTTCTGTGAATATTATCTTCCCTTCTTTATTTTATTTTCCATTCTAAATAGTTTTATTATGACCTTTGTTTCTCACTCTGGCTGTATTTTTGATTCGTGTGGTTTTGGTTTTTTTTAACAAGGATAACATTTCTTAATCTGTTGTGCTTTTTTGGACTAAAATTTATGATTTTTAGCTAAATGTAGATGTAATTCTTTTAAGGGAGTGACAAGTTCCAGTTCATCCTATAAACCTCCATTTCCAATCCTTTGTATGTGCTTGTTAAGTCTGGAAGCCTACTTAAAAATGGTTTTAAAACTGAGCTGATAATTGAATATATCAGAGGATTTTAACTGACTTAACTAGAATAGTAAGTGTTTTGTAACCAGGATTAAAAAATATGTGAAATTGTACCTAATTCCTGGTTTTCCTCTTTCCAAACTACAGTTATGGGAGTTTAAACAAGGAAATCAAAGCTGGTTTTGGTGGACGATGGACACAGAAAGATAATTCCCTCCATGTCCCCAGAGAATATGTGAGCTCACTGCTGTGAGATATGTTAGATGGGGAGCATGCAAGTCTTGTACTGTTTGCCTTTTACCCAATAAAAAGCTGTACAGAGAATTTAAATATCCTCAGTTATCAGTCAGACGCTGGTGGGAGAACAATGAATTGTTTTATTGATTTCACTTAAATAAAAAAAGGCTCTTAAAGCAAAGTGTTTCTTTAGGATACAAAATCAGCTCTCTTTTCCAAACTAGTAATTTTTAAATATTAAAAGAACATGACAGGCCAGCTAATTTTGTACAGATATGTATATAGTTTTTAGTTCTACATCTGCTGCAGTTTTCTGTTGCATAATTGATTTAATCTCTAATTTTAAAGGAACGCTGAACTCCTTTACTGGACTCCGCATACATTTCTCCAGGGCAAAAGCTGTCCTACTTTTTCCTCCTTAGTGTCTGTTTAGTGCTGGGCCATTTTCTTCTGAAACTGTAAACTACCCATGGTGAAAGAAACGAAGGCAAATTTGGAATACAATTTACTGTGCAGACTTATCACCATTGCACACACCAAAACTTGGGCACTTTCTTTCTCCCTACTTTTTTTCCTCAGTCTTTCAGTTTTCCCCATCCTTGCTACACGATTGCCCTGAAACGGGTGAAATTGTGAAGGAGCAAAAAGGCAAAAACAGGTTGAGAAAGGAAATATTAATTCAGCCATTTAAATATTCCTTTAAAATGAGATTGACATGGATTTCCCCCCTAGTTTCCCTCCCATTTTCAGCATCACAGAAGCCATGGATACCTTTGTAGTAGGTTTGATGCTGTTTTGTCTTTATTGTAGGCTCTTCTCTGCATCCCCTAGAAAGGGATTTAAAGCTGCTGTTCCTTCTTCGGGCATCTGAAGGGATTTACTGTGATCGTCTGGAGGATATAAATGTCCACCCAGGAAGTATTGGTATGAAACACAAATTCCCCTTTTCATAGGGAACTAATTTTTGGTTATATCCAAATCTACCACTGTGGAAACTGTTACTATGTTTTACAGATTAGCCTCAAACGAAAGTGCACATATTTTTGAGCTAAGGTTTAATCTTCTGGGACATGTCATCTATATGAAAAGTTTCTGTATTTTGACTTTTTGCTCTGGTTTTGGATCCATTTTCCAGAGGGAAAAAAATTAAAGTTCATGGCCCAGAAAGATGAATAATAGCTGCATAGTTTTTTGTATCTTTCATTTCTGGAATTTTTACCTAATTTGTTTACTTACATAATTTTTTTTAATGGTAGATATCATTGTCTGCAATTCCTTCAATTCTGTGTCAGTGAGACTTCTGTGGTAAAATCCCCTCTCTTGCCTGTACATGTGATGGTCATTTTACTTTATTGATGATTTATTGCTTGTTCACTTTGTATTTTGAGTGGAGGCTTTGTGCTGTTCTTACGCTTTTCATAAAATATAGAAATATACTTTAATATGTATAAATATTTCCATATATTTAATTATTGCTTCAGTTCTTCGCAAGCCTCTTTTCCCCTTTACCTTTGGAATCTCCTTCTGGTTTTCTTTTTTTTTTTTTTTTTCCCAGGTGTTTATGGACAGGTGCAAATTTATAGTGCTTATCCTAAAATACCTTGGACACATCTGGGAACTAATGTTGCTCCTGGCAATGAAAGGTGGTATTTTGCCCAAATATGCTTTCAAACACTAAATTGTGGCTCCTGTTCCTATTATTTGTATTAATGTTCCTATGAGTAGCATTATTCTTTTCATTTGTGATGGGCTCTGTTTAAATCATGTCTAGATAAAAAACAAACAAACAAACAAACAACTAGGTTACAGAAAATTGCACCATGATGGGGAGGTTGATGATCTTTAAGGTCCCTTCCAACACAGATTAATTCTAAAGGAATCCAAATTCATCCAAGGATGAATGAAGCTAAGTTTTCCTTCCTTCCTTCCTTCCTTCCTTCCTTCCTTCCTTCCTTCCTTCCTTCCTTCCTTCTTTCCTTCCTTCCTTCCTTCCTTCCTTCCTTCCTTCCTTCCTTCCTTCCTTCCTTCCTTCCTTCCTTCCTTCCTTCCTTCCTTCCTTCCTTCCTTCCTTCCTTCCGAATTCCTTCCTTCCGAATTCCTTCCTTCCGAATTCCTTCCTTCCTTCCTTCCTTCCTTCCTTCCGAATTCCTTCCTTCCTTCCGAATTCCTTCCTTCCTTCCTTCCTTCCTTCCTTCCTTCCTTCCTTCCTTCCTTCCGAATTCCTTCCTTCCTTCCTTCCTTCCTTCCTTCCTTCCTTCCTTCCTTCCTTCCTTCCTTCCTTCCTTCCTTCCTTCCTTCCGAATTCCTTCCTTCCTTCCTTCCTTCCTTTCCTTCCTTCCTTCTTCCTTCCTTCCTTCCTTCTTCCTTCCTTCCTTCCGAATTCCTTCCTTCCGAATTCCTTCCTTCCTTCCTTCCTTCCGAATTCCTTCCTTCCTTCCTTCCGAATTCCTTCCTTCCTTCCTTCCTTCCTTCCTTCCTTCCTTCCTTCCTTCCTTCCTTCCTTCCTTCCGAATTCCTTCCGAATTCCTTCCGAATTCCTTCTGAATTCCTTCCTTCCTTCCGAATTCCTTCCTTCCTTCCGAATTCCTTCCTTCCGAATTCCTTCCTTCCTTCCTGCCTTCCTGCCTTCCTGCCTTCCTTCCTTCCTCCCTCCCTCCCTCCCTTTCAGCCAGACCTATCAAGACCTCAGTGGAAGAGTTCCCATCTGGGTAGAGGTGGAATATCAGCATTTAGGGAAGGAATTATTTGGGAAATGACTGCAAAGATGGGCAGTGGAAGCACAAAGACCTCACCAGTGGGACTCATCTGTTGTGAGATCTCTCAGATTTGTGTGTTCACTGTAGATTACTTGTTTAGGAATTGCTTTGTAGCTGATCCTGATCCAAACCCTGCAACATTAGGATCACCCTCGGGAAATTCTTCTCCTTCCCTGACTAAGATGAGAGCTCAGAGTAAGCAGATTCTTGACTGAAGTATGACAGTTGAACACTTGGATGAAATGGATCCAGGCTGGATCTGGGCTGCTGCCCAGATATTTTATATGAAATATCATGAGGTGCTAAGATACAAGTGTTTGGAGTCAATTCATGCACATTAAATGCAGCACACAGAAATGTTTCCATTGTTGAAAGAAAGGAAAAATAAAGCCCTATTTTTCATTAAAAGTCTACAAATAGTGAGCTAAGAATTAGTGTCTTTGGATGCAGGAAATAGGTAAGTCAGTCCTGGAATATGAAAGCTGAAGGAAAATGAAAGCTGAAGGAAGTGGATTTTATTGAAGGAGAGGAGCTGCTCTCTATCCTTTTCCAGCATGAATCAGCACATAATTTAAGGAAGGACTTTCCTGCCATTTCAGAAGATATGCAGTGATTCCTCTAAGCAAAAAAAAAAAAACTCCAAAAACAAACAACATAAATTTTTTTGTGGATTTCTCTACTAATATTCACCGGTGCTGTACACTGTAAGTGCTCATCTGGAACCTACTCATCTTTGAAAAATATTGTGAAAAGATACTCTGGAAAAACTTGAAAACATCCCTTTAGGAATCTCCTTTCTCTCTGCACTTCTGTCACTCTAGACTGCATGTGGGGCATTCTCTGAATTCACTCAGTGCTCTCCTTTCTCAGTAATTCCCTGAGGAGTTTAGATCATCACCTGGCCAGCAGCAGTCACCCTGTAAGAGGACAAGGTGTTTATCAAATAGAGATAAACACTGATCATTATTCATTTTGCTGCCACTAAATGCTTTTGTTTTCTTTATGTGAAGCTAAAAATCCCCTGAACTACTAATACAACTTTGACTGTAAAAGGGGATCTTCAGTTCAAGATTAAAACAACTAAATATAGGACTCAGTGTTCAATAGCCAGCAGAGTTTTAAGTGCTGGTGCCTAGAGGGTGTTCAGCTACCAAAAGCAGCATTCAGGTACCAAAACAGAGGGTTTGTGTCTGTCTGAGCTGTCTTTAAGTCCCCTCCATGGCTTGCACCTTTGTCTCCAGGAACGCTCCAGGAACCAGTCCTGTCACATCTGTCAGGTATCCTGGGATATCTCAGATAGCAAGAGGTGCTCTTGTTTAGGGAATCAAATCCTGCTCAAAGTTCCCAATTCAGAGAACTGAATCGCCTTCCACCCACTACTGACTGCACCAACCAGCTCTAGTGGAAGCTTAGATGTCAAGTGCAGACAGCCACTCTACCCTGCACATGATTGTTGTCTAAATCCAAAGTGGACTTTCAGCTCTGTAAGGTATTCCTTGCACCAAAAATGGTCCGACATGTCTTTTGGAGGCAGCTGGAGCCCTGGAAATGCTGTACTGGTATTGTATATGTTGTTAATCAATGGTGTGAAATACATGCTTCAGGATTAATTTCCTCCCACATATTTCAGACATCTGTTTTTGCAGAGAGCCCTAAAGGGGCTTTTCCTGCAGCATAGCCTGTGGATTCTTTTTTTCTTTTTTTTTTTTTTTTTTTGAGATCTCCCTGAGCAAAACTGTTCATTTTTAATGAAATTTGTGAGCATAACTCTCGTAAGTGTAATGACATTAAGTTTATATCATGGGGTTACAGGATTTTTGTGGAGGATGAAGTAGATTGGGATCAAGGTGGAGATTTTGTCATCAGCTCTTCTTCCTATGAAGCCCATCAGGCTGAAGTAGTTACACTTAAAGAAGTCCATGGTCATAATATAAGAATTCATGAACATCTTCTGCACAGGCACATTGGTAAGGAATTTTTCTCTCCTTTTTCTGAGAGTTTTCTTCTGAAGTATTGAGTTTCCATTTCATATCTCAGCAGAATCAATTTTACTTCCTTGAGGTATCTTAATTTCTCTCTCCATATACTTTTTTCCTTGCTGATTCTAACATGAATTTCTGTGAGCAGAATCAATTCAGTGCTGAATAGTTTGGGAAAACTTTCTGGTGTTTCGAGTTGAACTGGCTCACAGGGAGAGATGGTAACTGAAATTTTAAAGGAAAAAAGAAATGTAGGATTTTAGGCCCTTTGCACAATTTCCATGGCATGTCAAAAACCTGGAAAACAATTAAACCCCACCCTTTTCTCAAGTGTCAAAGTAATTACACTCATAAAATTTCAAGTAGAAAACTTTGTCAATTCCATGGCATGAAATTAATTATTTATAAACTAATATCTAAATAAACATAAAATCTGCATATAGCTCTATTTTTTGTGTAGTTTGCATGGGATCTATATTTATGTGGAAAAAGAGATGCAGTGTTGATAATTATTTACTTTTATTTCAGTAAATTTATTACCATCTATTTAACAAAAACCAAGGAATTTTATTGAGAGGTCAAAATCTGAACCTTCAAACCAAGGATTTTTGTGCATATCAAATTTTTTTTTAATTTGATCTTTATTCCAGCCAACAGGCACAGAAATGAGTATAATGGATAAAAAGATCCAGAAATATCATGTTTTAAATGGCGAATGTTTAAATGTCTGCACCAGTAATCAAAGCTTCACTTGGAACAGAGCTCTGTTCTGCAATTATCCACAGTGTTAATCAAGAGTAGACTCCATGGCACAGTTTTTATGACAATTGCCTTTTTCAAACAAAATGTGCAGTTCAAAGCACAGCACATCTAGACTTCATTTCCCGTAGTTTATGCATTTTAGGCCTTCCTTTTTAGTTGATGTAGGTATAATAAATGTATCATGAGGTGAAATTACTTCTTACACATTGAGTAATGCAGCAGTTGTTAGATACAGCTGAAAAAAAGGACTGATGGGACAATTAAAAGGTAAATACTGGGTTTTGCCTGGGCAAATGTGGATACCTGCAGTAAATGTTCACACATGAGCCAGTCACTCTCAGTTCCCTTGATAATTAAAGCAGAAAAATACATACAATGCATACTTCTCATTTGTACTTCATCTGCCCCTAAAGCAGGTGTATGAAATACACAACAAATTGCACTTCAGATTCACGTATTTCTCTCCATTGTGCGTAAAAACAGTTTGGATAACTAAATCACATCTGCAGGCGTCTTAAGTCATCTGAGATTAATCCAAGCTAGACAGCTGCATAAAGTTGTGCAAAAGTCTCCTTTAGAAAGGCATTGAAAAAAGGTATTTGAAAATCCTTTTTGGAAAACACACGCAAGCAAGACTCTGTAGCAAAGAGGTTTTTGGCATTGATGTTAGTCTGATCCTGAGGAAAATTCATGGAGATCAACTCTGCAGTGTGCTGATGAGTAACTCCAACACACAGAGCTTATAAAAAATGAAGTGTGAACCTGTTCATTGCTTTGGCACCTGCACACCACAGGGGAAAGGTTTAGCACCTTCTTGTTCTAAAAATGATATATCCTGGTAAAATATAAGGGCATGGTGAATATTTGATGGGCAGGTGGCCTTTCTGGTTTTGTGTTGATGCACGTGGATTGTGCTGGGGGTGGAACGCACCTGAATGTCAGTGCAGATTCTGCAGAGGAGCTGTCAGGATTTATGTCCCTCAAAGCCCTGGTTTATAGGTATGATAGACACTTATCACATTTGCTTTCTTGAAACTCCCCAGGGCGTCCCCATGACACAGAAGATGGCAGACGCATCTCTTTGGCTGCGGAGGTTGGGCTCCTAACACGGAACGTGCAGATCCAGTCGGATGTGGCTTGTGCTGGGAGGATGCTGGTGGGACACTTCACAGACTCCAGCGGGATGGAGTTTGAAGGTAGTTGAGATTCACCTGTCCTCATCAATCACACCGGTTCTTCCCAAGAAAGAGGTGCAGGAACATGTGTATCAATTCACATGTGCCTTGAAAGTCAGAACAAACTGACTGTCAGCAAGTATGAAACGTGATCACCACGAAAAGTTCATAAATACAGAAGATATTTTAAAATGGGCTGCTCTGTGTTTTGTGGCATTTTACTATGACTTTGCATATATATATTAACAAATACCCATCACTACAATACACTGAAAAAGTGCCTGCTATTTTATGTCTGAGTGTTGTTAACATGGTTGTCCTTACCTGTTCTTAAGTAATATGAGCTTTTATTTCACTCCTGTTATCTCATTGCAGGTGCTCTTCAACTCTTAAATATTCAATTTTTGAACTTTGGGCCTCCTCAGCTTTCTGCTATTGAATTCAGGAATGTATCCCAGGAGTCCTCAGTGGTGTCATCCAGCATTAGTGGCAGCTGTGGAGCTGGCATTAAAGAAATCATGAGCAGTGGGATCTTGTTGCACGATAATGTGATGTTCAACACCACTGGACCTGGCATTGATGTGGAAGGGAAAAATCACTCTCTCATCAGGAACCTTGTTATTCTGAGCAGGCAGCCAGCAGGTTCATTAAACTGGGTTGCTGGCATCAAGGTGAACCTGGCCACTGGTGTCTCCCTTTGTGGCAATGCTGTGGCAGGATCTGAGAGAATTGGCTTCCATGTCAGGGGCCAGGAGTGTTCACTAGATGGAGAATATTGCAGTGGAAATGTGGCCCATTCAAGTCTCCATGGCTTTCACCTGTACCAGGAAGATGGATTTCAGACCTGCACTAGAATCACAGGTTTTCTGTCCTATAAGAATTATGACTATGGTGTCATGGTCCACCTTGGAGGCAGCGTTATCGTGGAAAATGTGGTGCTGGTGGACAACACTGTGGGACTCCTGGCAGTGGTGCGCTGTGTCTATGCCGAGCAATGCTACATGGGGAAAGAATTCATAGAACTTAAAAACTCCACCATTGTCGCAACAAGCTCGACTTTTGACTGCCTCAGAGACAGGATCAAGCCTCACTCAGCTGATGCAACAGCCCAGGACCGACCTCCACGCTACCCTCTAAGAGGCCGTGTTGGGATTTTATGGCCCACGTTTACCACTGTTCCCAGCCAAAGGCCAGAGGATCCCTGGCACAAAGCTGGTCATTGTCCAAAAGCCCTGGGAATCATGAGGCTGAAAGGTTGGTCTTCTGCTTCCACTGGCCAGACTGTTCTGTTACTGTTTTTCTTCACTAATTTAGTTTTTCCAGTTGAAGTTGCAACCTCCCACAAATGGATGTGAGAAATCAGAACCTCAGTGAAGCTGATAACAGAATTCTTCTACAACTTGATGCAGTTTAATTAAGAAAAAGTATTATTTGATATTTTTCACTTCCTGAATCTACTGCAGGATAACTGTTGCCCATAGAAGCTGTGGCTGCCCCATACCTGGAAGTGTTCAGGGCCAGACTGGATGGGGCTTGGAGCAACCTGGGCTAGTGGAAGGTGTCCCTGGCCATGGCAGGGTGTTGGAATGAGATGATCTTTAAGGTCCTTTCCAAACCAAACCATTCTTAGATTCAATGATTCAATGATAATTATGTCCTGTGATAATGTATGTTCTACCTCACACTTACCTGCCTTCTGTGTTACTTTTCCAATTGATTCATCTCTCCAACACACAGTTACCTCTGCCTAAATAAAATACCAAATTGGAGAAGTGAATATCACAGTATAGGATTGTCACAGAACACAATAACTACAGCTCACAGAAGCAATTATGACCTTTATTGGTGTAAGGGATTGCACAAGAGGAGTAGAGTTCTGTTATGTATCCTAGATCTTTGTTTCAAATGAATTTTTCAGTCCCCAGTGCAGTATTTGCATATAGCAGAACCCTTTGCAATGGTGGGATCTAAATACCTCACTGCTTTTCATGTCTGTATTCCTCACTGCTATTAACTTTTGCAAGAAAATTCATTATCCTTGTTTTACTGAAGAATAAGAGAGATAGAGGAAGACAAGTAGAGTTGCGCAGAGTCTCACAAAAAATTAATGGCAAAATATGGATTTTGGAGCTGCACAAGAGTTGAGTGCCAGAGCCAAGTATGTGTCATCATACCCTGCCTGTCTTATTTCTGGCGAGTAGAAAAAACATCAGGTTGTTATTTAACTGGTTCTTACTTATTTAAATGAAAATATATTAAATACTCTTGCTTTTTCTTTTCTTTCGCAGTAACTATTTCCTTTGATTTAATTTCCTATGGATATGACTTGTTTTGTGTCAACTTAGGATATAATTTGGCTATGGAGTATTCTAAAGCCACATGAAGATCTATGAACAGTGCTATTAGTCTGATTTAAAAATAATTTGTACAGATATATATGGGAGCAATTTGACGTGGAAAACATCACAGGAAAAAAACCCCCAACTTTCCTATCTCTAGTTATGGCACTCTTTTAACCACTTTTCCTTGCTTGATCTTCTCTTAATCCCTGGCAGAAGTCACCTTTACTGGTTTTACAAAGAGCTGCTACAGTGAAGACAGGGATGTCTGTATCATGTCAAATGCTGATCATTTAGGCATCATGCCTCTCATCACAGCAGAGACATCAAGGATGTTACATGTCAGTGAGAAGAACAAGTTCTACTTTCATCCAACAAGGTAAAATGCTTCATTCTGAACTATCTTTTTTTTTAAAAAAACCCCATACAGCTACATCTTTGAAACTATCCTCCCCTCATCTCTGTTCTTGTACTGCTCCTGTCTGACAAAAATGAACAAGCTCCTACATCAAACAAACATGCACGGGAAAACTCAAATGCAGAAAAAAAAAAGAAATGGAAAAACACCACCAAATTTAGTTTAGGGCAATCTTTTATAATTTTTGTTTCAAATTCCATCAAGATGCATCTCCAGACCAATCCTCTTGGATTTCTCCTTTTCCTGACATTTGTGTAGCAAAACAAGCCTCACATATCCCATTTCTTAAACCCCCATCCTGAGCATCTCTGACTTCTCAGCCTCAGGCTTCAAAAAATGTCAGGACCTCCAGGAAAAAACCCTGAGACAGGGAATGTCCTTTTGGTCGGGGAAGCGTGGCTTGATTTGTGCCTGCGAGATCACATCAGAAATGTTGATCAGCACCAGGCAGGCTGTGAGATGTCAAATGATTGCCAGAACTGCTCCTGCCCAGGGAGAATATCATCTGTGAGTGTTGAGGAAGGAGGGGAGAACTTCATCTGTAACCTTAAGTCACTGCTGGTTGCAGTGGTTTAGACATACCACATCCAATGGAAACCACATGCCTATTTATTTATTGCAGTCACTGAACACAATACAGAGGCTATGTCAGGAAAGCCTTGAAGTAGCAAAAAAAAATTCCAGCGTGGACTCCACTTGCCAGTCAAAAATAATTGGAGGTGTCCCACACTGCTATGTTTAGAGCCCCTCCAGCCTTCTGCCAGAATTTCTTATTTTATTCTATATTTTTGCTTTCTGCTCTGGGCATTAGTTTGCGTGTAGATTTCTGAGCCCTGTCCAACTTGTCAGCTCCCATTATGTTTCACTCTTGTATCCATCCCACAATATTCTGCTGGTAGTGAGCTGCTGAATACCCAGTCCAGTGCAAGAGCTGGTGATTTTCAAATATGAGGAATGCACATGGATTACTGAATGCTTCCTTGGGAGGCTGCTGAGCCTCTGAGGGTGGTTACATCTCCCAGTGCTCCTCATGCAATATCTACATGCATTTATTTAATCCACCTCTGCAGCTGCTGAGCTTGATCCAGGCTGTGGCTGCATTGTTCTGCTTCAGCATCCTGAAGGGATATCTTGATCAATGTGTTCTGTCAAAGAGAAGATGAGCATTGCCTTGGAGCAAGAGAGGAAATAGAAACATCAGGGGAAATAGCAAATCCATGAAGCACTTTTCTTGTCCTGTTGGTAGACCTAACCAGCAGAAATGCTGGATCTGTTGAGAGATGGTCAAGAACTGAACTGTCAGGATCAGAGGAGGTCTTTGTTCTCTGCCTCTTTTGAGCTGGGTTGACTGGGGGAATTGGCCTTTTTGTTCCTCTGCCCTTACTGCAAATCTCTGCTGATACCTGTTTGCCCCATTCAAGGTACCAGCAGTCAGGTTTTCTCAGCCTGAGACCAAAAAATTCTGCATTTTCTTCAAGGTTTCATGTGAATCCATGTAGCAATCTGAAAATGTTTCCATGGACTTCTCTGGAGTATAAGTCTTTTCATTGTATTGAATTCTGCCATGGGTGTGAGATGCTCAGATCACCAGTTCCTTTAAGCTGTGTTGAACCTTTAGTCAATCTGCAATTAAAAGCAATTCAGCTCACTGCACTTTAGTGATCCAAAAATTAGGCATGTGATCCAAACACACTGACCTTCTGTAGTCGATATAGGCCCTTGTTTAGAAAAAGATTAATCTCAGCTGTCCTATATTTTTCTCACATGAGATGTGTTCCCCTCAACAACCCTGTCTTGTTACAGGTACCTTCCTCTGTGGCAGCCAGTCTTTAATGACCTGCATAGAAATTTATAGGCTTTCCTGGCTGTTCCAAGCCACCAACAATAACATTACCTTCCCTACCTATCAGTGTACAAACCTCTGAAGACACCATGCTCCCTGAAAAGAGATGCAAAGGCTCAAGGAAAGCCCTTTTCAAGGATTTGGATGGAGGTGTCCTGGATCTAGAGCCACCTGTCTCTGTTTTCCCAAAGTCAGAATTTGAATGGACACAGTTCTACTCAGAAGCTGGTAAGTGCCCCTGTGCTGGCGGGAGTGTTTGCAAAGCCATGCAGACATTTGAGCCATGAGGTGTGACTTTCACTGACATCTGCAACTGAGGCTGAGGTGATGGTGGTCCCAGTTGTTTGATTGCTTTCCAGGATGGATGTAGTGAATTGTGCTGTAGAGGTCTGGGGTGACTCATTGTGCAGCTCTGTGTCCACCACTTCCTCTCTGCCTTCTTGCAGAATCATTTCACCTGGCATCTTTAGCCCCCCTTTAGAGTCTGATTCACTGGATTGGATGGTACAAAGAAACTCTTCCCTGTGAAGGTACTGAGGCCCTGGCACAGGCTGCCCAGAGAAGCTGTGGCTGCCCCATCCCTGGAAATGTTCAAGGCCTGGTTGGGTGGAGCTTGGAGCAAGCTGGGATAGTGGAAGGTGTCCCTGGCCATTGCAGGGGGTGGAATGAGGTGATTTTTAAGGTCCCTTCCAACCCAAACCATTCTGTGATTTTATGATTCTGCCTGCCCCTTGCAAAGCCCTCTGAGAGCATTAAGGGACACATGCCATGAAAACACCACATAACTGCAAAATAATGCCAATAATTGGCCCCACAAGGATTTTCATCCACATCCCACAGAGGAGATAATCAAGCTGAAAACCCACTCCAGAAGTTTGATGACCCCTCTGTTAGAAAAAGGCCCATTCTGCTCAGTAACCACTTTCTGAAGGCTCCCACAGCAAGGTTCCATTCTCCTTCTGATTAAAACTCATCTTTCTGATTCCAAATAAACTCTTTAATTGCAAGTAGTGTTCCCTGTGCCTGCTGCTGATGGTGGCCATTTTGCTGTAGAGATGCATAGTTTGTGACTCTGCTGGTATGGGAGACTGATGGGAGGGACTGTAATTAATCCTGTTTTCCTTCACACTCTAAAACTGATTAAACACATGAAGAACTTTAATCTTTAAACAAAATGTGTAAGGTTTTTCCTCAAAGGATCCCGCTCTAGCTGGCTGCTTACAGAGTTGATTAATGTGTTGTCTAGATGCAAACACTGATTTTTAGTGTACCTTTACCACCCTAATTATGAATCACATCCAAGCACTAATGCTCTGGCACTATTACTACTTAGCACCTGCATATTAATGACTATATTTACATACAAAACCTGGATTTTATTCAGATTGCCACCATTTTTAGCACATCCTAGCACACAGTCATAGGTGTAAGAGGAATCGCCACCATCTAAAGTGCGCTGAGGGTGCAACCTTCACTCCACAGGGTTTATCTCCTTGTGTAATGGAGGTAACAGCATATGGTAAATGTTGCCTGCCTCTGAGGCTACCATGAAATTGCTGTGTTTTCTTTTTGCTGCCCAAATCTGAACGGGGGTATTTTTCCCCTTCCCTTCACAAATGTGTGTTAAATTCCTCTGCCTTTCTCGTTCTGACCTGAGGTTCCTTTTGTCTCGAGGTTGACATTTGGAAAAAGGCAGAGCTTGATGATAAGGTGAATTCATGGTTGTCTTCTTCCCTTCTCTCCCTCCTCCTTCTCCTTCTGGAAAGTTGTAGCATTGAGTATTTTTCACAGTGCAATGCAGGCTCCCAGGATAGACAAATTGGGGAAAAATCTCAACTTTCCTGCTCCCACTGATCTTCTGCCAACAGGAACCAGGGCACTTATCATCCTCCTGTTCTGGCCACTGATGAGGCCAAACCTCTAGCCCTGTGTTCATTTTTGAGCTCCTCACTGCAAGAAAGACATTGAGGGGATGGAGTGTGTCCCCAGAAGGGAAAGGAGCTGGGGAAGGGTCTGGAATATAAGTCCTATGAGGAGCAGCAGAGGGAGATGAGGTTCCTTAGTCTGGAGAAAAGAAGGCTCAGGGGGACTCCCTACAACTCCCTGAAAAGAGGGATCTGCCTCTTCTCTCAGGAAACTAGTGATAGGTCAAGAGGACATAGCCTCAAGTTGCACCAGGGATGATTCAGGCTGGATATTAGGAAAAATTTCTTCCCAGAAAGGGTGGTTGGGCATTGGACCAGGTTTCCCAGGGCAGGAGTGAAGCCACCATCCCCGGAAGCATTAAGAAAACCAAGTAGATATGGCCCTTTGTGATACGGTTTAGTGGGCAAGGTGGCATCCATTCAGTCTGGACTTGATGACCTTGGAGGCCTTTTCCAGCCTTAATGATTCTGTAGGACCCAATTCCCCCTTGGCATGACAGTGCTTCAAGGCCAGTGAAGATGGTGGTGTTGTCATACAATTATAAAATCATAGAATGGCTTGGAAGGGGCACTGGAACTGGATGATCTTTAAGGTCCATTCCAACCTGTCTTGGGATGACTTTATGATGTGTATCCCATATCGCTGCCCTATGCCCAGAAATTAATTTCTGTGCCTTTTTATGCCTTTAAACTGAGCCTGAGAGGGGGAAGGAAAAACTGAGCAAAACTTTTTCAAAGCAGTTTGCAGCTTGTTCAAGGTCACACAGAGA
Source organism: Corvus cornix cornix (assembly GCF_000738735.6). Taxonomy (NCBI): domain Eukaryota; kingdom Metazoa; phylum Chordata; class Aves; order Passeriformes; family Corvidae; genus Corvus; species Corvus cornix. Next base: position 111,564,425 of record NC_047056.1, on the reverse strand, counting down.
TAGAAACTTTTTTCCAGCTGCAGCAGGGGAGGGAGGAGGCACCCGGCTTGCTGCTGCCTGGTCAGCTTTTGGCCAGTTGTTCAGTTTCTTTTTTTCCGGAGAGAGACTGAGAGTTGAACATTTTCCTTCCCTGGAATTTCGGATTTTCTCCCTTTTCTACTGGACTGCTTCAATATCAGAGCACATCAGGAGGACTTTCACCTGAGCGCAGAGGGCCAAGCCCCAGCTCCGAGGAGACCAAAGGGAGGACTCTAACATTTTCCCAGGTTTTTTCTCCACAGTGAGAGATTTTTATTATTTAGCATTATTGTCCTTTTCCCATGTGTTTGTTAAATAGTTTTTCTCTCTTTCACTTTCCTTTGAGGAAAATTTATTTTTTCCCAAACCTGGTGGGGGAGGGGTGGTGACCTGCCTTCTCTCAGAGGATATATTTCTAAATTTGGCCAAACCAGTACACAACCCAAACCACTATATGATTTTATGATTCTATGATACAGATGTATATATATGTTCACTTCAAGCTTCCACTTTGGCCAATCAGATTGAAATTACTGTCCCTTACCCATTTCTAGATACTCCAATTACTCCATGGAGAGCAAACAGAAACACTCAATACACTTCAGGGATGCAAAAGCTATGGAGATGTTTTATCAGAATAAGGAATATCACAAGGAAGAGGCTGTGAGAGCCATAACTGGGCCACAGGGGATCACTCAGAATGATATTAATGCTCCTGAACTCACATGATGTCTTTTATTGAAGGTGCAATTGGTACAGAATTTATGAAAATTATTATTTCTATACCCACTTTTTTTTCCCATTTGTTTTCCCAAACTTTTACCTGCTGAGTTCACTCTTTGCTCATAGACCAAGCTTTTTATTGTGACTTTCTGAAGAAGCAGAATTGTTCACTTCGAAATGAAGTTTTAGTTTTCTGGATAAACCACAGAATTCAGAAAAAAAGAACAAAACGGGAGGGAACAGATCCAAGACTTTTGTTGCTATTATTATTTCTACTGCAAGAAAAAAAGAGTAACAACAAAGTGGGTTTGAGTCCAACAAAGCATAATTACTTTTTATTATGAGAGTCCTTTTTAATCTTTTTTTTTTGTCTTTCAAATATAATGCTGAAAAAGTTTAAAATTAAATGTTTTCCAACACCCTCCTCCCTAAATAATTTATGAGGAACTTTCAAAGTACTATTTTTCAAATTATCCAAAACAATTTAATGAGTTTAACATGAATTTGTAATTATTTAAATCTCTTTGAGCTGCCATTTTTTGGATGACAAAATGTTTTTCTCCTAAAACTCATGTCTAGAGCAAGCCTCTTGCAAAAGAGCTTGGGGCCAGGCCTGGAGCACTAAATGGTTCCATGATACAGGAAATACCAGAATCATAAGCTGTACAGTGGAATTAGCTATAAACAGGAGTATCTTGTTGAGGAATTAAGGATAAGTGAACAGTCTGTGTAGTCAACTGATTCCTCTGTCCAGGTTAAAACCCCAGCTCCATGAAGGGCAGCTGATACAACCATCCTTGTGCAGTTAAGGCTCAGCCTTTAACACTTATTGCAGTGTTCATAGGACTCTGTTATCACAGTTCCTCACATCTGAAGTCTGTGATGACTCCTAGAGACATTGAAGTTCACTGTCTTCCCTTGGTGGAAATGTAGCTGAGGCCCTGAAACTGGTAGAAGATCCAGCTGTCTCCACTTCTGTTGTCTCCAGCATTGTCATAGAACCATAGAATTTAGAATGGTTTGGGTAGGAAAGGACCTTAAGGGTCATCTCATTCCATCTCTTGTCATGGGCAGGGACATCTTCCACTAGAGTTCACTAATGTCCTCTCCAGTGAGCAAAGAGAGATTGACCCATTAAGTGGGTAATACACAGAATTGTAGAGATGAAACCAAGTCTTTCAAGTTTTAGTCTAGAGCCTGCAGACATATGTTTTCTTCCTGCTGACAGATACATTCTAGTTGTTATTTAAAGCAATTTGGACTGAAAAATCATAGAATCATAAAGCAGACCAGATTGGAAGTGGACTCAAAAGCTCATATGGTCCACCCTTTTGTGGGAAAGGAGCACTATCTAGCACCCTGTACAACTGCATTTTGAAAACCTCAAAATGAGGATGTGATGGAGACTCCACCATGTCCACGGAGAGGTTGTTCCAATAAACCATAGAATCACAGAACGGTTTGGATTGGAAGGGGCCGTAAAGATCATCCATTTCCAACACCCTGCCATGGGTAGGGACACCTTCCCCCATCCGAGGTTGCTCCAAGCCCTGTCTAACCTGGCCTTGGACACTTCCAAGGATGGGACAACTACAATTATAAACAAACATACAAAAAAAATTAGTTGTGTTATGGTTTTTTTTCCAGTTATTCTTTAAAAAATCCCAGAGAATTTTGTTTTTAATTGACTCAGCTCTAGTGTGAATCTATTGGTCAGAGGACCAGTATGTTGTGGACAAATGAACTTTTTATCTGACCAGCAAATCATTGAGATTATGTTTTCCCATGTCATTTTCAATCCAGACAAATCTAAAACTGTGAAATTGCTCAGTAGTCTTGCCTGCTCTCTAGAGGTAATCAGTACATTTTCTAAATCACAAAGAGGAAAGTGTTTAATATGTAAATGCTTGTCTGAAGCAAGTTATGCAGACATTTAACACTCAATTTTATCAAAAACTCTTGTCTAAAACCCTTTGAAATGTAACACTGAAGTTAAAAGTCATAAATGAATATGCAGAAGTTTGCTGGTTTCATCAGAAATATGATAAAATTTCAGATCTAGGTAAAACCAGTCCAAAATAACTCGGGATATGGGTTGAAGATTTTTGTACAATTTTCCTTCTTCTGGTAACTATAATTATTGAATAAAAATCTCAAATAATAGTTGGGGAAGTGTAGAATTTTGAGACACAGGCCGGCAGTATAAGTTAGGACTAAAGCTGGGTGAAAATGTTGCACCATAAATATTTAATATTCCAAGGACTATGACTAGTCACACTAGCTATGCATAATCATATTCAGTAATCAAAGATATCTGTGAAGAGAATGCAGGTTTGGTAGATTTACAAGGAATAATACAATGCAATATCAGCATTGTTTTCCTCTACAGATTTTTTTGTTGTTGTTGCTTACAAATAGAAATTTGCTTTTTTCTGCAATAAATGGCCCATGCAAAATGGGTTGGAAATAGCAATGGAGGACATTAAAAGAGCTCTTACCAAGCTATTGTTTTATAAAAACCAAACCTAATATGATCAGAAAATGTTTGTAATTCTTAATTTTCCTGAAAACACATCTCTGGCAAAGATTTCAGCAGACCTTAATTAAGTTGAAAAGCAGATAATAAAGTTGGGATGAGTTTTGTAATGCTCATAGGAGAACAAAGTTTAAAGTAATCCAAAGGGAAATTAAGTTATTTTTATATCTTTGATGTCTATGTGGTGGCTCATCAGGGGTGAGATGGTTGAACACACTGAATTAAAGAATTGGCTCTGCCAACTGCAGTACAGCAGAGTGAGGGACAATTCTGTGGGTGGAGAATCCACCAGTTGAAAAGGAGCAGACAATGAGGAATGGCTTTAAACTGACAGAGGGCAGGTTTAGATTAGAGTTATGGAAGGAATTCTTCCCTGGGAGGGTGAGGAGGCCCTGGCACAGGGTGCCCAGAGAAGCTGTGGCTGCCCCATTCCTGGAAGTGTCCAAGGCCAGGCTGGATGGTGCTTGAAGTACCCTGGGATAGTGGAAGGTGTCCCTGCCCATGGTCAGGGGGTGGAACTGGATTAACTTTTTGGAGTCTTCCAATGCAAACCAGTCTGTGATTCTATGATCTGGATGGCACCATGAGACTTCCTTAGGGGACAGCTCTCCCAAGGAAAACCACTCCTCTGCATGACTTCTTTTGGAAAACTGTGGGGGAAGAGAGAAGAGCTGGGGATGTAGCAAACAAGGTCAGCATTGGGGCTGAGGTGGCCATGCCACATCTCCATTTTGAAATACTATAAATTGCTTTCCCTCACACTCACCTGCATTTCAGTCTCTAAAAACCAGCTATTTTCCTTTTGCAGGGATGCTTTTTCCTTAATTCTGAAGCTGGGATGTGTGAGATGAATGACATTATTCATTTTCCATGTGATCAGCATAGAGCAATGTATATACACGCACACACATTATATATCTGCAAATGTACAATTGTATAAACCTATCAAACCTTATTTCCTTGTTCCAATCAAATAAGGGTATCAAATTCTTTCTCCTGATGAAGCCAAGAAAACCTTGGGCAAACCCAACCATTTTGCACATTTGTTGCTGTAAATGGAGTTTAGCTTTTTGTGCCACCCTTTCTGCTTCTTTTCCAAATTCCTCAGGTTCTTTCAAACAGTCATGCACTGATATTCAGCTGCATAAAATGTAAAATATGTGTACATATCTATTAGGAATGATTATCCAAATGAATTTTGGAAAAACTGATTATGAAGTCAGGTCCCTGACAATGGGAGATAACCTTGCCCCTTAGGATAGCAATCCTTTTTGAAGATGTGCCAACAAATAGTTTGTGCCTACACTTGCTATCAGAAACTCTTGGCTTCTCCTCTTAGCCTTAATCCCTGAGGATAAAAGAGAAGGTTTTTCATTTTCCCAACTCAACTCCTGTATTTAAGGAGCTATTTAGAAAAATGTCACCATTTTTAGAGTTTGTGAAATCTCGGAGAACCTGTTTCCTTCCCTGGGGTCTCAGTGCCCCCAAAACACCATGTCACTTTCATTTAGGATTCCAGTTATGGATTTGAAACCCACCTCTCTCCCTTTCTGTATACAAATGTTGTCTGCAGCCCAAGCATAACGTTATCATTGATACAATGAGGCTTCTGTTTCAGTGTAGTGGTTCTTAAATTGCGACTCATAAAGCATTGGTGGTCCATGGAACCTGAATAACTGTTGGACACACCACTCATGGATTTATTTAGGAGCCTGACAGTTAAAGGTGAAAAACATTATTAGGCATGTGGAAAAGAGGAGATTTGTAGAATGGCTGGAAAAGTTGGGTCGCTCAGTCTTGAGGAGAGGAGGTGGATAAGAGACTTAGGAATGGTCTTCAAAAATATGAAAGGCTGCTGTGGAGCAGAGAGAAATAAATTGCTCCCAAAGTCTGTGCAATCAGAAATAATGGACTGAAGTTTCATGAGGGTGATTTTAGGTGTTGGGAGGAACTGTTGAAATAAAGACAAAGAAACGTGTGTGTAGCTTGCCTGAGTGAGTTGTAGAATCCTTATCAATGGTAACAACAGAGCCGATCTTTTCTTGAGTGGGTGGAGAATGCACCAAAAAAGTTCAAATGGCCTTTTCTGCACCTATTTTGAAAATTCTGAAAGGTTCCCCATGGCCTTCAGGAATCTTTGGGGTCTCACTGATTTATGGGGCAAAGATGAGAAAGATTTGGTAATTAGGACTTTCTAAATGCTTCTGATGAAGACAAAGAGTGACCACTGGGTAAGAAAGAGAGGTGGTCTCCCAGCCCATGTGCTTGGTTCCTGTCATACAGCCTGCCTGTTCTCGTGGAATGTCAATAAGCTTGAAAGGTTGTACAACATGTAAGGGTAGAGATGAGTCCCACAGAAAATGGTGTACAGGGTCTGAGTGGAGTTAACAGCACCAGGGAAAAAAAACTGGCACAGGTTGCCCAGAGAAGCTGTGAAAGCACCATCCCTGAAAATGTTCAAGACCAGGTTGGGTGAGGCTGGGAGCAACCTGGTCTAGTGGAAGGTATCCCTGCCTATGGCAGGGGTTGGAATGAGCTGATTTTTAAAGTCCCTTCCAACCCAAACCATTCTATGAATCTATTCCTTATCTGGGACCTCTCCTCAAAGCTCAGTTGCTCAGACAACCTTCATATTCTCCCAAGGAACTATTTCATTCTTACTTATCATTCCTGCCTTGGCGATGCCCACAAATCTGAGTCAGTTGTTAGGTTTTATTCCTACAATATACCACCCAGAAACTTTTCCAGCATCTTCTGAAACAATCACAGAGAATCACAGAATGGTTTGGTTTGGAAGGGGCCTTAAAAATCATCTATTTTTAACCCCTTGCCATGGGCAGGACACCTTCCAATATCCCAGGTTGCTCCAAGCCCTGTCCAACCAGGCCTTGAACACTTCCAGGGATGGGGCAGCCACAGCTTCTCTGGGGAATCTGTGCCAGGGCCTCACCACCCTCACAGGGAAGAATTTTCTCCTAATACCCAATCTAAACCTACTCTCTTTCAATTTGAATCTATTCCCCCTTGTCTTGTCACTCTATGCTCTTGTCAATATTCTCTCTCCATCTTTCTTGTTGACTCCCTACAGATACTGGAAGGCCACAATTAGGTCATCCCAAAGCCTTTTCTTTTCCAGGCTGAACAATCCCAATTGTCCCAGTGTTTCCTCACAGCAGAGCTGCTCCATCCCTCTGATCATCTCGGTGCCTCTTCTGGACTTGCTCCAACAGGTCCATGTCCTTCCTGTGCTAGAAATCCAGGGTTGGAGGCAGCTCTCCAGCTGGGGTCTCACCTGAGTGGGGCAGAGGGGCAGGGTCACTTCCCTTGTGCCGCTGCCCACGCTGCCTTTGATGCAGCTATTGCAGAAGCTGCTGATATTAATAATCAAACCAGAATGTGTCAGGAGAAACAGAGGGAAATGGAGAAGTGAGTTGCTCCAGTGAGGCAGTGATGGAGCCGAGGACAGTATCTACATGGAACAGCCTCTCCAGGCTTGCTGGCTGTTACCTTTAAGGAGGCAAGATGGTTGTGTTTATGCAATTGAAAAAAAAAAGAAAAAACAAAAAGGAAAAAGAAAAGAAATGTGAATTGCATCCTACAAGCATAACTATATTATTTCCCTTAGATCTTAGAGACATATCTATAATCCAACCAAACTGCTGAGTGGGAGTTTGTGGAGCTTCACAGGGGAAGCACCGCATTTTGCAACAATTAATTTTGCAGAGGAAGCAGCCCGTTTAAAGACGCCTGCAGCAGTCACTAAAATATGTGTTGTTTTTCAAGGCCACCAGACACACAGTTGGCTAGGTTGGCTAATAAACAAAACAACAACTCAAAAAAATCCAGCCTCGTGGGGTTTGCAGGAAGAAGGGATGAGAAATAAAATGAATAATGCTTACCTGCTAGGGGTGGGTGAAGACTGTAATTGTTTAGCCCCCAGCAGATCCCTGCAAGGGTTAAAAATGACAAAGATATTAGTTGGTGACTGCTAAGATTGTTGGTTTGAAGCTTTGGGCAAAACACAGACTGTTATTTACCGGACTTGGTCGATTTACTTCTTAATGCAATAATGACCTGTGAAATGAAACGTGAGCTAGACAATTGTTCCTCATTGTTTCCAGTAAAACATCCTTTCATACCCCATTAAACCACCATTACTTCCATTTGAAAGAGAAGCAGGCACAAACACCAAGGGATATCTCTTTTCCTCTTTTCCTCTCTTTGCGGGACTGATCAAGTCCTGTGGACTGAAAAGCAGCTTTCTAACCTATTTTAGAGGGTGTTGGGCATTTTGTGTGGGACACATTTCTGAATGAACACCGCAGAGATCTGCTGGATTGGCACCCAGTGGATCATATTCCTGAGTTTTGCAGAATGTATCAGTGAATCTGGCAAACACAGTCAATTTATTGGTATTTATACATCAGGTCTCTGTCTGTTTTTTTAGGCTGGCTTTCTTCAAGCATGAGGTTTATGTGATTGTGCAGTGTATGTGCAGATATATGTGTACATAGTTTCCCTCCCAGTCCTTTTAAACACATTTTTAATTTTAAATAAATGTAGTCGACTGATAAGTCCTCAAGGTAATAGATTCCTTCAGGTTGAAAAAAGTTTCAGTCTGTGAAGAAAAACTCTATGAGTGAACCTCTCTGTCCCTCTAAAGTTGGTTATCCCTTTGGAACCCGTATCTTAGCTACCAAGAAATGTTCTCTGGAGAGAAACTCCAGTTTTGTATCTCAACTAAAGGAAAAACTTTTGCACACTAGTTCATGCCCAGGAATCCAGCCACAGCTCTGTAGTAAAGCACACAAAGTTCCACTTTGCATGGAACTGGTTTTTTTACCTCCTGATTCTCCTCTGCTGTGGCATTGAAAGACGCGTTGACGTGGCACTGAGGGACATGGTTTAGGGGGGCTTTGTGGCGTTACACTTACAGTTGCACTTCATCTCAGAGGTCTTTTCCAAAACCAAACCTCCACAACCTTCCCAATCAGTAACCAAATTGTCTCCTTGGTGCCGTTTGCCCTTACCTGAAACCTAGACGAAGGCCTTTAATCAATTCTTTGGCAGGTGTTGCCCACCTGCAAGGAGGTTACCATGGATCAATGCCCTTGATCCAAGAGTACCACTGATTTCATGCAATCAGTTTGACAGCCCATACTGTAACATTCCATCATATTACCTGCTTTTCACTTTCTTCTACTTTTATATTTAATTTTATTTTATACTCTATACTTTTATGTTATTTTCTACAGTAGATGCCTTTCTTTTTCCCTGATAGATTTATGCCTGGAGAAAGATTTTGTCTGAAAGTTTGCTCTGAAATGCTGTTCAGCTGCAATGAACAAAATGAAGCTTTCTTTTGATGTGTGTTAGAAAAAAAATCTCTAAACTCTAGAACCTATGGGCTTGCGGTAGAGGTTGAAGGTTATCAGGGAAAAAATTCTGTGGCCAGTGAATTATTTTCTATCCACGGTCTTTGTGAAAAACTGTGTCCAGAACTATTTATGAAAATAAACTGCTGAGATTCATTATTTTTTCATGTTCTTTGAAAGATCTAAGCCTTGTCTATCCCTTGTGAAAATTTCAGTTCCTGCTCTGCTGCATTGTTTGAAGCACAGACATCAAATGCTTTCCTGAGTATTTGGAGCCTCAAATCCCACATTCTAGTTCCCTTGCATTGCATCTGCTAATTAACAAAAGAATTCTGGGCACTTTGTGACCCTTGTTGCTGCCCAAGGGCTGTGTTCCCAGGAGGCAAACATGTTGTGTCCTGACTTTACAGACTGCATTGGGCAGGAGCCAAGGGATTACACAGACTCCTCTGGGGTGGAATGGAGCAGAGACCTCCAAGTTTAACCAGCAGCAAGTATGGCATCCACTGAGAAAAAGCTGGTTGGGTTTTGATTTACCAGCCCTATTATTAAAGCACCTAGCACAGTTTAGCTTGTGTAGCGTTGAGATTTTTTTTGTGTGCCTATATGTGACTCAGTGATTATTTATAAGATCAAGTTTCATTTGCAAAAGAAAAAAAAAGTGGAAGTATTTAATTGCAATTCTGAAAAGAGTTGGAGAATGAGAAGTGCAAAATCCCTTGTCATGCATAGGAAGTGCAATGACCTGGGAAAACTGCTGTCTTTTTTCCTTTCCGTCTAATTCTTCCTATGTAGCCCTGCTCTGATTCAGAGCGAATCACGACGATCTGTTTGTGTGTATGCAAACATTTGTGTTTATATACACACAGGCACTGTCCTCACAACTGCTCTTGGGAGCATTTCATCATTTTTTCCTCTTATCTTCCAAATATTAGCATTTAATGAAATACACATTTCCTTCATTTATCTTGAACCTACTCCAGGGCCAGCAAATACCAGAACCTCAAATGTTATGACAGGATAGATTCTTTATTGGTTTGTTTTCTTTTCATTCTTTCTGTTTTCACTGTAATTTTTAATTTTTTTTAAAAGATTATAGACCCTTGTGTTCCAGCTCAAGGAACCTGGCTTCCAGTAGAGGTACGCAAGTATGTCCAAAAAAATGTCCCTGAGACCCATCCAATGCAGACAGCTGTGCAGCAAACAGGAAATTGAGGAAGTCAGGTTCATCAGAGACACAGGATTTCCTTCGTGGATGTTTCAGATAAAGCATCTTTAATTTTTCCATGCTGGATCAGTGCTGTAAAAGAGCCATGAGAAAAGCAAGGGAATTATCGCCCTGTGCTTTGATGTCAGGGATGTGAAAGTGTAACTGAAATACTGGATCTTGTGGGGGCCATCACACCTTGGTCACGTTGACATGGCCTCTTCCAAGCAAACTCTGACTTGTCTGTCTGTGCTCTGGGCTGGCAGGACATGAATCAGCTCTGAACCAGGAGAGTTGTGTCACTGTGACACTGAAGAGCAGGACTGCTAAGGATGTCTGAGCAACTGAGTTTTGAGGAGAGGTCCCAGATAATGAATATAATCATAGAATTATTTGGGTTGGAAGGAACTTTTAGGACCAGCTCTTTCCACCCCCTGCCATGGGCAGGGACACCTTCGTCTATCCCAGGTTGCTCCAAGCCTCATCCAACCTGGTCTTGGACACTTCCAAGGATGGGGCAGCCACAGCTTCTCTGGGCAACCTGTGCCAGGGCCTCACGACCTTTACAGTAAGGAAGTCACTAGATTACCCTGTGAAATGAGGTTAATTCTTTTTTTTCCCCTCCACTCATTAGTTTGTAATGACTCTTGACATTTCAGTGTCAGGAACTACAGAAGTGTCTATGTAGCATCTGGTATGGTGTGATTCCAAATGAGTTTCAGTCCCTTACAAAACACTGGGAAAAATTACATACTAGTAATTACCAGTGATCCTGTGGCATTACTAAAGCAGGCAAGCACTTAGATTTTGCCTGTGTGACCTTAGCTTGCCTTGCTCTCCTCTTTGTGCTTCTAAGTTTTGACAGTCTTTGTCTGCTTTGACAGACTTCATGATCACACTAACAAGCAAGCAGTTTTGACTCATTTGGCCCAAAATGTAATTGCTCTGGAGATGGTTCAGGGCTGTGTGGCAACACATGTTTGTATAATAGAGAAGGCTATGGGGAGACCTTCTTTTGGCCTCCCAGTACTTAAAAAGGAGCTTTTAAGAAAGACTGGGACGGACATTTTAGCAGATCTTGCAATAGGACAAGGGTTGATGGTTTTAAACCAGAAAGTGGTTGACTTAGATTAGATATAAGTGAGAAGTTTTTGCAATGAGGGTGGTGAAAAACTGGCATGGGTTGTCCAGAGAGGTGGTGGCTGCTTCATTGCTGGAAACATTCAAGGTCAGGTTGCACTGGGCTCTGGTGTAGGTGGTCTCAGGTGACATTCTTTAACCATGGGAGTAGTGAGGCCCTGGCACAGGATGCCCAGAGAAGCTGTGGCTGCCCCATCCCTGAAGGTGTCCAAGGCCAGGCTGGATGGGGCTTGGAACAACCTGGGATAGAGGAAGGTGTCTCTGCCCATGGCAGGGAGTGGAACAGGATGATCTTTAAGGTCCCTTCCAACCCAAAGCATTCCAGGATTCTATGATTCTATGACATGCACACCAAAAATCAGCAGGAAGTGCACAACCATCCATTGCAGTTTCAACCACAGTGCACTCAGGACAATGACTTAATAGAGCATTTTAGTGAGTGAAGATGCAAATGTTGAAAGCTTGGGCCAAGAGGTTGCTACACACAAAAGTTGCATTTCACAAGATAATTACTGAGGCAAAATATGCAAAATCTCAATTTGTAAAGCATAGCTTTGACATGGATGTCATCACTCTACCAAAGTTCAAAGCTCATGTGGTTGACACTATGTGCACCATGGGGTTCTCAGAATACGTAGCATGAGTATAATATAATGCTTAGTTAAAATAATTAGTTGAAAAGAACATATTCATTTCCTAGTGAGTTTTTGGAGAAACAGATCAGTGCTTTGGAAAAAAAAGTTATTTACTGGCATTGTGTGTAAGAAACTGGAAAATAAATATTTTCATCTGGGATAGTTATGTTGAATACTCAGTTTTAGATCATGCCAAGAACATGTTTATTAACTTAATATGTAAAAAATTATATTCATTTCAATATAAAAATATATAAACATGATAAATATAAATATATTTCTGAATAGATATGATTATAAAATCATTCTGCATTCTGCAGTTGCTGGGGAAAGAGACACAGAACCAGTGAGGCAGCTACCACAGCATCATAAAATGCTTTCGGAGAACTTTTCAATGAAAAGGGGTGGGGTTTTTTTCTTTTTTTTCTTCTCTGTTGTAGGCATGCTAAATTGACAACAGCATCTCAACTTCTCTTAGAAAATAATTATCAAGACAAGGTAACTTTGCAACTGCAATTTGCCCCACAATGGAAGTCATGGACCTGAGCAATATATTGGACTTCTGTGTTGTGTCCTTGCTTTTTTTCTTGCCTTCGTCCTTCCTATTCTTTTTTCTAAATCTGGGTAACTGCCCAATCATTATAGTTTCAAAAGGCCCTATTTTCTGGTTGCTTGGATAAGGCAGCTTGAATTAAAACTTTGGCATAGATCTTTCTTAAGAGACCAATATAGATTTTAACTTCTGTGTTTGACAAGCTAATTGGCCAAGGCTTAAAACCATCAGTTATGCAATAAAACTGTATGCAATTAATTAAAGGGAGCTGATTATTTTCAGCTGGGCTCTGTTCCTGAAACATCCTCCTACTCACTAATAAACTTTGTTCCTGTGGTGGTTTTTCTGAAATTAATAAGCACATTTCAAAATCAGGCTAAGCCTGTCTCATTGTTTGCTTCCCATGCTCACCAGGATGCAACAGTTACTGGACTGAAAATTAAGTTCATCCCTATAAACTCCATAGTGCAAGAGCAATATTTTATTCTCCTCTGTGGGACTGACAGAATCACAGAATCCTTTAGGTTGGAAAAGTCCTCTAAGGTCATTGAGTTCAACCAGCACTGCCAAGTCCACCGATAAACAATGTTCTTAACACTGAACACTTCCAAGGATGGTGATTCCACCAGTCCCTGGGAAGTCTGTTCCATTGCCTGACCATCATTTCAGTGAATGAAATTATAGAATTAGCTCATCAACAGCACCAAATGGCTTCAAAATTGTACCAAAAATAAATATGAAAGAAATAGAAGATGCAGCTCTGTTGGATAAATATTCAGTGAAGAAAATACTCGGCAAAAATTTCCCTAACCGCTGCAAGAATCCTTGGATCTTCTTGGTCCTCTTGATGCACCTTGTAATAAATTAAATTTTCTATCCATGTCTCGCTCTGAGGAGTAACCACAATTAAAAGCACAGCTCACATTGGAGCAGGGGTGGGCTTACTCTGGTCTCTGTGTGTTAGGAGATGGACACAACTGCCTTCTTTTTATCTCTGGAGAGGGAGCTAAGAGATAAAGAAACAGTAGGATTTGTCAGGAATGAAGCTGGGTTGACCTGCCCTTGCTGTGGGGTGGATGAATAGGCTGTGCCACTTGCTGAGGGCCTTTCCAGCTCTTTGAACCATAGAATTATGGAATGATTTGGGTTAGAAGGGACCTTAAAGATCATCCAGTTTCCAACCTCCTGCCATGGGCAGGGATGCCTTCCACTATCCCAGGTTGTTCCAAGACTCATCCAACCTGGCCTTGGACACTTCCAAGGATGGGGCAGCCACAGCTTCTCTGGGGAATCTGTGCCAGGGCCTCACCACCCTCACAGGGAAGAATTTCTTCCTAATACCTAATCTAAATCTATCCTCCTGCAGCTTAAGGCCATTCCCTCCTGTCCTATCATGACATGCCCCTTGTAAAAAGTCCCTCTCCAGCCTTCTTGTACTCTCCTTTTAGTACTGGAAGGCCATTATAAGGTTTCCCTGAATCTAAGAGTTATTATATACTATTAGACCTGTACGTAGAACCACTGGGAGTAATTTTCTCATTGCAGAAAAATTATGTGATGTTCTCCATAGTGTTTGAAACCACAAAGTAAGACGTACTAATCAGCTTTAGAGAAATTATTCTGCCCAGCTGCCTGTGCAATCAGATTCAGGTGGCTGCTTTGCATCCTTGTGAGGGGAGAGAAACCTGCTTTCTCCTTTCCCTCTCCAGAACCCAAGGATACAAACTTCCTCAGCCACTCAAATTTGTGTCTGAAGAAAGAAGGAAGCCCAATGAAAGTCAGTGACCACACATAACTAAAACCATCCCTTGCTCTTCGAAAGGTTGAGGCTCTCTGGAAAAAGCTCTGACTCCATGTATGCCTGAAGAGCACTCCAGAGAAAAGAACCCCAAACCAGTCAGAGCTCAAGGATAAGTGCAGGGCTGTCTACAACAGTGTCCTGCAAACAGGAATCCTACAGAACTCCAGATAGGGCTTAAAAAAGCAGATTCAAATTTTAGCATGATTTTAGTGTAATGCTGGAAGCAGTGGTTGCTTTGGGCAGAATAATCAGCATTTATAGGCTGACTGCTTTTCTCATACCCCCTGTTTTCCAAAGCAGCTATTAATTCAGGATGGTTTGACCTGAAAGTAAAACAAATTCCTGTACTATTTGCTTATATATCCTGTCTCACCCACTCTTTTAGCCATTCAAACCTCCAGTGGCAAAGTGTCCCAAAATTTGTGACTGACAACTTCTGGGCATGAAGTGATCCTCAGGAATTCTTATTGATAGCGAGTACCTCCATGCATTATTGCAGACTGAGCAAGTCACTTGTGTTCTCTAACATATTCAGGTTTTGGATGTTTTCTGGGTTTTTTTACTGTTCTCGGCAAAGTGACTGTGGGTCCAAATTCAGGTGAAATCAGTATAGAAGTTTGTTTGTTAACTTTGATTTTATGTAGATGTTGTTTTCAAAGAAGCTCTTTGTAACTAATAACTCTTCACTACAACCCTGGAAGGCTCACAGGTTATGGGATGGTGGTTTAGGCAAGAGGGTGGGTGGGAAAATGTCAATAATAATACCAATAAAAAAGCCATATTTCTGATCAAAGCAGCAAATGCTTGAATAAAGATTATATTAAAAGAGAAAAATGTAGAGGTCTTGTTAAAACCTTTGGGTTAGTGTCCAGTTATGTGGATTTTCCCTCTAGTGCTTATTCTGGCATTCATTAAACCCTGATAAGTTACATAGAAACACTTGAAAGAATGACTAGAAATGCTGTGTGTGAATAATAGAATTGCTTAAAGGGAAATGGAAATTCTTAAAGGGAAATGCATACTGACATGGAAAGTGAACTCGTGCAATTTTCTCGTTGTCCAGGGTTATTATCTTATTCTTCTTATTTTGAGGGTGTTGAATTTGTATCCTTTTATATTCACAGTTTGGGAGCTGCTTAGGGAAATAATATTGCTGCAGTGGGGATTCAGATGTGCTGAAGGTCTTTCAAAAAGCAAAGTGTCTTTTTTCCTGTGTCTTTCTTTGAGAGGCTTAGGCTAAAGTTTGGGGAGGAAGGGAATAAAAAGAGAAAAATTCCAAACCAACACAGGGCTTTCCTCTCCATCCTCCCTTGCTCTCGGGGTGAAAGTCCTCATAATTCAATTTCAGATGACCTAGCACAGGTGTTTCATGGTAAATAGGACCAACATTGTCCATCTTTGCATGGAAAGGGCATCTTGCCAACAGGAATGACGAGGGAACCCTTCGTGTTGCAGGAAATGATGCAGCCAGCACCTTCAGGAGGCTTTTTGCTTGAGTAAAGGTTTATTTCTTATTTACTTGGTGTTGCTATTTAAACAACCAGAGTGTTAATGGCTACAATGGCAAGCACTGGAAGATTAAGCCAAAATTAACTTGTTGTCATAAGAACATGTTCTATTCCTTTGCTCTGCTCTTCATGTTACAGAAATAATATATCAGCACTGAGGGAGAGAGGAGCAGAGCTGATCCTGTGGTTGAATTAGGAAGTCAAGCTATAAAGGCCCTAATCTAAACTGTGGGATAATGAGATGTGAGAGGATTTTCTGAGGTCCACTGCTGATCACATCATGTTTGTTTAGTAAGATGGGAGTGTTTTTGCTGAGATAAAATCTTAGATTTCATCGAGAGAAGTTTCAAAACCAACCTTCAATACTTTAAGCCACAGCGATTTAATGGGACATGGAAAAGCATTTTTTAAGCCATTCTGAGGTTTTTTTGCTCTACATGAGCTATATGTGGGTATAACACTGACATGCCATTCCTTGCCAACGTTATCCAATGGAATTTGAGAAGTGTTTTTCCCTTGTATTTTATTTTTCAGCAGTGTGGTCATAATAAGTCAGAGAACGAAATCCTGCACCTCTGATCTCAATGTCTGTGTTGACACAACTCTCAAAGAAGGGTTTGTGGAGAAACTCGGCTCAGTGAGCTCCCAGATCCATCCACCTTTCACCCCACAGAAACCACACAGGTAGATGATGGCAGTGTAGAAACACCTGAGGTCACCCATGGACAACAGGTCCACAGGTCCTTCATGGTCTGCAAAACTGTCAAGCAAACTGAGGCTGAGAGAATTACATGTGCTCTGAGAAAACTGGTTTTCCCTTATTCCTAGGACCTATAATTCCTGATTTATTGCTGCTGTGGGCTGTGGGTCAGGTCTTGAGGGAGACCGTGAAGTGTGCCAAGGAGAAGGTGTAGATGTATCCTGAATGTCATGGACAGGGTTAGATTAACTTGCTTTTCCAAAGAGACATTCAAGTTAAAAGATTCATCTTGCCTAGCTGAAATAATTTCTTTCTCCCTAAAACTTGTGTCTAAGATGCATAAATTTCCTATACAAGGCGTTGATTTCTCTCAGCTGAAGGAGACAAGCTCAGGCTCAGACACTCATGTCAAAACATACAATGGTATAAACTAGATAAAAAGCCAGACCTGGAAGAAAGAATTGCATGGAGACTATTTCTCATGTGGTCGATGGGGATGTTCTCTGACCTGGTTTTTTAAGGCTCCATAATAATTTTGCCAGTGAAAATGTAGTACTGCAAAACTATGGCCTTTCTAGGATGGCACTAGGCATCAGGGTTGGATTTTCTGGTGAGATCTGGAAGAGAGACTCACCTCTTTCTAATTGAAAAGGGGGAGGTTTAGATTAGATGTTAGGAGAAAATTCTTCCCTGTGAGGTTGGGAGGCCCTGGCACAGGTTGCCCGGAGAAGCTGTGGTTGCCCCTGGATCCCTGGAAATGTCCAAGGCCAGGCTGGACGGGGCTTGGAGCAACCTGGGCTAGAGGAAGGTGTCCCTGCCCACGGCAGGGAGTTGGAACGAGATGATCTTTAAGGTCCCTTCCAACCCAGTCTGGTCTGTGACTCCATGATTTTGCTGTTATCACTTTCCTTCCAATGCCTGGGTTAATTCAATATCGAATTTTAGGTAGATTGGGCTATTTCAGCAATCCATTGAGCTAGTTGGTGAAAACTGCATAAAGCTCCTGTTTCCAACACCTTTATGCAAAAGTTGAGCAATACTGAACAATTATATTCTGTATTCTTGTAAAACCCATGCCATTCTTAGTTGTTCTGTAAAAAAAAATGTTAACCTTAACCTTAAAATACGCACCTTAAATGTGTATTTTAACTGAATGTACACGTGGCAAGTTATGTATTTGTAATACTTAAAATATGAATACATATATATATACACATATATATATATATACAATTAGATTGCAAGATAAAAATAGATAGTAGATGTATAACAGGACTCTGCTGCCTTTGGTATACAGATCATGGAACAGTGAAGCTGTCTCTTTCTTTCTTCCTGCTGCCACAATCCTTTTGGTCACCGTCACCCCCCTGCAATCCAGTGATCTAAAAAACAAGGACTGGCAGTGACAAAGCATCAGAGGGAAGCTAAAATCCGTGTGGCATGTGACATAGAGAAAAGGTCATATTGCCCTGCATCAGCCTTCTCTTAAGTCAAGCTAATTAATGGTTCTTTTTTTTTCTAATTCAACTGGATGGGCCTCCAGGCAAAGCACTATTTGTAATGGGACCATGCTCTGGAGTCACCCAGCCTGGTGCTGGCTGTGCCCCTGTATGTCCCCATGTCTTCAGGCCAGGAGGCATCAGCTCAACACTCCATTCACTTTTCAGGTGTGTGTATTGCAACCAAGTTACCTGACAAAGGGTAATAATGAGCCTGATCTAGGTGACTTGCCATTGAAAATCCAAACACTGGCATGAGCACTATGAAGCAAAGCAGACAGGACATGCAAAAAAAGTCCCAAATGAGAAGCCACAATAATTTCAGCTTTCTCTGTTGTGAATGTGCAATGGATTACTGTTCACAAAAGAAAAAGAATCACCTCAAAAGAGGAAGAGAGTTTGAAACAAAGAGGCAAAATACATCCCTGGTCCTTGCTGAGGGCAGGTCTCTGACTGAGCAGCAGTGTCTGCCTCTTTACTCAGCTCTGCCTCCATCTTGGCTGGGACATGGTTCATGATATGGTTTACTGGGCATGGTGGTGTTTGGTTGAAGGTTGGACTTGATGATCCTGGAGGTCTTTTCCAACCTGAACTGTTCTATGATTCTGTGAGTCTGATTCTATGATTCTATGATACAACAATTCTGTGATTCTACAAGTCTATGATATGTTTGTGTCCTTTTCACTTTGTGCTGGGCACAGATGTTCTTGGCTGAGGTGGTGTCCATGACACTGGACCTGTCTGGGGTCCTCCTGAGGGGCCTGACCTCACGGTCCCATTGTCCTACTCTCTGTGGGTACATTTACACACAGCCTCAGCCTGTGCTTCTGACTCCTCCTGGCACTGATGGAGTCTGCTGTGGATCAGCCCCGTGTCTCTGAACCTGTGCTCAGAGCAAATGTTTCTTTGCATGCTGTGTCATATGGTTAAATATACACCCAGAGGTTTCACTGAGGTTCACAGTTCTCATCCAAGGCAAGGGCACACAACAGACTGTTCTCTCCAAAAAACACTGTTGGTGGAGTCCTGGTGGTGTAGCCACTCCTTACCTATTCCCACTCTTTCTCTTGCATTTGCTCAGTGTGTCTGTAATAGGATTCACACAGCTTGTTTGTGATTGTGAGGCTTTAGGGACATATTTTTCATCCACTGTTTGCCAGAGCATCTGGATTAGAGAGATGCTCACGTGTAGTGAGCTTACTTGGTGGCACCACCAAGCATCAGACTACTTCCCACAGTTAAATGTGGCCAGAAACTCACTGAACTCATAGATTAGGACTGACTGTTGAAGACCAGAGTTCAGTCCAGCTGCATCAACCTAAAGAGACACAAGCTGAGTAGAGATAGGAAATTATTCCCACGTTTGCTCCTGAGGTGACTCCAGTCCTCCCAAGCTCATCCTCCTTGTATTGATTAAGGTAATTAAGGTACCTGCAGTGGGTAGGCAGGTTTCTCCTCAGCTGTTGTCAACCTATTGCCTATTTCCAGCAGGGAAATAACAGCCAGGAGGTGATTAAGTTGTCCCTTCCTTCTCTTTCATTCAAGTTCAAAGCCTGCTCTTGCAATAAACAGAAGGCACACACCAACAACTTTGTTTCCTGCCCCATTAAGAGTAGTTTGAATAATAACCAGAAATGGTTTTTTTTCACTTTAAAAATTTTTCTAGTACAAGAAAATGTCAGTGTTCTAGTGAAAGGTGTCCCTGCCCATAGCAGGGGGCTGGAACTAGACAATATTTAAAGGTCCCTTCGACCCAAACCATTGTGTGACTCTGAACTTCCAGAGCATGATGATGTTCAGCAACCTTCAACAATGCCAGAAGAAGGCCAAATATGTCACACAACATCTGCTTGGTCTTTTCCTCTGGGTGTGAACTCTTCTCTCAAACAGGCCCAGAAATTATCTGGGCTGCAGGTTTCCCTGTTCGTTTCCTTAGGTTTGGGATTCCTCTTTGTCTGACATGGCCTGTGTCCTCTGTTAAGTTTGCAGGTAAATTTGTGGGCACAGAAGCACTCTCCAAGGGCAGAAGTTCAGATGGACAGGGGTGATGTCCATGCTAAGATAAATAAAATCACACAGAGATGCAATCCACTGCTCTGCAAAAATGCTTACCACAGCCCCTGGCATGCTTTTGTCCTGGGCCAAGTAATACTCTCCCAAAAAATTCTTGGGTTCTTGGGAGCAGTTTGGGAGTTTGCATGTGCCAAGGAACATTCCCAGCTGGTCTGGTGGATGAATCCATTCTGCTTTTAAAACAGAGTTTAAAAGACGAATGCAACCAGATCGTGGCAGTTGGCCTCGGTGTCTGGGAATACTTCTGGGCACTTTTAATTTACTAGTGAAGATGTAGCTAGAGTGTCTCTTCAGGACTATCCATTACTTAAAATCTGTGTTGAGGCTGATGTTTTTTACACTAGTCTGATTGTATCCCACTGCCTCTGGTTTTAAAGATCTTATTTTCCCCTTTTGGCTGCTGTAACTAATCTGGGACATGATCTGTTGTCTTCATAAATCTGTGTTGTTGTGTGTCTTCAAAATGCTCAGGTTCCAAGAGCTGCTGTTTCCTTTTCATTTTCCACCTCTGAGGTGATTAAGCAACTCTGACTATAGTGAATTAAAAGGCATCCTTTCTCTTTTCCAGTTTATGTGTTACATTTTTGGAACAGTTTTTGTTCTTTTTTGTCTTTTTAGGGTTTCTCAGCTATATTTAGATAGTCGACAAAGTCATTGCTGATTCTGTTGGAGTATGGAGAGCTGGCAATGAAAATCCTCATGGTGGCAACCTCACTTTTAACTCTACCAGTGCCTCCCATGCTCCTGAGTGGCTTGAAATTGGACATATCCTCATACCTGGAAGTATTCAAGGCCAGGTTGGATGGGTTTTTGAGCAACCTGGTCTAGTGAAAGGTGTCCCTGCCCATGGCCAGCTCTTAGTGTGGCCATATATATAATTATTAAATCCCTTTTGCTCCAGACCAGATTTGTTGCATCCATATTGGGATGGTCACAAATCATATTAAGCCTCAGACAGTCCCTAGACACAGTTTTGGTCAGTGCTAGATGACCTAGACAAAAAAACATGCCAAGCATTGTTCTAGGAATGTAAAATATTAGTGATTGAGTACTAGGGCTAAGGCATAAACCTTCATAAGTGTGGACATAGCCTCAGTGTACCTCTTTTAAAGACTAATGGAAAATGTCTGTACCCCAGTGTGTCCCAGAAGGTGGAGTTGAGCCTGGAAAATGTATGATTCAAGCTTTTGAGGCTTTTCATCATGGACAGCATGTTTAACATGCCATCCCTACCCCAACCCTAGACAAAGAAAAGTCTCTGTGGCAGTTCAGACATTTATTCTGTTTATTTTTCTGTCCCTTATGAAAGAAATTCAGCCCGCCAAAATCACAGACATTGCTCCTGGCTTCAATATTCATAGCTAAGTTCTGAGGTGTTCTGACCCTCTTCAGTCCCCACTGTCATCACTAATGTTGAGAGTTATTCCCCCTTCTATGAAAGAAGTTTGGTTCCTGAGAGTAGAAGATCTGAGAGGTTACAGTTTCCCTCTGTCTTGCTGATCTCTCAAATGTGGAATAAAAGCAAGAGCATTGGAGAATGAAGCAAAGGGAAGGGCTGAGCAGTGCCTTCCTGTTCTTTCAGTGATTTCTACTGCTTAGGGCAGGGAGGAGAACAATTTGGGAAGCACAGGAGATGCTTGGGCAGCCTTCAAATTGGCAATTTTTGGTGCTGCTTGCTCAAATTGTATGTAAGGCTAGAGCCAGAGCTGTTCTGGATCACAACATATTCTATGCAGAGGCTTCTTGCATAAAGTGCCTTTACACTTCTCGTAAATGTCTTTTCACTTGTTATTAAGTTGTCAGAATTGAGATCTCAGTTTTGGTGGTTCCCAAACTTACTGTATGATTTGGGATTACCTGGGAAAATATTAACTGTCCGGGCTTGAATTATGTGAAGAATCTGATTACTAAACTGGACTGTATCTGTCAGGTCCTTGGAAGCCCTTTCTTCCAGCAGGAGCAGGTGAACTGCCGTGCTGGAACTGGAGGCTGGATCTGGTATAGGTCTCTGTAGGGCTCAGCTCCTAAAAGGTATATCTCCCTTTCTCTTCTTGCTCTCTTTCTTCTTTCCTCTAAGCCATCTGAGGAGGATCTCACTGACAGCTTTTTGAAGCATAGCAAAGGGGAGTCCTCTCTCCACAGACCCCTGGCCATAGCACCATCCAGGCAGATAATCTTAACTCATTCTTGCTCCAAACCAGCACTGTCAGTTTGCACAAACCATCAGGATAATCCCTAAACAGTCATGGATGCACTGTTTCAGTGAAACACAGGGTATTGATCTCCCCTGATCATCCTATTTGCTCCTGGGATGCCTGGTAGTGCCTAGAAGTGAGACGTGGATGTGGTGCCTCTGAGATATTGCGTGGGCTTTGATGGCACAGATCTGATCAACGTCCATATGTCCCTTGGATGCCTGCTGGATGCTCGTGCAAAGGTCAGGCATCTTTAGTGCTCTCCCAGAAGATTTTTAATGGAGTGAGCTGCTAGCTTTTATCCTTCCTCATAATTTCATGAGGCAGAATCCCCCCTCCCCCAGGCAAGCAGCCAGCCTGCCACGAGCTATTCCCTTTAAAATTATGATGAAGCTTGAAATAAAACACGGCCATGGACTGAACCCACTAACCTTCAGTCCAAAGGTATTAAGGCTGCTGGTTGATAGAGACAGTATCTAGTTCTTGGAAATGTTTTGCTTCTAGCACCCCTGGATGTTTAAGAAGAGAGTACTCGGCAAAAAAGATGATTCTGTATTTGCTGTGGAAATGACAAGTGCAATTAGAATTGCCAACTGAGTTGTGATCAAAATTCTGATTAATTACTTACTGCTATTTCACAGAGAAGAAATTAGTGCGTATCTAATTGGCGTTACTGAAATGTATTCTGTGCCTTGCTTGCATAAATTAAATGTAAAGAACAAATCTACTGCATGTCTGTGAGAGGGAGAGAAAGGGATGGAGCAAAAGTGATCGTGTGATACTGGGCAAGATCCTCAGGTGATGCAAATCAGGACTGCTCTGGTGACATCCCTGGATGGTGAGGCTCAGACCCAGGATGCTAAAAGAGGTACTTTGATTTGGGTGTTTACTGGCGGTCTGTGCTGTATGAAAAGAAGAGGTCAGGCTGGAGGATCACAGCAGCCTTTCTTTCAGTCTTATCAAATCTCACTCTATCAAAACCGGTCACAGCAGTATGAAATCCTATTTTCAGCTTGTGATACCACAGCACCAACCCCCACCATACCATCAGAGGCTCGCTATTGTATGATTTTTGTTTGCTTATTTATTTCAATTTCAGCTCTGCACATGCTCCAGGCACATATACAATAATGGCAATTACACATTGTACAAAGCACATCAATAATTTTAGTATGAAAGAGAAGGAAAAGGCAGAGATTGGAGTGCTTTAATCGGCAGGACCACATTATGTCAATGAAGCAGGGACATGGAGGACTGATTAGATAAATTCTCCCTTGCAGTTCCAGCGCCTGGCACTGAAGTGCCCACCATGTTTTGAAAATTAAATGCATGCATTAAAAATGTATCTGCATTTATTTTCCCTCTGGTGTCCTTTTTTGGTTTTTCTAACAAACAATCTTATGGAAAAGAAAAAAGCATCCTTAGATGGGATCTTTGGCAGTGCATTTGCTAATTTTTTCTTTAAGGAAGTCAACTTGGTACCTTGGTGGAGGGGGCTGTGTCAGTGGGGATGAGATGAGCTTCCTCCTCCTCCCTGCTCCCCTCAATTAACTTTAATTCTTCAAGTTGAAACAGGAGAAAGGTTGCAGAAGTGGGGAAGCAAAGAGACCCTTTGATTATGCTAATCTGTGGAATTGTTTCCTTGAAAGAGATTATTTTCCTAAACAGGGGTTCAGCTTCTTGCATACCGTAGGTGTAGCTGCACTGAATTTAAATGGTCATTCCAATATCCCCCAAAATTGTGATGAAATCCAGCAGCCCTATTAATTACCTTGCAGCATCTTGCCATTATCCTTGTCTTCCCTTGCCTTTGGCCTGTCCTCATTACAGTGGCATGGAAATATATGTCCAAACTATAAACCATTATTTTTTTCTTTCCTATTCTTTCCATAATGAACTGGTGTCCTGCCTCTTAAACAAATATTTCACTTCCGCCCACTTGAGTCTGAAAGGGCACAGCCATCACCAGCCAGCTGTAATGTCCTTTCTTCTCCTGCCTTCCTTTCTCTGCCTCTCTTATCTTCATGATCTTCTCTTCCCTGTCTCCCTCCCCCCAGACAGCTTTATTAAATTCAGACCTCTACTTCTGAGGCGTCTCTGTCTGAGCTCCTGTTCCATATGAGACATGGAGAGCAAAAGGAAAAAGCTGAGATTCCCTCATATTCCTCCTCCCCTCCATGTCCATGGCAGCACAGGGTTGCTTTCCACAGCACATCCTTCAGGCTGGGCATTCAGGTTCCTGGCTGTAGTGTTGCCAGTATTATTAACCATTTTGGGACCCCAGGGAAACACAACATTCAGGAAAATGTGAATCCATTTTTAACAACAGCTTGGCATAAAATACCACCCTTTTGGGCAGGATTTGGGTTGGAAAGGGGAATTATACGTAAACAGAATTTCTGTGGCTTTCATGGAGAGTGGTTGTAGCCCAGATTGTCTTGATAAGGCAAGGCAGGTTTGGAAATGGCTTGCACCAGTTTTCTACATGCTGGATTAGCCTTGGCACTTAGCACTGAGTACTTTGTGTACTCTGCCTCTGGAACAAGCCTTTCCAATCTACTGGGATACAAATGTTCTACAAGTCTCCAGCCTGCTGTCCCCTGTGACTGCCACATGAGACTTGTGAAATCTGAACAAACCCTGCCAGATGGGCTCTTTGAAGGTTCTCCAAAAAGTCTTGGCTCTTCAGGGTGCTGAAAGACACTCCCTGATGGCCCAAACCATCAGAAAAGCCTGTGGAGGTCCCTGCTGAGAGCTTTTCAGCTGAGATTTTCAATTGGTGTGTCCAGAAAATTAAATGTGTTCTGGTATTTTTGATGCCAAGCAATAAACAAGTAAAAGTCATGCTTGTGCTTGTCTGATGTGTGTGTCTGGCAATGCGGGTGTTATACCAAAAAAAAACCAGACCAAAATTGTCCATGTTGACAATTCTCTTCATAAAAGTTAGATAATGTAAACTATTATACATGAAGGGCATCCTTTAAATTCCTGCAGGATGCCTGAGCTAAGAAGCCTTGGAGAGTCCTGAATTGTTCTGCCTATCCTAACACAGTATCAGTGCTCTTTTTTTTTTCCTGGTGCTAAAACACTAAAAACTCTCAAAGAAACAAATCTTCCTAATGCACCTCTCTGGTTTAATGTGCATAGATAATATTTTATCACCTGACAGCTTTGATGAGGTTTTGTAGAAACTGAATATTTTTACACTTAGCCCTGTAATCAGGGCAATGATAGATAAATACATAATGCCCCAACACCAAGAGTCTCAAAAATGTTATTGACTGTCATGGTTTAGGGCTTGAGCATAAGGTAAGTGCCCTCAATTACATTTATTTTCTATTTTTCACGATGATCTGGAGGATTGCCCAGTGTAGGAATGCAGCTTTATAATTTTATTGTCAGATAGGGTCAACACATCAGCTGTTTTACATTGGCCTCATGCTGTCATCAGCTAGACCACCTGAGGAAGTGGCCTGCTGGGAATGCATCTTAACCATCCAAACAGGACATCCAAACCTTTACAAGCTCAGCCACCAGAAATTACAGGGAAAAGGAGAGAACAAATGCAATTCGCTTTTACTTCCTTCTAACACTGTACACTGGCCTCTTACTTCTCTTTTATGCTTCCCAATGCAGCCTGGGATGTTTTCAGACTAAACAAGTCCCTGAAACCTGAAACTTGGCCATCACTTATGGAAGTACCCTGTGCAGCATGGTTAATAAATAAAAAGTTAAGAAAAATATAAAGGCAACCTTTCCACTATTAACAAAAGACTCTTCAAAGCTACTCTTTTGCTCTGGGCTTTTACAATAATAAGCTGAAAAAATACATTAGAGAGCAGACTCCTTTCTAGCCACTTCATATTTCATTTTGCCTCTCACTTGTCTATTTATTTTCACGTCTTTCCTGATTACTTCTCAATTGTAGAAAGACAACATTAGGCACAATGAGTTTTAAATATACTCCCTGGTCAAAATAACTCCAAGGGCTGTGTGAAATTTCAAACAGCTCACTAGTAAGTCTGGAATAAAATATAAAGGAAGTGATCCTTACTAGTTAGAGCAGGACAATCAGGACTGGTGGATGTTTTCAGTGCTCCACCGATACCCTTACTATTTTTCTCCATGGGCATCACACCACACAACCAGCATCAGTGTGACTCTGTCCATTCATGTTTATATGAACATGAAGAACACTCGCTGGTAAAGTACAAGAGATGTTCCACCTCCAAACATACTCTTTTCCTGTTGGAGCTATCCAGAAGACTTGGGATGGGACAAGGAACAGACCTTGGACTACCTGAAATAGTATATGAGTATAAAAACTATTTGCAAAATCAACCCTCAAGGCTTCTTCAAACAGTCTTGTAAGCATCTGAAGTTATGCATGAAAGTGTCATCAGGATCACAGATCTTCTCCAAGCCGTTTTCAACCCCAGCAGCTCCTCTGGACATACTCTAATCTGGGAGTTTTGTCCTCTGAAACTTAAAAGCCTTAAATGTAGGTGTACTATGATTTGTGATAAAGCCCTCCAGAAGCCTGATATAACTTTGTAGTTAGCCTTGCTCTGAGCAGAAGTTTGAAATATTGGAAGTTTGACATTTGTAAATCTCTTCTGGCCCATTTTTTTCCCCAAGATTCATTGTAGGCATTTTTGGACTATGGCTACAGACACATTTGATTTTTTGGAAGTGGCGTTTGAAACCAGTGTGCTTCCGTTCCTGCATCCATGTTGGTTCCAGAGGTTAGAAATAATTTTTTATGGTCTTTTTCTGTTTACTCAACTTTTTTTGGGTAAGTTCTCTAATTTTGGGCTTTCCAAGGTACTTTGCTGAGGGCCTCCTCTGTTTCCTGTGTGAGCTGCACTGTTCAGGAGCAGACAGAGCCTTGGTTTGCAGGGTGACTGCTCCTTACACATGCGAGGAGTACCATGGCTTGTTAATCACAGATACAAAAGCCAAACACAGAGTTTGGTCTTTTTCAGGGTCTTACTCAAAAATTTGTTTGTAGCTTGTTTATATCTCTGTCAGGGAGAGGAGAGTTTTCTTTTTATTTTTTTTATCTTGATGGTAGTGGCTTCATCTCCCTCCTTTCTCTCTTTCCTCTTATTCAAAACTGGAGAACATGGTTACTTAGAGGTGTGTACAGAGCTGTCATTTTTCACTTATTTCAGATCATGAACATGGATTGGCCTGGCTGCTCCACAAGCCTCATTAGCAACATCATTAGTGCTTGGACTCATTTTACCCAATGGCACTGGCACTTAGTGTTATGGCTTAATGGCAGGGTGGCGATCGGTCAAAGGTTGGCCTTGATGATCTTTGAGATCTTTTCCAAACTTAATGATTCAGTGATTCTCTGATTCTAAAGACAGGTCTTCAGTCCAAAATATCTGCCTAGGCTCCCCACATAGCCAGCAGAGACAGATACCTCCAGAAGTGACACAATCCATCCAAAGAAAAGCAGGAATGAATGACCCTCTAAAAGTCTCTCCTCTCCCTCTCTCTAATGATTATTGTCTAGATGAACGACTTAGACAAGACAATTAGCTTAGACTAGACGCTTAACATTTAGGCAGCTAGAATTAATGTGACGAATCCCATTCTATGTGCCCAGATAATGACTGTAGCCTTTGTGTCTCAAATTTTAGCTCTTCAATATGTTTTCATAGGTGCTCTGATTCTGCACTGTGCTCTCAGATTAATTTCGACTTCCAAGGCTTAAAATACTCTCCTCCCATTACTGTTCATTGTCATAAATATGTCATGGCATAATATAGCTGTCTGTACCCATAATGAAATCCTTCTGCTTTAAGATTCAAGTCCACAGCCCATACAGGACTAATATTGCTGAAAATCACCCTAATAATGTCACAGGGACTCTTGTGCTTGTGAACCTTTCTGTTATGAGCACAGGCTCTTGAACTGAACCTTCAGCCAAGGTTCGTACCAAGGCAGGTACGAGCAAGATTTTAACATTTTTTTGTAACTTAGATGGGGAAAGGAAGAAAGAAAGAAAGAAAGAAAGAAAGAAAGAAAGAAAAGAAAGGCTCCAAAGTGATATCTGTAATTTCAGTGTTCCCAAAAAGAAATTAATATAACTTGCTAAAAAATCCTTCACTTGTGTTAGTTCCACCAGGTTCCTAATCAGTTGGTTTCAAGCTCTTGCTACTTACATTTTTTTTTAACTAGAAAGATGGTCTTCTAATTTCCAGACTGAGCCTCTCTGGTTAAAATATTAGTACCTTTATTTTGTTTTCCTGGACTGGACATGGGAAACCAACCTTCCTTCCTAACAATTTTTATAAAGCTTCTATAAACTAATCATGCCCTTTGCTATGGTAAGTGAAATGTCTGTGATCTTCCTGGGCTGAAATTATTATATATGAAACATGTTTTTTTAAAAATGATATTGCTGGGGGAAAAAAAAGGGGGTTTGATAACACAGTTTTACAGAAAAAATTTACACAGACAAAAAATATTATAATTTCTCAGGAAAACTTGAAAAGTTAGTAAAAGTTTGCAATTTGGACAAAATGTGTGATTTGCTAATGAATAAAAAAGGGAAAAATTAGAACAAATAATAGATTTTGTTTTGCCCTCGCCATCTATTTCTCATAGAAATTATTGTCATTTTAAAGCTTATTTCTAGCCCAAATATTTCCAGAGACTGCAGGTATTTGGCATTTTCCTTCTAGCCTGCTTCTAAAGGAAAATCATTCAGTCTCTTTGTGAGTGAGTTCCCAGGACCAAAGAACGGTTCTCATTGGGAAGAAATGATAATAATAATAGCAGTAAAGTGGAGTTCCCTGAAAAATTTATTTTGAGGCAGTTCATCTTATGTCCTAACTTTATTTTTGCAGAAGAAAAGGATGATTTGTCTTTGCAGTGACTGCAGGCCAAGGAGGGAAAGCAAAGCTGAGAACCTCCCTGTCCATAACAGCGATGTTCTGAATAGGGTTCAAGTTTATTTGACTAATTCTTTCACCACTTGTCAGAGAACATACTTTCGTTTGTGGTAACAAAACAAGCTCTTTCCTCCCCCGTTTCTCCAGCGAGTAGCACAAGCACTTGTGTGGAGCACAAATTACCGTAACCATTATGATGTTTGCTGTCAAACTCATTTATTTATGCAACTGCTGTGGAAAGGCCTGGGGCCCAAAAGCAGCCCTGAAAGATTTCAGAGCCCTGGTGTGGGGTCATGAAAGGGAAAGTGAGGGGGAGGGCGAAGCCTCCACTGGTTATGAGAAAGGAACTGACACAGGAAATGGTCACATATGGCACAGATTTATTGTGTCCGGGACTTCCCATTCAAAACTCATTATATCCACAGCTCAGAGCAGTGCGTGGCACAGCCACATTCATTTTTAGGTCTGGCATTTGACAAAATTGCTGTTCTGCTTTCAGGTGGTGGTGGTGGTGGTAATTTTATCAATCCTAGACCAGAGAGATGGCGACTGGAGTTGTGTTGGCAAAAGCTCAGCTGTTTGCTGCCCCTCACCTTTATGTTGAGCCACAGGTCTCAGTGTGACTAAAGCTTCAGTCAGCGAGGTTGCTGGTCAGGAGGAGAGAAAAATCCTTTTAAAAACAACTGAAGGAAATCAGGATTATCTGCAAGGGGAAGAAAATGGGAAAAGCTTTGGTAGCAACAAGAGAAAAAAACCTAATATTTGCAGAACAACATGTTTTTCAAAGGTGACATAATAGCGAACAAAAAATGTTTCTCTTTGCATTTCTATTTGTCTTTCCTGGGAGACAAGACCCATCTCACACAGTTACTGGCTCTTTGGATGGTGGTTAATGGCTTCAAGAGGTTTGTGGGAATAGTTTGTTTGTCTTGCTTGCTTCATGAGACCTTCTAAAAGCTCCAGTCAGGGCTGTTTAACCGTTTTTGTCTCCATGCAGAGTATAATGGCAGGTAACACTTCTGTCACTGCATTGGATTTGTTCTTGAAATAAGTATTATGGAGACTTTTGTGTTGTCAGGATGGCAAAAATGACTAAAGTTCCCAAATCATGAATAATAATGCAGACAAAATCCTTCCCAGTTGTGTCTTTCTGATTAAGTTTAATAAAATTATGGACAAGCTGCTCTGGACCAGTGCTGACAGTAGCAGGAATGGGCCCAGTCAAGCAGAACTGGGGTACGGACACTGGAGCTTCCTGTTGCATCAAGAGCACAGCTCCACCCCCCCTTTTGTCCCAGACAGCCCAGTAGTGTCCAAAATAACTCCCGGGTGCTTTCTAGAAATTAGCACAAGTCAGGATCCAGTTCAAAAGAGCAGTTTGGAGATGACCACTGTCTTCTGGAGGCTCAGTGACTTTAATACTAGGGGACTGCCATGCCAGCTGGCCTCAGGGACTAGAAACTGACTTGGCACTTGTTATTTTATAATTTTTGATGGATAAAATGCTCTGGCAGCTCAGTTCCAGCTAAGTCTTCTGGACACAGGTATTCCCAGGTGTGGCGCCTTGCAATTCAGATTTGTGAAACTGTAAGGAAAATCCCTTAATCCAGCCTGGTCTGGGCAACCTCACTAAAGGGCTCTTCCAGATTTACTGACCTGCCTCCTTTGAGAGGGCTCAAGATATTTTCTCCTGGCTGGGTTATTCTCCTCCCCAGCTTTTCGTGGGTTTGTGAGACAGGTTTGGTGTTTTCTCTCAAATGCAAAGACCAACAAAGATCTCTCTAACTCAAGAGGTTCCTGACCTGTAAATCACTGAAAGCTTGAGGAGCACTTTGGGTGAACATTGCTATATGCATGCTTTGTTCCCATACTCTTTTTGATCCCTGTTGGAGAGAATTCTGACCTCGGAGAGTTGCTGGTCTCTCTTCTTAAGACCTTATTTGTGCACTGATGCTTTGACATAAAGAATGAGTTATTATTATAGTCTCTGGGAACTGTAAAACTGTAATTTTTTGTTCATGACTGGGAGAGATATATTGTAACATGGGCCTTCCCTCTCAGCATGGGGAGCTCTGAAGGGTTGATGCAAACATAAAAATGTATAACTGTATGAAAGAGGCAAATGACACTTGATTTTACAGAGAATAAATAGTTACAATGTGTGTGGCCATATCAAAACATGTACACAATGAATGCAAGAGCAAATACTTCATGTACTACACCTGTTTTTCTTGAATTTGCATGTGGAAGGGAAGGGTGAATGCAGATCTCAGGATGTGTAAGAAGAGAGTTTTACTACAGACCTTCCTTCAAAGAAAACACTAATAAATGTCTTTTCTCTACTTGGGCGCCTACTTTTACAAACCTTGAAGGAACATAGTATTTTTGAGTCCACAAATGTGACTAAAATTGGCTAGGGGGTTCAAAGGTTTTTATAGAAGAATGATAAAGAGGAGAGCATAAAACCCCCACACAGAGTGATGTTATGAGACTCATTTCCTTCCAAAATAACTTTCTTTAAAAGAAAGAATTAACAGCCTAAAACAGTCACTCTATTTTTATTTACACGGGTCCCTGCTATGAGTACATGTTTATGTGTGTGTGTGTTCCCATGGTTTAACCCCAGCTGGCAACTCAACCCCACACAGCCCCTCACTCACTCTGCCCTGGTGGGATGGGGGGTAGAATTGGAAGGATAGAAGGGAGAAAACTTGTGGGTTGAGATAATGACCTTTAAGCAGGGGAAGTAAAAGTTGTGTAAGCAAGCAAAGCAAAACAAAGAATTCGTTCAGCACTTCCCATGGACAGGCAGGTGTTCAGCCATCCCAGTGGGACCCCATCACATGGAACAGGGACTTGGGAAGACAAATGCCATCACTCCAAATGTCCTCCCCTTCCTTCTTCTTCCCCCAGCTTTGTATGCTAAGCAAGACCCCACATGGTCTGAGATATCCCTTGGGTCACCTGGGGTCAGCTGTCCTGTCTGTGTTCCCTCCAAAATCCTTGTGCACCTCCAGCCCATTCATGGGTGGGATGAGGAGCAGAAAAGGCCTCGACTCTGTGCAAGCCTTGCTCAGC
Organism: Corvus cornix cornix; assembly: GCF_000738735.6. Classification (NCBI taxonomy): domain Eukaryota; kingdom Metazoa; phylum Chordata; class Aves; order Passeriformes; family Corvidae; genus Corvus; species Corvus cornix. The sequence continues at coordinate 111,532,476 of NC_047056.1, read as the reverse complement.
AATAATGAAAACATCTCTGTGTCATTAACACCATTTTCAGCACAAACCCAAAACACAGCACAAAACAGCTACTGTGAAGAAAATTAACTCTGTCTGAGCCAAAACCAGCACATTTGTACACAATCACGCGAGAAACATTTGTACCACTGTGCCTTCCTGTGCAACTGAACTCAGAATAATTTACCTTTTCTAGATTTCTAAGATGCTATTCCTACGCCTTTTTTTCCCCCCTTTATTTCCCATTTGAATGTCAGCAGGTCAAAAGGAACAGTTAATGCTGATGAATATTTCCCCCTCAGCAAAGATATGTGCTGGCCAGCCCAAGGCCAATGAATTGCAATTTCTAAACAGTGTCCCATTTATTTCTCCCCTTCCCCTTCCTCCCCTCCTTGCTTTTATATTTTTGTTGCTATAATTGTAGTTAAATTAGAAATAACTGACGGGCAAATCCAGTCAGATGGAAAGAAAATTGTGGGAGATTTATTTTATTTTGATAAAAAACTGACATAGCCTTTTGTTTTTGTCAAAAAAGGCTCTATTTTTCCTTGTACCATGAATTACGAAATCTATCATGAAATGGGTAAAAATTATTGAAGCAAATGGTGGTGTTAACCTGAAGGGGAAAATCATTAATGTTGATGTATTTCATTCAATTTTAAATGTAGAATTTATTTTATTTTATTTATTTGGCATTGGGGAACAAGGGAAAAGACAGGAGACTTGTAAAGGACTCTATGTGCCTTTAAGTCAAAACATCTATTTTAAAAAATGCTCTTCCCTCCTTCTACCTCTCTCCTTTTTTTTAAATAAAGGATATGAGGTGGTGGTGGTAGTGGCGGTGGGTTTTTTTCCTAAGCAAAGAGGGCCCCCTCGGCACATTTTTCTTTTCAAATGTGAAATGAGGTGGAAAATCCTCATTTCACGACAGGAAGGACAAATATTGACATAAAGTTAATATTTGTCAGGAGCCCTAGAAGCAACCTGAGTGCTAAAATCTCATCTAGATGTATGTGCTGGTGTGTTTATGTATATAAATAAATAATAAATTTGCCTTGATGATGGGGGGAACCTGCAGAAAGCAAAGCCTGGTCACTGAGGTGGAGGAGTTACCTGCAGAAGGTGGACACACACGCATTCCACATACCATTTCTCTCTCCTTTTTGTGTGGAGCAGGACAAACAGGTGAATTTATGACCCCAAAGCACACATGTCCCCTTCCTCTGACGGGGTGCACAATATCCCAGCATGGTGTTCAGTAGCACATGAATATCTTCTCCATCTTTCCCACACATTTCTAGGGACTATGGTTGACTCTTTCTTTTTTCCCCAGTTTGTTCTCCCTCTCACACACGTGTGTGTGTGCGTGTGTAAACACGTACAAATAGAAATTCTGTAATCCAATTTCACCCATTGCGGGGGGATGCTTCTGGAATTTATCACTGTTATTGTTCATCACCAATGTAAATAGCACATGTCAGCTCAATATTCAGTGGTCACTCAGTATTTATTAAGTCCTGTCCACTCTGGCCTTTTTTAGAGGAAAGCCCTGGGGCAGATTAGCTGCTGGCCATGACACGCCGCATCACTTATCTGTTCTCATTGATTATCAGAGTCAGCTGTGGCCAGGACTCACTTTTTCTTCTCCTCTCAGACCCCTCTTACAAGCACCCCTGCTTGGATTTTCATGAGGAAATAATCAGATTAGGGCTTCAGTGGCGAGTTCATATGGAGTTCTCTTTCTCCAATGTGCTACTAACTGAATAAACGTGTTTTGTGGTAAATTGTAAATGACATTATGATTACTAAGGCCAGCATGGGTTTCATTTAAAAGTGATCGAAATTGCAGGCTGCAGGAATTGTGACTGGCAGATAAGGCCATTTGGAAGGAGACAAGCAATGATGCGTGTGTGTGCATGGGTGTGTGTGTGAGTGTGAACAGGAAACCAAGCCAGCTCCCTTTTCAAGGCAGGCAGAGCAAAGGAAGGTCCTGGGAAATTATGAAATATCATCGAATCCCATTTGTAGACATGAGAAATGTCACCAGGGGGAGACGGGGTGTTTCCGGGAGAGCCGTGGATGAGATGTGTCAGCCTTTGTGGGCAGGCTGCCGGTGGCACGGCACATCCTCCCAGTGCTCCGGGGCCAATTCCAATGTCTCTGAGCACAGCATTTCCACTTCTGTTCTGAACAGAGTTGTTCCTCGCTCTCTTTTTGCCTCCAGCGCACACCAACAGCAAAATACTACTGCAAAGTACTTACACTGATAAAGCAAAAAAATATGGGGAAAAGCAAGAAAAGGAAAGCAAATTTTAAACTGATGTTTAAAAATAGGGGGTTTTGTACAGATCTCATCTCACTTGGACATCCTCCCTGAGCAGAGCTCGACAATTATGTAATTCCATAACTTCCCTCGGTGACGTGCAGAGGGAGAACTCATACTGGGGAATGCTCACAGACCATGGTCTGCACATGACAATTCCCCTGCAAATACGTAGTAGGTGAGTACCCACAGGATCCAGGCTTTGAGATGTGCCTAAAGGAAGAGGCCAGAATTATTTAATTGAATCATAGAACGGCTTGGGTTGGAAGCGACCATAAAGATCATCCAGTTCCAACACTCCTCTTGTGGGAAGGGACACCTTCTACTGGATCATGTTGCTCAGAGCCCCATCCAATATTTCTCATGGTTCATTCCTTTTCTAGGAGTCTGCTACTTTTATCTGGCAGAAATTTTCACATAGTGTGTCCTTGAAAAGGGATGTCCTTTTGTCCTAATGTCCTTTTATTCGTCCAGAAGTTTGTGACTCTCAGGGATGTTGCTGTCCCTTATTTTTTATGTGAACTGGATACTGTCCCCAAGTGCTGAATGAGGAGCACAGGGTTAGTTTGGACATTGGCCACACTTTGTCCAATACATTTGTGAGCGCAGCTGACTAAGGAGGGAGCAGGCTGGGTGAGGGAAGGAGGATTCTCACTGGGTACAGCAGCAAATTCCTCCTTTGATTTTATTTTGAAGAGAGGAAGGAAAAAGAGAAACACACATCTTTTCCTAAGATGCTCCAGGCAGAAATGTTTATGGTTTTGGTGCCCATATCTGAACTCATTTACTTTTATTCTCTCTTTATAATCAGTGGTGACCTCATCGTTAGCGCCTGAGGCACAATTTCTCTCATCTTAAAGCAGAGACCTGTATTTGTTCAGATGGAGCACACTGTAAACTTATAGTGCCTTTCAGGACTTTTGACAAAGGTATGAAGTGGCAGCACAAGGGGGAATGGCATCAAACTAACAAGAGTAGGGTTCAATTTGATATTGGGAAGAAATTCTTTACTTTGAGAATGTTGAGGTACTGGTCTCCCAGAGAAGCTGTGGATTCCCCACCCCTGAAAGTGTTCAAGGACATGTAGGATGGGGCTCTGAGAAACCTGGTCTAGTGCAAAGGTTGGAACTAGATGATATTTAAGGTCCAACCTTTCAACCCAAACCTTTCTGTGAGTCTATGATTTTATCTCAGAAGACTGTGTGGATTACATCTCTTCTCTACAGAGCCTTCCATGAAAGAATCCTCTTGACTTGTCTCCAGAGACACCTGGGAAGGGATTTACTGGCAAATCCTGAGATATGTGTAAGGATCTTCACCCCTGTTACGTTCAGTGAAAGAACAAAGTGTGACCTGAAGTGTCTTTTGCACTCCCATCGATTGTGTGTTACATCTACAAATGTTGCAGCTACCAAAAGAAGTCCACATGACACTCTGCACTTGTATTTAGGTGACAGGGTTCCACCTCTGGTCAATAAAGTTAGAGGATAGCAAAGTGTAATCCAGATGACTAAACAGAAGTATTTTAGGGTGAATTTCATTGGTTTTAAACTTCTTTGTATTGATGGCTGCGGAATTGGGTGTGTTTCAGTTTTCACAGATGTGTATTTAGTGTAATTTCTAGTGCCGTGGCGTGGTGTTCTTGAAGGGCATAGGTTTTCTGTAGACCCTGTGTCACACGTCTCAGGTACCTCAGGGCACCCCAAACAAATCTAGACATCTGCCTGTGAGAAAATGGTTGAAATTCCAGATCTCCACTGACTGCAGTGGGAGTTTGGACATTTGGAACACGTGTCAGAGTCTCCTATAGTTGTAGGTATCTGAAACTGGTGGTTTCTTCCAGCTCTAGAACTTGATGAGGTGGTTCATCACTGGAGCAGATTAATGATGTTCTGGTCCTTTCTAGTGTTTTGTGTTTGAAGCACAGTCTTTGTGAGCGGGATGAGACAGCATTTTGTAGAATTAAATTGTCCTCCCAAAGAACTGCACTTATGTCCTGACTCATCACCCTGCTGCAGGCTTGAGACCAGGGAAATGTAGAAGACACAGGGACAGAGGAACATAGTGCTGGGTCAGACAAAATGTCTGTCTTGCGTGTCTGCTTGTTCAATGGATATCATAGTTTGGCATCTAGAAAGAGCAAGGTAGGTGTATGTGATGCTTCTCTGTCATTTGTTTTCAGTCTTCAACAATTTTCAGTGCTAGGACATCTAGAGGTAGATGCAGTTTCTACCTATTTGATATCCCTCAGTGCCCAGGCTTCTCTTAAAACTGTGTAAAATTTTAGCACTGACAAAGTGACTTTAAATTTGGAGTGGGAAAATAAGGAGCTATTAAAAAAAATTTGAGATGATGCCTGAAACAATTAATTTCTTTTCCTCATCTCCCTTTATTCTCTTCCAGGAATTTACAGAGATGACAGTAAGTGCCTCTTCAAGCCCTCAGTACAAGGCTACTTCTGCAAACAGACAGATCATGCACTTGTCATCTTAGAAAACTTGGACTCCAGTGTGAGCAGCCAGAGACTGTTCCCAGTAGTTACAATGACTGACAGTTTTATGGATACCTTCAGTGATGAGACCCCTCCTTCTTTGTGTTACCCTGCAGAGCATCGTTCTACTTTCTTCTCTGTTCTGCCGTCCACCAAACTCACCACGGTTTGCTTCCCAGACTTGGCACCTCTGGCTTTCAGACTCTACCTCCTCAGTGGCCAAAACACAACCAGGCTGCCCCTGGCCATATTCTTCACTGAACCACTCAGCCTTCGTGTTTTCATCCAAGGGAATTATGTCTCTCCGACCCCATCTTCTTTTTCAATGAACAAAGGGGCAGGAGCCAATTACTTCAGCTTTGAGGACAACCTTCTCTATGTTCTGCTTCATGAGAAGGAGCCTGTGGAAATAGTTGCTGGCCTTTCCCTTCTTGTGGCTTTCACTGTAAATGAGGCTGTTGGGGAAGAGGGTGAGGCAATCATAGTACGTCGACTGGCTGATTTCTTGAAGATTGGTCATGACCAAGTCAGAGTAGCCCATAATGTGCTGGGAGGTGAAAGCACGCTGAAGGTAATCTCAGCCAATGCCAGCAAAAAGAGGTATCATTGCCCCAACATGGCATTTTGCACAGCCTTTCAGAGCAGATATGGCCCATGGGAAGAGGGGACACAACCAGGGAGCACCCGAGCTCTGCATCCACCTGATGGGGCTGGTCCATCAAGAGTGCTGATCATTGAGATTGGTGATCTGCCGGGTCGTCCAAGAAATGGGTTGACAAGTGACAGCCTAAAGAGTTTGGCCAGAACAATTATCAACACTCATCAGACTGGAGACCTTCAGAGTGGCCTTGGCTTGCCAGTTGATACCTTAATGGTGACCGAGTCTGCCTTGCTGTCCCCAGCAGAAGGTAACAGTAGGTAAGCAGCACACGTATCACCATCAGATACTGATTTAAGTGTAGTGAGGCAATTCATCCACTTGATCTGCTTATTAAGTAAGTTCTCCATTAACTGAAATATGATTAACCATGCTGAAACACTTTATAAAATTTCCATGACTTGCCCAGAGAAGCTGTGGCTGCCCCATCCCTACAAGTGTCCAAGGCCAGGTTGGACAGGACTGGGAGCAACCTGGTCTTTTGGAAGGTATCCCTGCCCATGGCAGGGGGTGGAACAAGATCATCTTTAAGGTCCATTCCAACACAAACCATTCTATGATTCTGTGATGTCAGAGCTATGCCCAAGTACTAGCTGGACTCACAAGTATCAATTACCATGTTTTTCTGCTGGTGCTTATGAATCTCTGTGGTGGAGAGATATCAGTGGTGCTTTAAATGAGGAACAGGGTTCCTGGAAGTCTGCCTTGAAACTATAAAGAATTGGGTTAATTCAGGCTATCATAGCTCTTAAATTCTAAACAATTAAATTTATGAATGTTTATAAATTGATGTGGCAGTGGGGATGTGTTATTGAAGATGGGTTGTTGTCTTAGCTATCTTAAAGATCTAAACATTTATTCATATACTTCTAAAATTTAAGGCCGCAAAAGTCATTTAATCTTTTACTTCAATATCCTGCATGATACAGGCCACTACTCTTCACTTTGATGCCTTAGTGTCAATCTTTCTTTTTAGCTAAAATTCTAGATAACCATCTGGTCTTGATGATACAAGAGCTGGACACGTCCAGTACTACCTGAACATGTGTCTAGATGTTGGATGCTATTCCTGTTCTTGCTGTCACAAATACTTGCCCATTTTCTCATCAGCCTCTGCCTTCAGCTTCTCATGAGAGCTTCCTGTTCTTTCCTCCACTTTTACATCAGTAACTTTATGGGCATTGAATCTTCCTCCTCCTCCTCCATGTACCTTCAGATAATCAAATCACTTCACTGTCTACTTTGAAAAATATTTGGAAGGTTTGAGTTCTGGTGAGTGTTTCTTTCTTTCTTTATCTCTGTTTTCTGAATCCTTTTGGAAGTGTGCATGACTTAAGGTTTCCTTCTTGGTGGATTCCCCAGCTCTGAACATTTTAAAGATTCAGCTGGACAGAGTCCTGGGCCACCTTGACTAGACCATGATTTTTCCAAGAAAGGTTGGACCACACCATCATTGAGGTTCCTCCCAACCTGGTATTCTATGATTGTACAGTATTGTGCCAAAGGCAAAAGTGGTATAAAATCCCATTTTCTACTGGCACAATTCAATGATCCCATTAACCCATTCTCCCACAGAAACAGGAGAGCTCATGGTCTTCTGTTTGCTCACTGTATTCTTCAATTCCTTTTTGGTTCTAACTTTCCAGAACCCAGTTCTGTCTGTTTGCCCAAATCCTACATCCCACATGATCTGGGCCCCCATATTTGACTTTTCTGTTTGTAATTTATCAGCCCACAAACCCTCCTATGCATTTTATCAGTAGTGGCTTTATATTTGTATCTCCATGCAGATACAGCAACAGACCTGCATCTCATTTTGACAGAACAACACAGGAAACTCCTTTTCTCTACAATAATTTCCCACTGGAGCTCCCTTTTGAGGTCTGCCAGTTAGAGAGTTCTTGGTCGGTTTTGTACATACTAAATTTTATTGATATTCAATACCTAGACCCACTTTTTGAAGGTTGTTTTTCCCTCTCCTCCACAGCAACAAACAACACTTTCTCTCCCTCCTTCCTCTGTCCCTGTCTTGCTCTTTTCAGCCTCTTAAAGCCACTATTTGCACAGACATTGCCAGATGTCAGGCTTTATCTACAGAGGAGGCTGTGAGGAGCAGGGCTGGGATGGGAGCAGACAGCAGTGTATTTCAGCATCAGATCCTGAAACTGTATTAAAAGCATATGGGTAATATGGAAAAAGGTAATATCCCATCTGTTTTTAATAGGGGACATGGGATTTGATGTTTGGCAACCTTATTGTGTACTCTCTTGATATTGCATAATGGTTTTTTTTGATGTTGTGCACTACTGAGCCTTACCCAAGTGTAAGTATATTCCATATATTCCATCTATGCAAGAAAGAAATTGGATTTGTCTAAGACTTACCCTCTGTAATTAATACCACATCCTCTCCCATTTACTGCTGACCCCTGGACCATCCTGATGTCTGCCAGCGATACAAACTGCTGTTCTCATGCTTAACTTTTTTAGTAGACACTGTGTGGCTTGTGGTGGAGAAGCAGCCACAGGGAGGACACTGGTCTGTGACTGTAGGAGTCTTTATTTTGGTTTGTGGTTTTGTTTTTGGTTTGTTGGTTTCAGATGTAGGTGGGGGTTTTTGTTTGTTTGAGGTTTTGTTGGTTTTTTTTTTTTTTTTTTTTTTTTTTTGGAGGGTGGTAGGATTTTATTTTTTTTTCTTTTGGGTTTGTTGGTTTTTGTTTTTTTTTAATTTTTGCTTTTATGCTTTTGGTTTTGGAGTTTTGCTGTTTATTTGCAGTATTGCATTAAGCCCAGTGAGAAATTATTATTTTCAAGATCAAATCTTAAATCAGGGCCAAATTCTGAAGGCATGCTGTATTTTGTATCAGCAAAACCAACATCACAGTTGTGAGTGGGGGTGTTTGTGTTGCACTGGAGGACACTGTAAAATGGGACAGCAGAAAAATGACATGAAAATTTTTACAGGGGGTGGGGAGGCCCTGGCACAGGTTGCCCAGAGAAGCTGTGGCTGCCCCATCCCTGGAAGGGTCCAAGGCCAGGCTGGATGGGGCTTGGAGCAACCTGGGATAGTGGAAGGCATCCCTGCCCATGGCAGGGGCTGGAACTGGATGATCTTTAAGGTCCCTTCCAACCCAAAGCATCCCATTATTTACACCATCCCGAGACATGATCCCAAGAGATCATTTAAAGGAGGGAAGCACCTGTTGTGTGCCAGCAAGGAAACCTCAAGACTGCTTTTTCAGGCAGAAATGACACCTCCACACTGGGACTGCTCTCCCAGCTGAGGTTTGCTTCCTATCTGTGCACACTCTGTGAAAAAATTCCAAGCATCAAGGATCAGGAGAGCTCTCTAGGAAGAAGGCTGTTTTACTACAGACACAAGAGCAGTGCTTGCTTAAAGCCACAGATTTACTGTCCCAAATATGGGAGGACCAGGGATCTTTCTTGAAGAGAACACTCACATCACCAAATCATAGGACTGCCTCAGAACTCATCCACCCTCAGCTGCTCGGGCTCCTCTGCACTGTTATTTATTGCTCCCCATCAGTCATAGCTTTTCTGGAATTACTCATGGCTGACATTTCTGATGCAATAAAGCCACAGATAACCTGTGAAATGAAATCAGGGTTTTCCTGTTGGGACATGTACTGTCCCCACTGTCTATCTGTCTCCATTTAAGCAGCACATGCTGGCACAGACACGGATAAATGGGCTGGGATTACAAGTCAGACTAAGTATTCCATGTATTTTTCTGTGGAAGGAAAAGAGGAATATTTTCACACCTCAGTCATGCAAAACCAACTGGACCATCAGATATGCACAGAACCTGCACTCCAGCCAGGTTCTCCCTGGGCTTTGAGAGCAGTGAATCAACATCTCTGCAAGGAGGCTGGAGCCAGGGGAGGGTTGGTCTCTTCTCCCAGGTAACAAACAACAGGATAGGAGAAAGCACCCTCAAGTTGCACTAGCAGAGATTTATGCTGGATATTAGGAAACAAATCCTTCACTGAAAGAGTGGTCAGTGAAGGCACTGGGACAGGCTGCACAGGGCAGTGGTGGAGTTGCCATTCCTGGAAGTGCTCAAAAGGCTTGTGAATGAATGGGGCATTTGGGGACATAGTTTAGAGGTGAACACAGGGGAGCTGGGTTAATGGCTGGACTCAATAATCTTAGAGGTATTTCCCAACCTTAATGATTTTATGGGTCTATGACACAACAACAGCAAAAAACTGTTTAATCAGCACAGACTGGAGGTTCATTTGCAGCCCAGAACAGTGAGGCTGAAGGGAGCCTTGAAAACCCTGCTGTGGTCAGGTACTAGTCAGTAAATCTGTATACCACACTGCCAAAAATATGGCACGTCTGTTTTGATTTGAAGTTCTTTTATACATGATTTTAATTTAACTCCTTTGTTAGGGTCACTTCAAGCACGGCTCATTAATTTGACAAGGGAAGACAGAGGTGATTGCTGTGACTGCTATAGTCTTGCACAGCTGGAGAGTCAGGGATGTCTATCACATAGTTTATCTTCCTGTGAATGTCTGTATAATATATACTGTGATGCATTTACAGATACAAATCCCTGTTTTGCAAAATCTTCCTAATATCAATATAAATCTGAAAGAACAAGAAGCACAATGGTGAATGTATTGTGTATGTTTGTGCAGGTGCCTTCATACAAAATCAGGAAAATAATTCTGGACAGTCATCCAGAAGCCATTTAATCCCTATCCCCACACTACAGCAGGGTGCTTTGCTCCTTCTTGGTGGACCTTTAACCTGCTACAAACTGAAATATTTTTTTGTTAAGCGTTATGTTTGAGGTAACATGTAAAAAATGGTGCTTGTGCAGGAAATTTGAGGCTCACAGCAAGGAATAAAATGGAAGCAAATTATTAAAGAATGGCTCATTCCAACAGCAATTCCCATGCAGAGCACTGAATGAGATATTACTACTAATTCTCTGTGTCACATGGCACATACACAGGCAGGCAGGGCTGGAGATCAAACCAGATGAATTCTGACACCTCCTAACCCAAAGTGATTTGGTAACCTCTGTGCAGGTTTCAGGCAGGCTGATGTGTGGAGCTGCATAGGGTTTTGTAAAAAAAGACATGACAACTTTTTCCCTGCATGAGGATCCAAGTTTTTCCTCCAGAGAGCAGGCAAAGGCAGGATGCTAAAATTCTCCATGTCAAGAGGTGCAGATATTGTAGCACTTGAGGTTATATCGAAGTTTTATCTGTCACACACACCTCAAGTGAAGGTGTGGAAAAGATGATATTCAGGAGCTTAAACTAAGCTTAAAATCTCCTTTAATTTAAACTTACTTAATTTTAGGTTAGATATTCACATAGACAGTGTAGAGGGCATATTCTTATATAGAATGTGCCTTTTATTCACAGTTGATGTACAGAAAAGACAAATTCAGTTCAAGTAAGTAAAAGGAAAGACATTAAAATGATCACGAAAATGGAGGTTATTTTAAGAAGTAAGGAATAGAATCATAAAACCATTAAGTAAAGAGTTTGTTTCACTTGGCAAAGCAAATTTGGGAGGATATAATTTTATCTCTGAAAATATGTTGCAAGACTGAATACCGGTGAGGAATCTCTCGATAATAATGGACAATGACAGCACAGGAACAAATGAGTATAAAGCATCGAGAGGTGAATTTGCACTTAAAATTAAAAGTAGGTTCCTCCTCATATAATAAACAAGAGGAACTTTGCAATAGAACAGAAAAGAGAACATTTCACAGTTCTATTCAATTCTATTTTCATGATTTTTTCCACACATGGCCAAAATTATACTGTGAATTTTATTTACTTACTTGTTTATTTATTTAATAGTCTGGGGATAGTTAAGGTGGCCAACATGTCATTTAGCAGTCTAGTAAAATGGTGGGAAAGTCCACGTGAATAACCTAGAGGGTTTTCCATCAGAGGAGTGGGATTCTGTAATGGGTTCTTTATGGAAGCAATGGGATAAGAAATGTCATGAGAACGAAGAGGGGGTCAATACTTATATAGAAAGTGTTATGTCATATAAAACTGCCTGATCAAGTTGTACTTTAGGAACCAGGATCAAATTTTTATTGCCAATTCATAATTCTTTTCCTACTGGGAAACTGAGTAGTTGAGAGATGGGCTGTAAGAGGTGGATGCTCATCGGGAACTCAGAGACTCAGACACATCTTCCCACAGAGAAGATGGTTACAGTGCATGTAAAAAGAGTTTGTGTGACAGGATTCTGTGTCAATAGATCAGACAGGTCTGTCTGATCAAAAGTGAAGTTTTAACCTCTTACTAGTTTTTTGCTTCTGGTAAAACTGAAACTGGTCATCAAAGCTGAATTGTCAGTGTCAGGAAGACCCGGTCATACCAGGGATGCCAATGTTACAAAGGTCTTTAATTATGTAGATATTAGGCCCCAGATCTATTATTTTAGCTTTTTGTTTTCTTCATATTTAAATCAAGGAGGGAAAACTAAGGAAGCATCTTTTGACCTCAGTCCATGGTCAGTAGAGTAATTGAATTGCAACTTAAGCAGAAGTGTTTGTCATTCAGGGACTGTTCCAAACAACCAAAAAATATGATGTCTGTCCATAAGATTGTTTGGTTTTGAACAGGAAGATACCAAAAGCAGCCCTTTGTGTGTGGGCCTTGTGTGAAGCCAGCATTTCCCTAGCAAGTTTTCAAACAAATCTCCAAACTACCATTCATGGATCTTCACATTGCCTCTGAAATAATAGTAGATAAGTAAAATAATAGTTTTTCACCACTGCTCTCCTGAGCAGGAACCCTTCTGACAGCGTAGGAGTTAAACGGTCTATCACCAAGATATATTTCACCTCTAAGCCTTAAATTTTAAATTAAGTTTCTGTTAGTATATCGTCTACATGGCAAATATATCCAAGAATTTGTCATTCCCACTCATAGGTGACAGCTGTGGATTCAGGCAATTAAAAGTTCTACCCACCAGATAACTCTGGTGGAAATCACAGCTTGCTCTGACAATGGCCTTCCAAAACTCAACTGGCTCCTCTGCAGGAAAGGAGCAGGAGGTAGGAAAGGTGAAAGGAGAGTAGGAGAAAGCAGAGGAAGAGGAAGGTGGAGAGGGTTGGAGAAATTCAGGAAAAGGAGCGCAGGACTTTATATGTCCCTATGGGAGGAAGGAAGGATCAATTGCCACATATTCCCCACACCAGTCGTGGTCTTTGAAACGGAAGGGTTTGTGTTATTACATCTCAGTTAAAAATGAAGAGGGTCAGCTCAAGAGAAGCTATTCCCTATTCCAATGTTCCCTCAGAAATTAATGTTCAGACATGTGCAGGAGATCCAGGAGTGTCCCTGTCATGCTTCTCAAACACTATAAAGAGATCTGATCCCAGCACTGGTACCCTGGTGCTGTCAAACAAAACCTGCCTTGCTTGTGTCACATATGGATTTATTTTCCCTCCTAACAACCAACGGGACCTGCAACATAAGTGATGATTTACAAGACACAGGCAACAGCAGACAGGAGCTGCCAGCCACGTCTCCAAGGGACCAATCCTGTCCCCACTCAGCCTTATTTAACATGTGAGTGGTGTCACCACTATCAGCAGAGCTTGTCTGCTGTGACATTCGAGTGAGTGACGGTCGTGTCAGCTCCCAGACCACCCCGCTCTGCTGTCGCTCACACTCTTGTCCTGCAGTGAGCGTCTGATGGGAAAGGGGGAAAAATTCTTCCACATGTTTGTTAGCAGGAATCTGGTGAGCAAAGGGTTAAATGGCTTGGGCTGCTGGCTGTTTGTGGGGAAGTGTGCATGTGTGTATATGTATATGAGTGTGTGTGTGTATACATATATGTATAAAAAAAAAAAATATATATATATATACATACACGGGCACCTTGGTTTGGCTGTAGGACCTCATGCCCGCAGGCCACAGTCACATTATCATCTGGAAATTGGATAACGACAGCACAATGACAAATCCAGGTTGCCTGCAATAAGGTGCTAATCCCTTTGCTTTAATATCGGAGCAGCGTGTAATGATGTTTGGACATCACTCCAGTTTACTGACGACCCCACTGGGGCCGGCAATAGAAGCGTACAACTGTCTAACAAGCCATCAGGTGACCGCCGTCGTCAAAGCAACGGGGGATGCAATCTAATCTTCCCTCCATCCCTTCCAGCTCCCAATAAGGACCAGATTATAGAAGTGGCCCATCAATGCTTGGTAACTCGAATCAATTAACGTTAATTCGCACAATGCTATGATGTATTGTGATCACTTTCATTTCGGAGAAGGGGGAAGAAATTGCTATAATTCACCTAAAATGAGGTTGTCTATGGTGCTGAGGTATTAATTGGGTGTCCATATTAAATGGAAAAGGAGCACGGTAGTGAAGGAAAAGTGGATGAGTGACTCTCTTGGCTGCTATTGACCTATCAGAAGAAGACAGTGCCCTTTTCCTTTGCTTTTATCTATTACAGTTTTCCCTATTGCGTGTCAAGTTGATGTATTATAAAAAATTCATTTGGTGACCTTCCACCCCCCTAGCAGATTAAACAATTTCACTGGGATGGCATCATTAACAGGGCCTTGCATTTAATGATGATTTCTCTAAAAGGCCACGGAGATTCGATTTTAAGCTAACAGATTTATTGCACTATTATAACATATCGTAAAAAACTGTACCACCTACGGTCTGGTTTTAGGACAGAAACTGTTTAAGAGTTTATGTGGAGCTTAAAGTGGTATTACCTTGGGATACGCAGCACGGCAAAGCTCTGACCTCCGGCGGGATGCTGTTTACATTTAATAAAAGACATTTCTCTGACAGTAAACTTGGGGAGTGTGTTATGGAGGAGGCCTGGCTTAGCTCCTCGCCACTGGCTTTGTAAATAGGGGCATTTCCACTCATCTACAGCAATTAAGGGAAGTCACTAATGAATCTGGAGGATGTTTCTCTCTTATCTGATGCATCTGCACTATCCCTCTCCTTCTAAAGGCTTCTGGTGATCCCACATCTAGACCCTTCATCAGCTTCGTTGTCCTAATGAAAGAAGGGCCTAGAGGGAAAGTCATAGGAGGAGAGGCTGAGGTCACTTTATTTGCTCAGCCTGGAGAAGAGGAGACTGAGGGGGGACTCATCACAGTTACAACTTCCTCATAAGGGGAAGAGGAGAGGCAGACACTGATCTCTGCTCTGAGTGACCAGTGACCTGAGGAAATGGCATGAAAATGTGTCATGGTTGGATATGAGGGAAAGTTTCTTCCCCCAGAGGGTGGCTGGGCACTGAACAGGCTCCCCAGGGCAGTGGTCACAGAACCAAACCTGGCAGAGTTCAAGAAGAGCTTGGACAATGCTCTCAGGCACAGGGTGGGATTCTTGGGTCTGTCCTGTGCAGGGCCAGGAGCTGGACTCGATGATTCTCTTTGGTTTCTTTGTATAATGTGTGAAAATATGGGAATTGGTGGAAATAAAAGTCATCCTTCAAATGTCTTTTCTTGCTTAAAATAGGAATGACATCAGACTCCTCATTGTCTTCTGATGCTCATGCCTCTCTTCCCTGTCTGTATTAATTAGTGATAAGATCTGCAGGGGGAGGCAAAGCTCCAACAGTGCACCTGAGAGGGCAGAGGTCTGGCTTATTTTGTCATCCCATGACATCAGAACCCATTCTCACCCAAAGATATTAAATTCCTCACAATCCTTTCAGTGAATCTGTGCCTACTTTGTCTTCCACAACTTTTCAGCTTGCCTATCCCCTATCCTTGCTGCACCTCCCTTTCTTGAATTCCTGTTTTGAATTCATCAGCAATCTCCACCTTTTCAAAAACAAAGAAAGATGTCTCTTTGGCTGGATCATGATTCATTTAGTCATATTAGTCCTGAAATTCTTCCCAATTTCCTTCCCCTTCCAAGGATATATTGATTTTACAACACTAGCATTGCAGACATACCAGACAACTGTTCAATTAATTTCAACATCTATTAGGAAATTAAATATGCCAGGGGCTGCTCTTTGGCACCAAGGCCAGCTGACATATTTCAGTGTGGCCTCATCCAAACTTCCAAGTGAGAATATTTTCTGACTGTATAAGCTCCCAGACCATTTGGGAATTGTTCTGGACTTCGGCATTAGACCTAAACCACAGCTTGAGAGGGGCTGACAGTTTAATGGTAGAGATGATCAGGTGTCAGTGCCAAGGCTTGTTTTTGGCATCATTTAGTTTTCTAGTAGACACATATCCATCAGCTTTAATGCACCTTTCACCCAGGCTCTCATCCTGGTCTCCTTCCCCTTGAAATCAATTGATAATAGCAGTTATTGTTTATTACTATTATTATTATTATTACTATTGTTGTTGTTGAAATTATTATGATGATATGATATAGCTATATTAGTAATATTACTATATTACATTAGATTAGATATCAGGAAGAAATTCTTCCCTGTAAGGGTGGTGAGGCCCTGGCACAAGTTGCCCAGAGAAGCTCTGGATGCCCCACCCCTGGAAGAGTCTGAGGCCAGGTTGGATGGGGCTTGGGGTACTCTGGGATAGTGGAAGGTGTCCCATGGCAGGGTGTTGGATCAAGATGATTTTTATGATTTTATGATTGTAGTTATTATTGCAATTGTAAATAAAATGACAAATTCTCCTTGATTTCAGGGATACTTCATTTCCTCTGCCCTAAATTTCTCTACCAAGTTTCTCAATTAATCCATAATACCTGCAGCAAACCCTCTAGTTTCTATGCCCTCTAACTCCCCCACTGCTAAAGGACAGGCACTTGCTCTCCTGTGGAGCCTCAGCCTGTTCAGCAGACATGTGTTGGCGCTGATGGTGACAGGATCAGGGATTCCTGGTGTCCCTGCTGACGGAGGCATCCCCAACAGCCTGCTGTGCCCACATTTAGAAGAGCTGCAGGGCACTGAGAATCAGAGCTGCTCCCTGTCAGCAGGGAATTGAAAACCAGCAGTCCACGAGACTGCAGGGTAGTGGCAAACAGCACAACCTTCATGCCCAGGGGATGAAGGGAAAGGCAGGTCTTGCTCTGGTCCTCTCTGGGCTATGAGCACAAATCTACCTCCACCTCCTAGAGCAAAGCTGTGCCAGGAAAGGCCTATTTTCCTTCCAGCACAAATTAGCGGGGGAGCAGCAGGATGCTCCTTTCTCCTCCACGCTGGCATCATTTTAAGGGATATAACCTGCTGTGTGCCAGGTTGTGCCCTAAGGCAGGGGGTCCCTCACGGCATGAGTCAGGTTGGAGCATATGGGATATAAACACCGCATTCCATGCTGTGTAAGCCAGGTTCAAATCATCCACAGACACTCATTTTTATACTTCCATTTTAGCTAACCATGTCTAGTTTTGCTATGTTCTGTTTTCTTCACTGTTATTTTACCAAAGAGTGAAAGAGCAAGGCGGAACGGTTCTAAATTAAAAGAGAGATTTAAGTTAGATGTTAAGAAGAAATTTTTTTCTGTGAGGGTTGCACAGGGTGCCCAGAGAAGCTGTGGCTGCTGCATCCCTTGAAGTGTCCAAGGCCAGGTTAGACAGGGGCTGGAACAACCTGGGTGTCCCTGCCTATGGCAGGGGGATGGAACTGGATGAGCTTTAAGGTTCCTTCTGTTCCAAACTTCCTATGTTTCTATGAATCTATGATTCTGCTCACTCCAGGGAGTGAGAACTGCTTCCTAGGTCCACATTTTGCAGCAGCCTTCCTTGTTGTGCAAGATGAGCACAGTTTTACCATGTAGGGCCTGGCATGTGAATTCAGGGCATTTTTCTTATTTGTTGTCAGTTTTAAATAAGGTGAGGAGAGGAAAAAAAATTGTTGGGGTTTACAGAAACTATGCCAAAACTCATCTGAACCTCTCTGTGCTCAGCTGGAGCCAGGGAGCTGACAGAAAACTGCAGATCTTTAGCTTGAAAACAGGAGTGACTTGGTGTGTTGCTCCTGCAGTGAGTTTTGGTCACACAGCCGAACACACAGTTTTGGAAGAAGGTGGATAAGAGCACCTTATTGATACCCTTGACATAAATTTCAAACCTAACGCTGCCTTTGAGACCTTCCCACTGAAACAAAAATACAAGAAAAAGAACCAAGATAAGAACTAAAACTTCAATCCTTGAGCTACCTTTTGAGCTTCCACGTATCCTTAAAGCCTTAGCTGATCTTTCCAGCAGCTGTAGTTCAGACCAGTATTTCCCATCAGCCACGGTATGAACAGTTTCTCATTCGTAATACAGAGTAATACTCTGAGAAAACATCCACAACCATTACCCAAACTAGAAAAAATGAGTTAAAAGCAAAGGAAACTTAAGATCCATATATCTTGTGTTTGTAAACACCTTTAAGCAAACACTGGAGATCAATGAATAGCTTTTCTTCTTTCATTTCAAGACAATACCAAAACCCCAGCCACTTCATTGCAATTGCAGATTAGAGCATTTTATATATATATAAATTATATATATATGAGATACTAAAAGACACAAAGCACTGGGAGAGGGAGTGAAATGATCCAGGCTCAGAATAGAGTGTTGATTCTTTATTCAAATGCAAAAGCGCTCTCCTGGGATGCTCTAATTTAAATTTCAGGCTTGGAAATCCAATGTCTTTCAAGGGGGTGTCTGTAACTGCTGTATTTCAGTCTCCAGACTTTGCAAATTGGGAAGGTGATGGCAGGAAAAAAAAATGCAGTAAAGCCCTGTGAGTGCTGTGCTTGTGTAGAGGAGCCAAGACTTTGTTCTTAGAGGAGCTCAAAGGTTTTCAGTGAAAATCTTTTTGCTGGACAGGAAACATTTGCAGGCTCCACTGCTCTCAGTGCGCTACAACGATGACTTTGGGGGTAAGGTGCTGGTTCCATGAATCCATAAAATCCCTTTCTCTGCCACACACTTCCAACATGATACCAGCGACATACATTACTTTGTTCATTTCTCACTTTTCCATCTGTAAACTGAGGGTGGAAACAAAAGGATCTTTTTATACTTTGGTGCTGCTTTCTGCTTGGAAGTGATGACTGTTTTCTATTTCCTTGCATGCTGCTCTCACCTCTCACTCAAGGAATCAAAGGGTTATGATAAGGTAAATTACTAGGTAGAAAATAGGAACAGAAAATAACTTCTAGTACATTATTTCTGATTTTCTTTTTTTTTTTTTCCCCCATCCTTTTTCATGTGAAAGAAATGGAAGCAGACAACACTCAGAAACCTGCTTATACATGAGACCCTACAGCATCTCTGTTCAGGTGCAGCCCTCAGATGGAGAAATCGAGAAGCAGCTTCCTGTACAGCCAAAAATAATTTTCCTGGACAGAAAGGTAGAATTTGCCTCCCTGTGGATGGATATCTCTATTAATTCCCTACTATTTTGACATTTGAGATTTTTAGCACAGAGCCAGGCTGTGCTCTGTGGGACCCAGCAATGGCACCAGAGGAACGGGCAGGAACTGATCCCAGGAAGTTCCACTGGACATGAGGAAGAACCTTCCTGTGCAGAGACCGAGCCCTGAACAGATTGTCCAGAGAGGGTGGGGAGTCTCCCTCATGGGGGATATTCCAGACCTGTCTGGACACAGCCCTGTGCTCTGGGATGGCCCTGCTGGAGCAGGGAGGTGGCACCAGAGGAGCCACCGTGGTGCCTTCCAACCTGACCCCTTCTGTCATATGGCCTCTTCTTGAAAAGTTATGGTGAACTTTGTGACATTTGTAATATGTGACACATAAATGCAAACTGCCCTCAGACTGGGGACATACATATAAAAAAAATTACAGATGTTAAAACCTTCAAAGCTTTCTTTGCTCTTGCTGAGGAGACAAGATCTTAATTCTTCTCTTCTGGTCTTCCTCCCAGGGTCAAAGAATTGACAAACTGGGGCCTCCTGCAGAACCCTGGGTCGTATCAGCTCATCTCAAGGACTCCTCCCAGGCTGTGCTGAAAGGTCTGGATGTGTTTTCCTACAGCAAGGGTTATGGCAAAGCAGCTATGCAAAATGATGATGATAAATTTAGGAGTTCTCCCTGAGGAATACTGCGCTTGAAAACCAGTCTTTGGGCTGAAAACAGAAGGTTGCAGTAGGAGTTTGGTGAACTACCCAGTCATATGCTACAGGCAAAAAGTATTTTCGTTCTCTGGTAGCTTAATGGGAGTATATCCTATAGTTTGTCTTGAAAAGACATATCTGGGGTTAAAAAAGAAAAGAATGAAGAATTAGAAATCCTAACACTTGATTTTCAGTTTATGTTAACTGGGATAATTTCTTTAGGGTCCACAACAACCTTTTTATCCCAGCAAAGGATCAGGCCAAGTACAGACAGAAACAACTGCCTATGGATTGTCATTAACATATTATAATGTGAAAGTGGTTTTTTTTTTCATGGGGGATCTAAATGTTTCCCTTCTGGTCCTCATTTATCAAAAGGCCTGTACTCATGAGAGGCTCATGAAAACTCGTGAAAAACTCTAAATGTGAGGATTTCCCTCAAGGTTTTGTGAACATGCTTAGACATAGAAACTCATTAAGGTAGAGAGCTGAATCAAACAAATGTGGATGGTCATATGCTGGTAAATTAGAAGTTAGAAATGATAGTGATTATAACATTACCAATTTCATTGCTAAAATATTTAAATATAAGCAAGAAGTGCACACAAGCAAAAGTTGGGTTCCCTATTGAAGAGAAAGAATTTTGTTAACAGTAAAGCCGTTTGTATGTTATTTTTCACTTGAAAAGTTCACATTTAGAGAAGATAAGTAGCATTCATGCTGTAGATCAGAGCTTCTCATCCTTCCAGTCCCTGTTTCTGTTAATTAGAAATTCTTCCTACCCCAAGATAGTTCCAGAATTACAGGTTAGAAAAATCCTTTTGTCTTTTCTGCTGCTTTTCATGCCTTTTCAGACCATGTTCCTAAACTTCTTAGGTTTAGGAACATGTGTCTAGATAAGCCATGGATTACTGGATCATCTACTGACTAACAGTGGGAAGAAGGAAGGAAGGCAGGAAGGAAGGAAGAGAGAGAGAGAAGAGAAAGAAAAAAGCAAGAAAGAAAGAAAGAAAGAAAGGAAGAAAGAAAGAAAGGAGGGGAAAAGAAAGCAAAAAAAGTCACTGAAGCAAAAGACACTTCACATTCTTTAAAAGATACATGCATCAAATTAATAGTCAATAAACTCCAGCAAAGGAAGAGCAGCACAGTACAGATGTTCTGCATGTAATAGTTTGCTGCAGTTTTTCCTTTGACAAACACCCTTATTGCACTCGTCTTTTGAAGCACATGAAAGCAGCATTTAATGGAAATGGGTCCCGTCTAGCACACTGAGGCTGCTTCATCTGACAGCAGCCAAAGTGCCTCGTGGAAGGCAGTTTAGCTCCAAATTAGCTGTGCTTCTACGTTAAATACCAGCTTGCCTGAGAGATCTTTGGGAAGACTCCCATATATATCTGTAATATTCTGAGCTTTGAAGCATATGTGCCTGAAAGCTGAGCTAGTCTCTGTTGAGAAGTACAGTACAGTACTCCAGGCTTCATCACACACTAGAAATGGCAATTGTAAAGTATTTGAACACAGCTGACAAGGCCCTCTGTTAAAATCCATATTACGATACTCACTTGAGAGCCAAGAAAATCTTGGTAGTCTGTGCAGACACTGTCATAAGGAGGATCATATGAGTGGTAGAGGGGTGAGCCAGGATTAGGCTGGAGAGATAAAAGAAATCTAGATCCCCACATCTCCACCAAGTCTATTCACAGTAGAAATCACTGATTATTTATATACCACAGCTGATCCTGGAGACCTGTAATGGAATTGGTCATTTGGTGTGCTGGATACTGTACAGAAATAGAAAAACCCCATATATGAAGTCAAAACTGACTGGGATATTAACAAATTAAATAGTACCAGAGTCATAGAGAGGGGAAACTTTATCATTTATATTGCTAAATAATTAATATGTGGCATGGTTTTGCCTAAGACCTTGTCTCGGGCAATTTCTGGCTGTAGTTCAGAGCTTGCTACTTCACCACATTGTTCAATATCCTGAACATGAGAATGGCAGAGTAGAAATGTCTTGCCCACATTCAGCTTTATGTACCTTCACCTGTGCTGCTTAACTGCAATAAAATGCCAAACCACCTGCTTCATAAAGCAAATAGTTATGACATGTTGTCTTTCAGCAGGCAAAAGTCTGTGTTTGTGATCACTGGAGCAAGTCCAGCATCCTGAGGAAGTTCTGGCATCTCACCCCCACCTGAACCAACATTTGGAAATTTGTCAGCTTTTAGAATTTCACCCTTCTCACCCCAAGAGCCTGAATGCAGACCAGAGCTGGTCAGCATCACTCAAAGGCCAAGACTTGGCTGGTGCTCAAAGATACACACAATAAAACGGGGATCCAATTGCAAAGTAAATTATGACTTTTAAAAAGAGCCTACAGAAATAACAACCACAGCAAGGGTAAATGTTGGGTCAGAATGCATTCCTTGATAGCTCACAACAAGAGGTAAAGTGATGGAGAAACTCTGTCTCCTGGGTTTCATTTTAATGCTCCCTGTGGAGTTTCCTCCTGCTAGGTTTCCAGCTGACAGTGTCTCCTGTACTATCTCAGGGCAGTCACTACAGACATTTTTCATGGCCAAATATCTTTCGAAGCATCTGACAGAGCTGAAGAAAAAATTCAAGAGATTTAACAATAGGACAGGAGGGAAGATGCCCCAAAGACAAGGTGAAACACTACAAATCAGAAAAGAATTGAAGATTCAGCTTGTCCCTTAGTTACAGTGGTTGACTCCTTGAGACCATCCCTTTAGGACAGAAAATAGACTCTCATTATCACTCTCCTAACCTTGGTGAAATGGTTAATCACACAAGACATGAGTTAAATTAAAAAATGAGCATTTGGAACTTTCTAGTGCATCTCTATAGCTCCTATTACCTTTGTTTGATCCCTTTAATGGCTGCATTCACATTACACCCCCATATGCAGGAAATGCCATTTCACAATAGGCGCAAAGAATGAATATTTAGGAGCTGAAGCCCTCCAATACCTCAGGACTTTGTTTTCAGAGTACCTCCGTGTGAAATTTCTGGGATTAGACACAATGTTCATGATTAGGATGGACAATGAATTTAGGATTTCTGAAGTCCCTTAAAGTCATGAGGACTCTCTGAGGTCCTTAAGTGGCACTTATCTGGTTGCTGTTAATTGCAATATGATTTTTTCTGACTCTCCAGGGCTCACCCAAGTGCAGGTCGTAGAGGGATGTGCAAGCTTTTCCAATCTGGCAGTCTCCAGCTCAGGGACAAACTGGAGACTTGTGTTCACTGTCACATCACCTCCAGGTAAGCTTCATATTCTGTGTATTTTTAATCTGGTAAAATCAAAGTCCTACGAGTGGCCTGAATTTACAGAAAAGGAGTTAAACTGTGTTTGAATGGGTGGAGCGATGCCAAACCTCTAAATAGCTTGAGTTGTGTTCCACATCCAAGTTGGCATTCCCCAGGCAGTGGCAGAGTTCGGTGATTCCTGTGCTATTCATGCAAGATCTCTCAAATCTGATGAATTAGTACAGAGAAGTATTGTCGGAAAAAGGTGCCTCTTTCTCCCTGGATTCCCTAGTATGTGTCCCAATAAATCAGATATTTAAAGTCAGTTAAGTTGCCAGAACAAACTTTTTCCTATAAACTGGACCTCTCATTCCCTCTTTTCCCCCCTGTTTTTATTCAGAAGTTTTCCATCTGTGCTCCTGGCTGTTTTCACAGTGCCTTTTCCTGACTGTTTGCCTGCACCTGGTCACCTTTATAGGTGGTTATGCTCATTCAGATCATGACTCCAGGACTGGGCTCGGCCAGGGCTCTCCTGGCAGCTTATGGAGATGGTGTTGGCACCTTCAGAGGTCTCTGAGCAGCTCAGTAATGAGGAGGCAGGTGTGCTTATGCCTCCTTGGAAATGCCAGCTGAGGGGGGCACTGAGGACAAGGCACCCCATGAACTCTGCCATGTAAAATCCTCAAGGTGTCTGCACGAGAGAAGCAGCTCTGCAGCTGTTTGGGGGGCAGAATTTAAATCTGTTTCTGAAGGTATAGAGGGGTCAAAGTGTTGGTCTCTTGCCTCAGGGTGACTGCTAAGGCAAATCTGGAGAAACAGGAACATGTCTGGCAGGCAGTCCAAGGACATATTAAGATATAGATGTTGTAAGACCATGTGTAAAATCTCTATTCTGGCATTGCATCCATCCATCCATCATCCATCTGTCCATCCATCCATCCATCCATCCATCCATCCATCCATCCATCCATCTCTCTTTATGTACAGATATATATGCATGGATGTCTCGCTAGATAAATATCATTGTAGATGATATAGATATATTATCTATCTATCTATCTATCTATCTATCTATCTATCTATCTATCTCTCATGTCTTGCTTCAGCCAGAAAAAAACAGAGGGAATAAGTACATCTGACTGGTGAAATGGCCAAGTGGAAGTGGGTAATGAAAAATTCTGAGCAAAAATAAATAGGAGTTTGCAAACATTTAGACTGCCACAAGTGGCTCATCCAAATCCAGTGCTGCCCATGGCTTGGCGAAGGAAGAATTGGGGTGCAGGAGCACTTGGAGGTGTGCATTTCAATGGCGGATTTTTGTGTATTTTGAGCTGCCAAACACATGCAACTCCCACTACCTTCACTTCAGTGAGAGCAGATGGAAAGTCAGCACCTCACAGGATCTGACTCTTTAGGCTGGAAGCACACTTAATGAAATGTGTTTAGAAACCTATTCCAGGGAAATCCCAAAATCCTTTTTCTGAACAAAGGTTAAACAGAGATCCCTTTTCTGAAATATTTATCCAGTCAGAGAGTTACTGAGAATTAATAATAGACTCACAGAATAGCTTGGGTTGGAAGGGATTTTCAAGACCATTGCATTTCAACTCCCCTGCCTTGGGAAGGAACACTTTTCAATAGACCAGGATGCTCAGAGCCTCATCCAGCCTGGCCTTGAACACCTCCAGGGATGGGGCAGCCACAGCTTCTCTGGGCAACCTGTGCCAGTGCTTAATATCTAATTTAAATCTTCCCTCTTTCATATTAAAGCCATTCCCCCATGCAGGATGTTTAGAGGTAGCAATGTTTACAGGCAGCTGATGCACCTGTGCAGGTATCACCAGTGTAAATCAGATTATTGCACGCTTTCAAAGTGCACTGCAAAAGTACACACTAAAGAAAGAATCCCTTTTGCTCCTTGTAATTGGCAGTCATTCTGGAGACTATATAAAGGCTTTTACACTGCTAGATTCTTACTGAAGAGATTTACTTTTATTGCTTAAATAAACCAAAATTAAACAATCAAACAGTAGATGTTTAGGATATATCTTCATGATCCAGTTGCTCTGTGCACCTACCCTGGCATAATTTACTGTTTGGAGACAGCTCAGGAGGTGCAGCTGATGCTGAATGCAATAATCCCAAATGTTTTACTGGTAGTTCCTGGGGAGAGCAGACTATTCATAGCACCACTGCATAGTCCTGCTCCTTGTTTTACAGTAATATTCCCTTCACGGATATGTATCCCAACGGGTTTGATACATCCACTTTCCATTTAAACCAACAGCATCCTACTCACAGACTATTAGAGTAGCGCAAAACACCTTTAAACACCTGTCTGTGTAGAGTCCTTGATACCTGAGAGATTTCTTCTCTCAGCTGAAGTTCATATGTGTTTGTACCTGCAGGCAGATTTCTCCCGATCGGAACATGCTTCCCACCTTGTTCTGATGAAGCTCAGCTTCGTTCAGGTGGACAACACTGACACAAATCTAATTAGTTTCTGCTAAAAGTACTTACAGCTACTTACCCTGCTCTCCAAGCCTCCCTCTGACAGCGCTTCTGATTTTTTTTAATGAATTGATGAAAAAAAGAGGCTTTTAGATTTTTATTAAAAGCGGAACTCAAGTAAAAGAAATATCCACCCACCAAATTATTAGAACTGTGGGGTTAGGACCAATAATGAGTCAGGTAGTAAGACAGATAATGAGTTGATGTGCTAATCCACATCCTTCAGGTTGGTGTACAGACAGCACCAGGGCCAGTTTTCCTAAACTCCTGTTCTTGCCTGGCACATCTGCATTCAGAACTTGTTTTGAAAATAACTTAGGGAACCAAAACCTCTCTCTATTTCAAAAGGGTGGTATTGAGCATCTTCCAGTCCTTGAGACTCAGATCTGAGACCCAATGAACTCTTGAACACAGAAATTATGAGCAGTGCCTGGCTTGATTCTGCCATTTACAGAAAACTTTAGGATCTCTGGGCACAGGGCATTACCCAAAGCTTCTGTCTTTCAAGAGACTAAATATTTACTGTGTAACAGCAGAAATACTGTCAGTTTTTATTTATAATGCTCATTATTGACATGGTGGAAAATATTAACAAGGTCACTGGAAGTTTTCTGCATTATGGATTTAATCTTCATGCTGGTGAAGGTTTTTGGGTTCCCCCATAACCTATATTGATATGATTCAGGTATAGCCTGTAAAAACTGTGTATTAACAACTTTCTTGTCACAACCAGTTTTTCTGTCTTGCAGAATATATGCATGTTTTCTGTAGGGGCCTGATCTGTTCGGCCTCAGAAGCAGATGCTTTGTGAATGTATTTTCTGGGGTTTGTGTCAGTTAGACAAATTCATGGAGGAAATATTAAGTGTTGTTGAATGCAAAGAAGCTGTTTATGCTTCAGCAAGCACTGAAAGCTTGAAACCTAGCTTGTAGAAATATTGTTACACATTTGGGTTGTCCTGGTACTCAGTCCTAAATAAATATTGTCAGTTAATGTTGGATCTGTCTGGAGACAGACGGATTTATGGTTTGTCGCTGAATGCATATTTAACAGTGGCATCCCTGTTGAAAGGTTATAAGGTGGTGTTTTAGCTGTGAAACCAGCATTTTTGCTTTTGTAATAAACTGACTGCTTTAAATTCTCAGGGGTGAAGTTCACTGTGGTGTCCCAGCCATTTGCCACCTTCCCTGTCCCCACAAGAGCCAAGGCCAGCATGATCCTCGTTGTCATATTGGGTTCAGCAGCGTCTGCATTCATCATTGTTCTTTCATTCTGCTGGTTCAGGAAGAGCAAAAGCAACAGTAAGTTGGAAATATCAACAAAATTTTATACATGCAGACTCCTTATTTTATTTAACAAATCCCCAGAGCAGCCAGGATGGGTTTCAGACAACAGAACTCAGAAAAAGCTCTGAGATATGCAGTAATTAGAATATATTTTGTAGTTTACGCAGGGGCAAGTGTTGGGCTTCAGTGATCAATGTGGGTCCCTTCCAACTCAGACTATTATATGATTCTATGATAGTTCAAGGTTATACAGTTTTATGCCTATAAAAGGTGTCTGAGTCCAGACAGATATTGCAAAATGTTTCTTCTTGGAAAGGATTGTTAAGCACTGGAGCAGGCTGCCCAGGACAGTGGTGGTGTCCCCATCCCTGGAACTGTTCAAAGCTGTGTGGACACTGCTTTTGGTGGCATAATTCAAGCAATATTCTGCTATATATTCAACAACATATTCAACTTTTGCTTGAACTAATAATTTCTGCTGAGCAGAAGATGTACTGAGGGTGATGTGTCTGTGTGTTTCACTGCAGAAACGAGGACTGAACGCCCTGGTGTACGACAGGACAGCACCAAGAGAGCCAGTGAACAAGCACAGCCTCCTGCAGCTCCCACCAAACCTTGTTGCCATCAAGGACCAAATAAAAGTGCAGTGTCTGTAGCAGGAGGTGAGACTGCAATTCATAAACAGTTGAACACCAAAAGAGTCAGTTGATGTCTTTTAACCTGTTCAGGTGTTCCCAGGGAAGTGATGGAGTCACCATCACTGGAAGTGTTCAAAAAATGTTTGGGATGTGGCAGCTGGGTAGAGGTTTAATGGTGAATACAGTGGTGCTGTGTTGGTGGTTAGAGTCAATAATCTTGGTGGTTTCTTCCAACTTTAATGATTCCATGATACTATAGGTTTGTATAGGATCAATGGCGCATTCGCAAAAGGTCTGTCTCTTTATTGCCTTCTCCTTCTCCTCCCTGTTTTTATTTCTATTTGTCATTTCATCTCCTTTAACACAGATGGAGTGAATTCCCAGCTACACTGAAGGTAGCAGCATAATCCCCCTTATGCTCATGCTGTGATTCTTGGGGTGTCCTGTGCAGGGACAGGGCCTGGATTTCAGTGATCCTTGTGGGTCCCTTCCCCACAATTCAGGATATCCTATGATTCAATGACTCCATGATTTTTCTAGTGTTTTTGGAGTAGGGCAGGGACCAACATTCCTGATGTCCCCACATGCCTGGAGGAGCAGGGGTCCTCCCTGCCGAAATCTCCAGGTGCTGGAGGGGGATCAAAAGCTTTGGACAGGTTTGCAGGCTGTGAAGGACTGCACTGAGTTACACTGGAGGTAAAAACACCCACCCAGGGCTCATTTTCATAGTTGGTCTCTGTGAGTCCAACCCAGCAGCCCAAAGCATCTCCACTCCCACCCACCCCACACTGTGTCCCACTTTACTCCCCAAGGTCCTGCCACAAACAACCCTTTTCCTGCACACCTCCTCAAGACTTGTCCTTTCATCATCTGCTGATCAAACCCGACTCCTTCTGAGGTCACAGAAAAGCAGACAGCCCCGGGGGCTTGCGGCTGGCAGCACAAAGCACTGGCTTCCCTCTCTGCAAGTGTGAAATGCTCTTACAGTAGTTGAGGACTTTTTTTTTTTATCTCACCTGCCAACAGCACAGACCTAAGGGCATTCGGATAACCCTGCTGAATCCCCCATTTACTCTGTTTTGGGAATTTCTTTTTCCTCCTTCTTACCGAAGCCTGTGGATTACATAAGATGCAGGAAGAGGCGAGCTGGAGTTTTAGCTCCTTTTAATTAGCATCTATCACAAAAGCAGAGGGAGAGAGAGAAGGAGAGGAAATTCTGCAGTTTATATGTTTTGATATTTGCCATACTCCTCCAAAACACAGCATTCAGCTGTGTGCCTTAGGATACATATCTGCTATAAATTCATTTTTTATCTAATTTGTCTGAGATCTAAGCTTCCTGTGGAGGTCTGAGATCAAAGGATCTGATTCTGTCTGATGTCGGCTCTGACACATAATGCGTGCTGACTTAGTTCTGTCTATAAACTCGCAGTGGGAGGCTGCCACTCTCCCTTGGCACCTTTACATAGTGAACTTTCATTTTGGCTGGGGAGGCAGACAGGTACAGCGTTGATTGGAGCTGTCGTGTAAATAATTCATGGAAAGAATTTTTTTGTCAGAAAAAGGCAATCCAGCCACTTAGAGTCTTTTAGGAATAGTTGCAAGACAAAAAGATTCCCCAATATGTTCAAATCTAAACAAGGATAACAATATCTTAAGTGAATTTAATACATATGACTTGGAAATGTCTAATGTTTGATTCCCCCTTATTTAAAGTGCTGTTGGTTTTGGAGAGAGAGAGAGAGAGAAGAAATCAAAGCTGCACTCTTTTTGTTTAGTTTCTGCTTTTTAGCTCTTCCCCTCATAAGAAATACTGCTTTTCTAACACAATTAACTGTTCAGAGCCCTTATTTATTAATCACCACAGTAAGACTAGCAAAACAGAGCTTTTCTCTTTGGTAGGTGCTTGTAAAATGCGAAGTCCAGTGGATCAGGGGCCCTGGATATTGTACCAAAAGGAGCAGCTGAGGATGACGATGAGGGAGAAACCAATATGCACAGTTATGCAGTACAGCAGGGAGAAGGGATCAAGATATTGCCTTGCCTAACCTTGGTCTAACAAGAAAAATCTCCTCAGCTTCTTGTAATTATCTCTCTCTTGAATTAAAGAACTTTTGATGGGCTAAGGCATTGTTAACAGAACACACCTGGAGGTGGAGGAACATATTGTTTCATTTTGCTTTCTGCAATTTATTCTGATGGTCCAACAGAGAGCTTGTATCCTCCTACAACTTATATTTCCAAGCTTCAATTTTCTGTCATTTCCCTAAATCTTTTCAGAATGGTACCTGATTGATTCTTATTCTGAACTCCTGGGACACCTTCAGCTAGAAATCACTGTGGTATTCCTGAAGATGTTATCTCAATCTGCAAACTGGGTTTCCCTCCCTTCCTCCTAGCTTGCTCAGATCAGCTCCTCCTCCTTCCTTTCTACCAGTTTGCCATTTTCCCCTTGTTTTACAAAATTTCAGCAGAATCAATTTCAGTTTTAATTACAAATCACCAGTGGAAACACTGAATATCTCCCATTTCAGTGGTAGTGTTTGGTACTGCCACACATCCCTGAGAATTATTTCCCATGTATATTTTCTGCCTGAGCTCTGTTAGCTGGTACTTAATCCAGTTAATCATGAGCTTTCATGATATGTAATAGTTTGTATTTAGTTAAAAAAACACCCAGGAATCTCAGGGCAGTATTTCATCCCTGAAACTGCTTCTATCCAGAAAACTTGTAGCCATCTCCATTGATTCAAAATTGCTTGAAAAACCTTATTTCCACTGTTGAAAATGGCACCTTTGAAGATGAGAGAGCCAGTAAATCTCCAGAACTAACATGAAGCTTTGGTATAGGAGATCATGACCTTTTTATCTTGTTTATGTGTCTAAAGAATAAAATTGAACCTGGTGGAGTATGTAATTTGTACCTTAAATGAGCCAACTACCTAAAGTTAAAGCCAGCTTAAGAAGGGAAAGTGTTAAACATAATATTATGTCTTGACTGCTGAAATTTTAGTAACAACTTTCTGGCAGATTTCCAAGAGGTACAACTCTGAAATTTAAATTTATGAGTGCACAAGTTGGAAAAAACAGGATCACCCTTTAACAGGAAAAATGAATACAAGCATGAAGTCATTGCCAGGGCTGCCAGAGTTCAAGTTGGTCAAGGGGTGTCTGGACAACCTTTCTGTCATATGATTAATTTTAGGTGTTCTTGTGAGGGTCAGGGGTGGGACTCAATGACCCTTTATGGGTGCCCTCGAATTTGAGACATTCTATGATTCAGCAAATATAGTTCCAACTAATGAATTACAGAAAATTCAGAAGAGAATGAATCTGAGCATAAGGTCCCGGCAACTATGAGGCTGAATGTCCCAGGCTCTTAAGGGTTAACTGGAAGCACAAACCTGAAAAATCAGAAGTGGCAACTATATATTTTCTGGTATTATTTGTGCTAAAGACTACAATGGATATTGATAAATGGACTAATAAAGCTGATTTTGTCCACTAACACATGAGACATTGACTAGGACTAGATCTGGATTTGGAATGAGTATTAAAGGTTTGGGTGGAGGCTGTTGTCTTTTTTTTTTGCAGAGGGAAGGAGAGGATTACAAAAATATTATGAATGCTTTTAGCATTCAAGTTATGCTAAAAATGAGGCTGCCAATCATGATGAGACACTCTGTCAGCTCAGAAGATATCTGCTATGTCACTACAAGTGATCCTGACTCTGTTATTGATAACCATTTAATGTATAAGGATGTAAACATTTCCACATGAAAAATGTATAGTGCGTATTTTCCTTTTCCTGCATTTTTTCTACGTCACTTTTTAAAAACAGTGTTGCAGGTTACAGGCTCTGCCTTGAGTAGGACTCAAATGTTAGAAATATAAAGTTCTACCTTAAGTTACAGCCTGTTTCAGAAAGGGATGATGCATTTTATGGGTGTGTAGTATTAAAATATTATCAGTCTTGGCAATTCATAGCTTACTAAAAAACTGCATTCTATACACTTTGTTATTAAACATTTATTCAAAATTTTATTAAATGCTGGAGATGCTCTAGCAGCTGTTAGTGTATCAATAAGCACAAACTAGCTGGGTTTGTTGGTTTTTATTTATTTGTGGAAATAGCTAATGGTTGTTTGGCTTTAACATTTTATTTCTGTCAAACTAGAATGTATGGCCAGTGCAATTATTTCTGTAACAGTAACTGCTTTTTAATTAATCATAGAATCATGGAATGGTTTGTGTTGGAAGGGACTTTAATAATCATCTACTTCCTCCCACCCTGGGCAAAGACACATTCCACTATCCCAGGTTGCTCCAAGACCCGTCCCAACCCCTCCAAGGATGGTGCAGCCACAGCTTCTCTGGGCAACCAGTGCCAGGGCCTTGCCACCCCCACAGGGAAGAATTTTTTTCCTAAACTCTAACCCAAATCTCTCATTTTCAATTTAAAACTCTTCCCCCTTGTCCTATCACTGTCTGCCCATGTGATATGGGGAAAAAAATTTAAAAATTTATGAATCTCTTTAACACAGAGTAAAGGCATAGAAGGATAAGGTACATGAAGGTGGGGTCTTATTGGAAAAACCAAACAAGTCTTGCCTTCACAGATATGGAAGAAACTGGAGCAGTGGGACCTGCCACAGGGCAAGCAGAGGAGCTGAACCTGCAGCCCCATGAAGCCACATCAGCGAGAAAGCCGAGCACTGTCCAATCCAAGGCAGACACCTTTCCATCAGCCAGGAAAAGTGACAGTCCCCCACAGCCACATGGAGGAAGGTCTCCTGGTGACTCCATGGAACTCCAGCAGCCAACGGTCCCGGGGAGCTCCAGCCAGAAGGAAGTGCCCCAACCTTCAGCTGGATACAGCCAGGAAAGAGAGAAGTCCAAAAGGATGCCCAAACACCAGAATGATGTCAGAGAGTGTGTTGCCATGGTGGCAGCAGAGGGGTAAAGCAGTGATGGGAGGGGGTGAACCACTGCAGCCACTGAGGGGCTGAGCCTTTTGCCTCTGTGGTCAGAGAAAATCGTACAGGTATTGAGATGGGGAACCACAAGGCCACATGGGCAAATGAACCTGCAGCCACCTGCGAGACTCTTTGATGCTGACCTTTCTTAGTTTCCAAAATGGTGTGGGTGCATCCAAAGTGCCAGTTGAGAACAGTTCTCCTGACTGCTCCAAAACTCTCTCCAGGAGTTGTTTTGGGGAGTGCTTCATGGATCATCTTTGAGATTGCATTCAAAAGCAGTCAGGAATCCAACCTAAGAACTCAACAGGGTTGCTGACACTACAATATTCTAGCATGGATGTAGTCTTAGTGTCTAGAGCATTGCTGGTGAGTATGCCTATATGTAAATATACAGAAATTTTCCCGTTTCTTCCAGCCATGCTTTTACTGTCATTCAAAGAACCTCAGTACATACAAAAATATTTTTCTTTTTTTTTTCATTTATTCAACTTTCATTGTGTTTTGAGTAAGTGCTTCCATTCTGCTCTACTTAAACCTTTTTTTTATTTTTTATTTTTTTTTTCAATTAAAGTATTTTACTGAGTAAATCTTCACTATGGTGTTGTTTTCTGACACCTTTAAATCACTGGCTTGTTATGAACACCACTCTTTATGGATAATAATAATAATAATGCTGATGTTCTTCAATTGCTCAGAGAATTCCTCTGTGCTTTGCTTTACTGAGCTGGAAGATGAGGAACTTTATTATGCCCTCTCTGTACCATAAAATTCTTGGCTGCAAGATGGCCTGGTGGCCCCAGATGAAATTTATACTACTTTGCAGAAAAAAATTGCTTAATCTGGAAGATGAGGTTTCTGGCCAGATCAGCAATGGAAGAAAAGGTGAGAAACCTTGATCTGGAAAAAACTCAAACAAACCCCAAACCAGTTCTCTTCAAGCTGCAGGAGTTAAGGTGCAGATTCTGGTCAAGCTGCTCAGTTTTACTAAGCACAAAAATAGATTAACCAGTGTTGGCTCCTGCCTTTATAATCATAATTTTGGGGTGAAATTAAACTGATTCCACTCTGAGCCAGGCTTCTGGTTGAGTGAACAGGAGTTTTTCTGCATTAAGATACTTGAGGATGAGGATCTTGTTAAGTGCAATGAATCTTCCTTTCTCACCCCTTCCATGGTATAGAAAAACCATTTATTACATTATTTTCTGCAGAGGCCAAAATATTATTATTGTGTAGATCCCTAAGGATCATGATTCAGGGGCTGAATAAAAAGTAATGCCTTTCAGAAACATCCAGGACTGGTGAAATTATTTGGAGATCCTTCTTTTCCTCCTCAGCAGATACCCAGTTTCAGATGGTTACACATGGCAGTAGATCCTTCCCTCTACAGAAACACAATTCCTCCCTTCCATAAATTCTATTTTGCTTCAGTGTTTCTACTTCTAGTAAGTGACTCCATCACATCCAGCCAGCATAAAAGCAAAGAATGTATAAATACATATGTCAGAATGCCTGAAAACAATATTGAATGTAAGTTATATGAAAATACTATACAAAAAAGAATTATTTCTGGGAAAAAGTCAGACATATTGGAAATACTTAAGGGTTTAAATTAATCCTTTAGTTCATAATCCTGGAATTTATCCATACTCTGTATGCAGAATAAGTAATGTCTTGTATATCTGGACCTCTAATGGAATTAGCAGGGCTAAAAGCCTTTAATTGCAGCATTTTCAACCAAGTGAGTGGTGGTACACAGGAAAGAAGTGGGAAGAAACTGAAACAAAACATGGTGACAAATGGGTACAAACATTAAGTGAATCCTAAGTGACAAATTTAGGGGATCTTGTGTATCAGAAAAAAAAAAAGAAAAAGAAAAAACACAACTCTGTAGTGATTAGAGAGAAAGATGTGAATGAGACTCAGTGGTTGTTTGAAGTGGTTGAAGCCATTTTCATGGCTAAACATAAAATGGCATCTTTTCCTAAAATAATTGGGTTTCGGCTGACTGCAACAGCAGTTGGATGAAATGGGATCCTACTGCTTTGTGGCTGAGGGAGATCCAGATTTATTTTGAAATCTTTTCCATCTGTGTTTTCCATGATACCAAGTTAAAACGCTCACTCTTACAGGAACTGTGTGATTAGATGACAAGTTGTGGCTGCCCCATCCCTGGAAGTGCCCAAGGCCAGGTAGGACAGGGCTTGGAGCAACCTGGGATAGTGGAAGGTGTCCCTGTCCATGGCAGGAAGGTTGGTCTTTAAGGTCCCTTCCAACCCAACCCATTCTGTGGTTCTGTGAACAGCCCCACCCAAGCTGCTACAGAATGTCCCAGGCAAGGCAAAGAAAGAGAAGAAATATCTCATGTCCCAAGCCAAAAGCCTAATTTCCCAATAAATTGAATGCCAGATTGTCCCATGGGACACCTGCTGTCAGTGCTGTGTTGTGGTCCATACTTCTGCTGATCTTGCTCAAGTCTCTTAATCTTTGCATCGAGTTCTCCTTGATCCTTACACTATAATTAGGACAACAGGTGTTTCCACCTTTGCATGGGTGTTTTACAGATAAATTTGTGACATTCTGCATTCCAAAATCCCGGAGGACTGCAGGGCAGGGATGCAGCAGAAGGAGGCAGATGAATTCACAGTGTGATTTGTGGGTTAGCCATGAGGGATGGGGGTGCCTTCATAGACTTGAGCTTATTCAAGCCCTCTGGCCCAGCTCAGGGCATTCAGGTGCTGTGAAAGTCCAGCTTCTGTGAAGATATAAAGAAGGAGCAGCAGAATTTCAGCTCAGATTTTGGAAGGAGTCTGTGGGGATGTCATGGCAGCACAGCCCACACTCAGACCAGCTTCGTGAGGGACAAAAAACACTTCCAGAAAATCTACTTGGGCTTAACAAAGTGCAGCTTCCCCACACTGGACACCAAGGAAGCCTTCAAAATGCAGGAAAAATTAATAAAAAGTCTCTGGATCTGCCTGTGCAGATCCATTCTCGGAGACCCAAAATCTTTCTGGACAGTCATGATAAATGTCAGTGAAATTTGACAAGTTTGACCCTACTGAAGCCAATGGCAAAAATTTCATTAAGTTTCCTGGATTTGGAGTTTCCACCTGGTAACCTTTTTCTGTAGTCCCATCTGCAATAGCTCTGAGTTCCTTTATTGACATAAGTAAGAGTAGGTGAAAGGATGCCTTACTTTTAATCAAGATCTCCAGGCTTTTCTGAATTGTTAGACAATGTGTGGTCAAAATTATTCTACTTCCTTCTTTTTCTTTTTTTTCTCCCCATTTGCGGGGGTGATATTTTTTCCTCTTATGTCTGAAGTAGAGGAGTGCATTGCAGACAAATTTGCCTAAGGCTTTGGGCCAGAGCTGATGAGACTTCACGAAGATACAGGAACAGGCACATGGATAGGAAAAAGAAAGCCTGTGAAAAATTAAAATGACAAGCCTGGTTAGGGAGCAGAGATAACTGGTGATGTAGTAAAATTAATTACAGTCTGGGTTGAAGGAATTGTGTGCCTAAGACAAAATTTAAAAAAAAAAAAAGAAAAACCAAATAACAGCAATGAGATTATAAACCCTTTCATCATCTCTATATGGTGTAACTTCCAGTCCCTATTTATTATGGTATTTATTATGGCATTTATTTCTATAGGGTGAGAGGTATAAATGGCAAATAAAGGAGGTAAGTGTCCAGTCAGAAGGTTTTTCTCTGAGCTCCTGATTTTGCAATGAATGACTTTATTAACAGTGAATTACACCCAAAAAATCTTTGGTGGGCTAGGAACTGTGAGAGGAAACCTTCAGTGCATCAGGGAAGCTGCATGATGCAACACTCCAAGAGTGATTTTGGACAATTACTGATTATCCAGATTCACAGTTTTTTAGATATAATTTTTTGCACTCATTATGTATTTGCCAGGATTTTAAATAATTCCAGCTTTCTACCTACTGAGACATGGGAAATGCTGGGTGATAATTTGTCAAGCAGCACTATTTTGCAAGGGCAAAATCCAGATACCCCAAAGGATCATTCCAAGGTTCGGGAATACGCCAGCAAGGGGGGATTTCTCTGGTATATATAAGGACTGTGGTTTTGGGGAAGTGGGAACGGGAGGTAGGTGCTACCTGAGGTACAAAACTTCACATACTGGGTGATGGGGTGGGCTGCAGTGACGGGCACTGAAGTTCCAAGAGGTCTGAGGTCAGCCTTGGAAGAATCTTTGAGGAGTACCAGAGCTTCTTTTCCCTGGCTCAAACCTCTGTGTGTAGGGCTGGAGCTGCTGAGAAGCTGCCAACAACCTTCTCCTCTCTCACCAAAGCATTTCAAAACTTTCAGTTTTCAAAGAACAAAAAGTAAACGACAGTGACCCTGCCATTAGGGAGTTTTCTGAAAAGGAAAATAGAAAGACACAGAGAAAGTTTTATTTTTTAACTGGAGGTTGAAATGTTTGTTAGAGGAGGGTTATTTGCGGAGGTATTTATGCTCTCCTTTTGCTTTCTTTTTCTTTTCTTTCCTCTTTTTGTTCACAAAGAGGAGAAAAACAATAAGGAAGAACCAACAAAGAGGAAAAAAAATGTAGTTTTGAAGTAAGGCCATAAGCACACAAGCAAGGTCAGCCCCTGAATAGTTTCCATATAGTATTAGACCTGAGGGCTGCCAGTGTTGGATACGTGGGGACGAATGTAAGAAAAAGGAAAATATGAAATTAACCCTCCCTGGATTTTATTTTAAGCAAGAAGAGACTTCTGGGATTGTTGGTTGCTCATAATGACCTCTTATCCCTCAACATTTTGTAGAAGTGTAACACTAATATAATGTTAAACTGAGTTATCTAATCCTGTGTGGAAAAAAAAAAAACCAGAAGTTAATTCTGCTTTTATTTTAAGTGTACTGCCTTCTATTTTCCAGGGTTTTTGCATAACAAATAGGGTGTAATACTTATTCACCTTGCTTTCCAGATGTACCACACATTCTTCATCATTTTCCAAGTTCAGTGGGAATCCTGTGGGATTTGGGGACCTGACTTAAAATTCAGCTGAACAGATAAAGGGTAATACAGGATGTGAAGGAGAATATTTATACTCAATCCTCCTGCAAAAAACCTCTTGATTTGTGCAGTTAAACCTGTGGCATGTAGGTGCTGACTGGGACCCTGGCCTTTGGTCCTCAACTAGAAACCCAGAGTCAGGTGGAAAAAAAACAGGGATGAAAGGGCTTAATAATAAAACCATACACTTTAATTTGGGGAAGAAGAAGAACAGAAAGAGGTGGCACAGCTGAGGCAGTGGAGTGAGAAAGGGTCTCTGGAGCAGCTCTGTGGAAGATGGAATCAAGACATCTTCCTTTCAGGTCAGCCTGCATTTGTCAGAAACAGGAGCTGCACACAAGCTGAGCACAGGGCATCAAGCAAATTCCCTGCTGCTTTGGGTGAGGGTCATCTCCTTCATTTCCCAGTGGGTCATTTGTCCATACCTGTGGGCTGGATTAATTTGTGCTTTTTCTCCTGATACACCTCTGTTCCAAAGTACATTAAAGATGAAGCTGGTGCCAAGTCCCACAGCCGTCAAAGGGAATGATGCTAAAAATATCCCACCCTTGCTCTCCCTCCCCCCCGACTGTCTCTCCGCGTCTAGGTGCTGACAAAAGTTATTTGTCGTATTCCCTTCATTTGGTGAGTGACAGGAGACTGGTGTCAAGTGAGAAAATGAAATGTAAATTTTATTAAACACCTTCTCATCTCTGTGTATCAATCCAGATTCCAGCCTAACACAGCAAATCAAATCCTGTCTTCACCAGGCCTGAGGGCACACAAAGAATCATTTCTCCTTAATACCATTCCATCCTAGTAAAATATTTTTCTGTTTAGTAAATGAAAATTTAAAATGCAAACCCTATTTTAATCCCAGAGAAAAGATGTGCATTGCAGGGAGAAGGATGCTGCATTTTGTTCTGTTCTGCCTGGTGCTTTCTTCTGTTTTCAGACACACAAATGGTGATTAGCTGAAACAAAAATTACAACTCCCTTTTAAGACTTGCCCATCGGGACTTTTTATCTTCATGTCCACCACTAAGCTTAGAAGCTTACTAGTTCAGACATGATTCAGTATCCACTTGTTTAATGTACAATTGCATGGTAGATTATATGATGTACTGAAGTCTGAAACACTATTCCAAGTGAACAGTGTCACAAGTTCACTGCTGTGGGTCTTAGTACCTCTATTACTTTGAAAATGAGACTTTTACTCCGCTGTGAAAGGCAAAATTGCCAGCAATGGAAACTTTTTCTCAGCAAAATCATGTCTGACTTGGGTCTTGATATTCACAGGTAGAGCATAAAAGAATTGGTTTCCTTTGGTAACAGTGGGAGGATATTTATAGTTGTTTATTTGGGCTGTGTAGTTTGACATTGGGATGGAGACAATACATATAGGAGATAAACCCTGAACACAACACAAATTTTTCTTTACTCCCAAGAGTTGGTACTGAAGAATGTGTCCAGAGAGGTTGTGGGCTCCCCACCCCTGGAAGTGCTCAAGGCCAGGTTGAATGGGGGTCTGAAAAACCTTGTCTAGAGGAAGGTGTCTCTGCCCATGGCAGGGGGATGGGACAAAATGATCTTTAAGGTTCCTTCCAACCCAATCCATTCCATGATTCCATGATTGTATAAATATTTTTATTGAGGCCGCTGATTAACCAACCCACCTACCTTTCATCTACATTCATTACCCCTAATTATTAAAAGTTAAGTGTCTGGACTGACTTATCTCTCCCTTGTTTGTGGGTATTACCATTAGATATGGATCCAGGAGGATGCTGCTCTTCATTTTTCATACACAGCTGTTGCAGGACAGGCTGAATCACCCTGTGCAAGTGTTCCCTGACTAATTTAAATGGCATACTTGACTTCCAGCCTTGCCAAGCACTCATTTTCATCGTAACCTGACTCTGTACTTCCTACTGCACTTTCTACTTCCAGTGGGTTCTTTCACCGTCATTCCCAAAACCAACATGAGTTGTTTTCTGATGCAGAAATACTGCCAAAGTAGATGTCCTGTGGCAATTTTACCCTCTGAAAGTAGTTGTCTGCTCTTTCATTGCCCCTCTTAGCAGGACTTCATCCAGTACCAGCTTCTCTTGGAGGCTGGGGTCCTGGAATTGCATGGTTTGTTCACTTAAAGCAGCCCTAAGATTTTACAGGAATTCAGGGCTTCAGCCATCTCACAGACCTGGGAGCCAGCCCAGTCAGTCAAAGTTCCCATCTTGCAGATCCTCCAAGTATTGCCTACAGAACTTCATTTCATGGTGGCTGAGGGTATATATAGTCCCCAAAAATCTGAAAAAAAAATACAAAAAAATCTGATTTACTTAAAAACTATTATTTTAAATATTTTTATTTAAAATTTTTGACATCTCTGGTACACTCTTTTAAATTCAAATTTTCTCTCCCAAGAGAAATAGTAGACTCCTGCTTTTCCTAACACCTTTAGGAGGGAAAGCCATGCTGTTGTCCATGAATCAGGGATAGATGACATGAAGCAGGGAAGAGTTAAGCAACTCACTAAAGCTTGCACTAGGAGCAAGTGAAAAAGAAATCAGAAAAAACCACCCATTTCCCTTGGCTATCTGTCCTGAGACAGATTCACTACAGCATTTTGGTTATCTAAGCCTGTTTCAGAGAGGAAAATGAAGACAGGCAACACTGGAAAAGTAATGCAGGGCAAGACTTGCAGCTTATGAATTAGGCTGGATATCAGCTGTCCTCAGTTCAAGCCTGCATCCTGCCACCAATTCCCCTCTCTGACCTTAGGCCACTCATTTAATGTCTCTGCCCCTCAGCTCCTCACGTGCAAAATGAGAATGCTAATGCGGCTTTGCTCCCTCCCTCATCCCACTCTGCCCACTCAGGCTTCAGGCTGCACTGAAGTTCTTTCTAATTAATTATTTTCCAAAAGTGCAGTTCCATTCTGGCTTCCCAGTTGCCATTGAAAACATCCTTGAAACAAAAAGGTAATGGTGATAGTAGTAATAGTGATAGTAATAGAGGTAGAAACAGAATTAGATATAGAAATAATAAGAGCAAAAATAGAAATAATAGAAATAGAAATAGAAATATAGAAATAAATAGAAATAGAAATAGAAATAGAAATAGAAATATAGAAATAAATAGAAATAGAAATAGAAATAGAAATAGAAATAATAATAGTGATATGTTACAGAGAACAATAGTAATATTATTGGTAATCGGGATAAAGATAGAAATAGATTTAGAAAAAGAAATAGAAGTAAAAGTAGAAATAGAAATGGAAAAAGAAAGAAGTAGAAATAATAATGGAAATAGGAATAATAGTTGTGATAGTGTGAGAGAAAGATGGTAATAGTGATAGTAATAGGGGTAAGTATAGAGATAGAAATAAATTTAGAAATAGAAGTAAAAGTAAAAATAGAAACTAAATTAAAAATAGAAATAGAAATAATAAGAGCACCTAAACTGGTTTCATTTCCTAGGTGTTGAGGGTTAAAGGAAAAAAAAAAGGAAAAGAAAAGTGCAGTCCGTGCAGAGGAGCTGTCATGTCACACAAATTGTCAGCTTCCCTAATATCACCAATCCCTCCTCCGCCTCACCAAGTTAAATTCTCCCCTGCCTCCAGGTAGGCGGCTGCTGGGCCTCGGCTCCGGCTCCATCCACACCGGAGATCAGTCATTTCACACTGCCACTGGGCTTCTTTCTTATTCTAATACAGAACCGATTGCACACTATGACTAATAATGTTGGCTGTATAAAGAATTATTTATATAGAGACTGAGAAAGGCCTCCTTGGATTTCCAGACAGGACAGTCTTGATTTGGAGAGAGCAAAGCATAAAATAACTCCAGGGCCATTTCAGGCTGCTGGAGTCTCTAGGAGACAAGCTGACAATTGGTGCTTGAATTTGAAGCTGCAGATGTGTGTGCTGTGGTAAAGCCTCTTCCCTCATACCCTGGAGTCCCCCATCCTCAGAAATAAAGAGGGAACATATAGGTGATGCCAGTCAACACAGGCTTATGGAAAATAAGTCCTGTCAGACTAAATTGATAGCTCTTTTTCTGATGAGATTACAAGTTCACTTGATAAGGACAGCAGTATTCAAGCAGTAGGCATCTGTGAGGCATTTGACTTGCTACACTATGACCTTTTGATTACAAAACTAGAGAAAAATGCACAAAATTACCATGATGCACCTTAAGTAGATTAAAAATAGTCTGAGAGACCCAAAATGTGTTTTAAGAAGTCACTGCTGAGCAGGTCTGCTTCCAGTCTGGTCACAGAGGGATCAGGTTATCTATAAATAAAACATTTAACTAAAAGTTACTATTCAGACAATTGGTGATGGATTTTCCATCTCTCAGAGGATGATAAATAAAGTAAGAGGACAGATCCCTTATGTTGTGTGACCAGTAGATCAGCCACATGTGGATGCCCCTGGATCCCTGGAAGTGTCCAAAGCCAGGTTGGATGGGGCTTGGAACAACTTGGGAGAGTGGAAGGTGTCCCTGCCCATGGCAGGGGGGCGGAATGAGATGAGCTTTAAGGTCCCTTCCAACCCAAACCATTACAGGTTTCTATGAAATGAGGTACATTTTGTGACGACAGAAAAATTGTACTTAAGGATATGGCTGGATTTACTAAGCAG
The DNA here is from genome assembly GCF_000738735.6 of Corvus cornix cornix. Taxonomy (NCBI): domain Eukaryota; kingdom Metazoa; phylum Chordata; class Aves; order Passeriformes; family Corvidae; genus Corvus; species Corvus cornix. The sequence continues at coordinate 111,490,590 of NC_047056.1, read as the reverse complement.
GGGTTCTGTCCTGACAGCTGGCGCCTGAGAACAGCTTCTCATCATTATGGATAGGTAGTAACTAACAATTATTTTTGTCAGGATAAAGATCTTACAAAGAAGCTAATGTTATTTTGCTCCATAGACATAAAGATTTTAAATAAGAACAGGTTACTTTTATTCTAGGATTGACACTGATTTTGGTTTTGGTGTCTTCAGTGGAAGAAGTAGTTCAGAATTTTGTTAGAGAATTTTTGTGTGTGTTCACAAAGGAAACACAGATGAGAAAAACAATTTACATGGAAGAAAGAGGAGTAATTTTAAACCAGCTGAAAATTAAAACATAAATGATAGGGGACTTAGAAAGAGGAAAGAGGGAAGAGAGAATTTGTACAACCTCACCCCTCATCCTGGGAAAGCTGTTAAGCGCGGCAATGTCATATCCCATGACAGCAAGGGGAAGACAGGAGAGAGCCCAGGAATAGAAGTAGGGAGGCAAGGAACACCTCTGACACCGCTTTCCAGTCCTTTATTCATTCAGAGGTGTTTCAACCCTCTTACATTAAGAAAATTCCCATAAAATTAAATCTTTCCTGCCTGATTGTGTCATGGTGCAAAGCTTTGACAAAGTAATCTTTGAAAGCCCTGACTGCATCATGAGGAAGGTAAGCCACGTTTTTCTTATGGATTTCAGGATCTGCTCCTCAAAACATTCCCCTCAATGTGAGAGAAGTTTCCAGTGATAAATAATGGCTGTCACAGCAACCACCTGTGTCTGTTTTCGGCTGACTCCAAAGCCCATCCAGGTCCATGGGGTCCATTCTCTGGACATGCAGTTTTATAGGGACTAAAAGGTAAATGTGGTTAATTTACTTCTTTTATTTGCACAAACCCCCTTTCAAAGCCACAGAATCATTAAATCATAGAGTACAGTTTAGTAACTCAAAAAATTCTGCTTCAAATAACTTTTCACTTATGAGGACAGTGCATTCTGCAAGGATCATTTTAATGGGCATATTGGAAACTTTGAGCTCAGGCGTAAACTAGCTTTTCAGATGACCTCCAGCTCTACTGTGTGCAAATGGGAAAAAACTGGAAAGAATCATTTGTATTAAGCCACCAAATTCCTCCTCTGCTCGACCATGAAATGACACATATAAGCTCATTAATATTGCTTAATAAAATAAGCGTGTTACAAGGATGATTACAGATTAGAATCATATTCCTGTGTTAAGATTGCTGCCAAGGATAAGCCAGTACTGCTCTGATCTTAATCACCAAAGATATTGCAGAACTGAAAAAACAAAACCAAAAAGACTATCCTCTAAAACCACTGCACCTATTTTCCTCACACCTCTCAGGATGTTTGCTTTGGTGAGGCAAATATCCTTCATCTCAAGGTTTATTTATTGGTTTATAATATTCCTGGTTGCATAATAGAGAGATGTCTACTAATACTCTAGAGAAAGAGGGATTTCTCATGAATTTTATACACATAATTTCCTCTGGGAAGTGCTGAGTATGATACCTCCTGAAGGACTCTGTGGAAAATTCATGTAAATAAGGGAAAATGGATTCATGGCTCCAGCCTGCAGTTATCTCGTGAGCAGGGTTTTGTGAAACGAAAGCACCGAGGGCTGAGAACGTGGGTGCTTTCTTTCCACACAATGGGCTGTGGTGCACTACAAGGACTTGCTGGTGCTGCTCATGAGGTCACTGATCAAGGCACTCACAGAGACAAAATTCTGCCTCCCTGACACCTGGTGAGAGACTCCCCTGCACTTTGCAATGGTGAAAGTGGATTTATTTTGGACTAACAACAAACCCTCAACCTAATCCATGAAGGACCTTCCAGCAACCCCAGGACCATGAGCACCGCATGTTTTATACACCCTCTGCTTATTCCTTCTTATCAGGGAGTTGTGCCATTTGGTGTATAATTATACTGATGTCTGACATGCTTCCTGAGCTTGCACCTCCATGACCCAATGCCTTGGAAATTTCAGAAACTTGCCCCGTTCACACCTTGCCTGCTTGGACTAAGCTATGCTGGTCAGAAACACCTTTAATGCTGGCCTGTGCAGTCTTTCAGCACTGAAAGTGCAACTCCAACGTGTTTTCCAAACCAGAATATCAACATTACCTCACAGACATAAATGAAATCAGCCCCAGAGTTTGGGGTGAGCAATGCAAGTAGCGATGAAAAGTATCTGTTTGCTCTTAGACACAGACAAGAAGGGCAGAAAACCCCCAGAGTTATGGGGTTAGAGCATCAACCAGAATTTCAGACTTTCTGCTTAGAACCCAAATTACTAAATTTCTCTGTTGGAGAAAGGGTTTGAGTGTGATACATGTGTCTCTACAGCTGGTGAAGGGCCTGGAGAAACAAGTCTTATGAGGAGAGGCTGAGGGTACTGGGATTGTAAAAGGAGGTTGGAGACAAGTGGGGGTCAATCATTTTCCCAGCTAACGAGTGACATGACAAGAGGAAATGGCTTCAAGTTTCACCAGGAGAGATTTGCACTGGATATAGGAAGAATTTCTCCACTGAAAGAGTTGTCCATCCCAGGCAAAGCTGCTCAGGGCAGTGGTGGAGTCCCCATCCCTGGAGCGATTTAAAAGCTGTGTAGATGTGGCACTTGGAGATGTGAGCTAGTGGTGGCCTTGGCAGTGCTGGAGGAACAGATTTTTCCTTTATGACTTTTCCCTGACAACCAGAATTATTATAGAAGTTACTGACATTCCATGCTAGATTCCTAAATGTGAATGATGAAAATTTTGAGATTTTTTTTTAACAAAAAATTAAATATTTAACTAAATTTTAAGTTTTCTTCCTTAAATACATTTGTTTTAAAATTTTCTTTGGAAAATGTAGTGCCCCGACCTTTTAATGATCCTCTCAGTATTGATATATTTTTAAAGAACATTGACCAAAATTGTCTGTTTTCTACACAAAAATTCTTCCTTTAGATAACTTTTCACTCGAATGCAAGGGTAGAAGTCATGGACTATGCACTTCCTGGGACAGGCACTCTTGGTTTGACTGGGAAAGGTGGAAACATGTTCTTTTATGGAATATAAGTTTGCTGTTATTGACAGGAGTATTTCCACTTAGATCGTGCCTGAATGCAGGTGCAATTTCTTTCATTCCTTACTCTGAACTTTGTGTGTCCAATGGGTGCACAAAAAGAAGTGTTTTGTCTGTCTTCCTTACCCATTCCATGTAGATCATAGAATCATTTAGGCTGGAAATTATCTCTGAAATCATCAAGTCCAACTGTTAATCCAGCACTGCCAAGCCCAAAATTAAGCAGTGTTCATAAGCACCACACATACATGTTTTTTTTTAACACTTCCATGGACCGAAGTGGTTGCATTTTTGGAAATATATTGTCAAGCTGGATGTCCCAAATGATTGCTTATTTCTCCCCATGTTCCACAAATGGGAAAAACCCCCAAACACAGAGTGTTCTTTCAGAATGAACCATATTTCTACTTTTTGCTATAGATTCTTCCATTTTAAATATAGGAAAAGTACAGACAGGTCTTCTGGAGCAGAACAATACTTCCATATCCCTGGAAAAATAGCTAAAAACAAAGAAAAACTCATACTGTATTTTTATTTTGTTTCAGGAAATGTTTAAAGAGACCATGAAATTTATAAGTGACAATTTCCATGAATATTGCACAGGTGTTGCTGTGAGGGCAAAAAGACACAACTGATACATTATTAGCTATAAATTTGAATGACAAGAGACTGGGAATTTAGGGGTGTAGTCTGTGCAAAGATGCAGTATCCCCACATTTCATTTACTGGTGGGCATATTGAAACAAACCCCAAGGTTTTGTCTCTAATAAGTACTCAGAATCTTCAAGGCAACAAATCCCTGAGTTTTGTTCCATCTCAAAAATATCTTCTCATGGCTGGAATTCCTGTTCTCAAAACGCTGCCTGGAGACCAATGCAGTGGAGAAAAAATAAAATAGAATAATATAGAAATCCATATTCAGGACAAATAAGTGAATCCTCAGAGGGGTTAAGCAGGCACAGAGGAGCTCTTCGGATTCACACCAGCTGAGCATCTGATGCCAAATATCACTAATGAAGTCACCAAGCCAAATAATGCACCCATCCTATTCCCTTATAATCATTCCAATGCCCCTTACAGCTGTTTCCAACTGTGTCTCTGATCTCCTTGCTAAGACATTTAAATCTCCTGTTTCATTTGCATGGTTATCCAGTGAAATAGCTCCTAGTGTTTCTTTTCTTGTTTGCAAAACTGAAGAGAGGGGGGAAGAGGAAGGCAGGGGAGGGAGGGGGGGATGTAGAAATGCAAGGATTTCTCTACATGCAGGGAAATTATTCAAATCTGACAACTTTTGTTCCATGAGAGACTAGCTTGGAGGCTTGGACTCTCACGGGGGCAGATAGCCTTTTTTGTAAAGACTTACCGTAATTAGTATTTCATCCCCTCTTGTTTGGCATCCAAGTGATGCGCTGGATTTCCTTACGATGGAGCTGGCTGCACTGGAGGGACCATAACTTTGTTTTGTTGATGGTGTTGGTTTTGTTTTTTTCTAACCCATGAATAGGTTCTCAGGTCAGCAGATCAAGAACTCTGCAGGAAAACTATCTGCAGGGCAGCTGGGCTGTGGAACAAAGAGCAAGACCCAGCAGAGAACAGGAAAGAGATGTCTCGTGGTGGGGACAGAAGAATAACTTGGCTGGTCCACATCAAAGATCCACTTAGCCTAGTGACTAAAAGTGTCCAGAGTGCCAAGGGAATCACAAAAGAAGCAGGACAGCAAAGGCTGGTGTTTCCCCGGTGTATTCCCCTACTCTCCCTTGACTTTCAGCTCAGAGGAAGCTCATTTCTGTTTAACATTCCTTGATGATTTCTTGCCATTTATTTGTCCTGTTGGTTTTTTTTAATCCATGTAAGTTTTGAATGTCTTCTTGTTATCATACAGCAAGGAGTGCATTAGTTTTCTGAAGTGTCCTTTGAAGAAACAGTCCTTTTGAATGTTTCAAAGCTGTCTCTTGAGCTATGTATTTTATTTCATAGTCCTTTTACTGGAAGAGAGTGAATGGTCTTTCCTCTTCTAGTATTCCCTCTTCACCCTCTGTACATCTCTTCCCAGGCTATATTGGACTATTCGATTTGTAGGGTGCTATGCCCTGGAAGCAGGATGCTTTGTAGGACTTAGCCAATTTTTAAAGGTGGTTCAGTGACTGTAAGGAATGTGTATATATTGTTTAGTATTAAGCCCTAAAACCTGAATTAGCATATTATTTTCCACCTTGGCTATTGCACGCCATTTCACATATTTTTCCACCCCACCTTTTTCTCTGCTCCTGATTCATTAGTCTCCTTCTCCTTCCACAACTCTCAATTCTCTTTTGTCCTGGAAAAATTAAAAAATTATCCAGCTTACCCGTCTGCTGTTTTCCTCCTATAGAACCCATTGAATTACAACTTGGACAAGCCTCTGGTGCTTCCCACACAGTGATAGCTGCATCTGACAATGTAAAAGAAATAAAAAGGAGACAATAATAATAAAATATTAATCATAAGATACAGCAAAGAAGTTGGAAAGCATCATCCCCACATGCTCTATTCACTCTCATGCCACATTCCAATTTTTTTTTTTTTTTTTTGCATTTGTGCTGATTCAGGCTTCTTGTTTTGCTCAGTCAGAAAGTTGAAATCCCACTTTCCAAGGCAATTGCATCTTACTGTCTGTGTGGTCCCCAAATCCCTTGTTCAGCTCTGTCATAAGTGGCTGGGGTATAATGTTGGCCATGTTTTGTTGGGAAGAATCTGCTATCAGTATCCTCAGCCATTTATACTCTGCAGCATCCTAAATTTCTTTCCCACTAGAACCAAGGCATGCAGCACATATTCTCAGCGTGAGGCAATAAAAACATCACTGTGGCCATAAGACAGACCTCCTTTTAAAAAAAAACCAAAACAACAAACCCAACAGAAAATAATATTCATGTTTTAGGGCCATGGAGGCATGTCTTGGGATCCTCAGAAGTTGTAACTGTGATGCAGTATGGATGAGACAGTTTCATTTCAAGGAGATTTCATAGAATCATAGGATGATTTAGGTTGGAAGGGACCTGAAAGCTCATCTGGTTCCAACCCCCTGCCATGGATGGAGACATCTTCCACTAGACAAAAAATTAGCACTAAACTGTGTAATCACAAGCCATTTCTGGGCTACCTGAGCTTAAAACTTAAAAGTTAAAAAACTTAAAAGGTAAAAAATCAGGTAAAAACAGGTAAAAACCAAGTAAAAAACTTAAAACTCCTTCACCCTCACTTATTTAGCACCATAAACACATTTTAGAAGGCTAAAATCAACATAAGTCTTCATGCTTACCCCAGTGGTAGGGATGGTGTTTTTGGGGAGGAAAAAATAGGTTTTCCTTGTGGGGTGCTGAATTGCTGCACTGGAGAAACAGCAGCCAGCCTTGGGCTGATGCAGTGCTTTTCTTGTCATTTTGAAAGGAGCCAATAGAATTAGGATTTTTTCCCCCAATAAGCAGCAGAAAGACTCCAGCACACAAGGAAGAGAGGTGCTGTCCATGCACGGCACACTGTTAACGGGACACGGCAAAGTCCATTGTCTTCCTTTTGTCTTCAGTGGCCTTGCCTTTGTGAGAACTAAATCTGTGGCAGACACACAATGATTACAAAAGGAGCTACTCCTGCCAGAGAAAGGGAAGGAAAAAAAAAACCTCAGAGAAAGGGATGTAGACTATTTACTCCCTCTGCTACAAATCGACATCGAACTGGAGTGTAAGGAGTGAATATTAACATTCAGCCGGCTGTTACTGTGAGCTGTAATAGACATGAGCATTGACTAGACCCAATATTAGTGATGGTACTGGGAAACCATCCTTGCTTTTGGCTGCCTGAAGGCAGTAGTGATCCCCTGCTTGTCCTATCTGTCAGTCTATTTGATCTCCAAATGAATTGCTTTTGATAACAGCTATATAAATGCAGAACTGTTCCGCTGGGCCTTCTTAAATGAGACTCCTCTCTTTCATCTCCCAGTCATTTCAAAAAGCAGATAGACTTGTTAGAGGTTTTTAATGCAATGATTTATGTTTTATCTTGCCTGGTTTGAGGCAGCATTTATTTAGCACTAAATTCTTCCCAAGCCTATGTGTGAGGGAGAAAGGTTTCAGCACAATATTTGGGACTTAATTTTAAGTGTCTGTGTGCACTTTGCCTCATCAGAAGGAAATAAGGGGTGTACTTTCCTTTCAGGAATTTATTGCTCCAATTCACTTGGATCACTGCACCTCCAGCCAAATTAAGAGAAACAGGAAGGAAACAATATTTGGTAATCCTCTGACTAGTAATGTTCAGTCTATGGCAAATAACAAACCCTTTGGAGAGGAAGAAAATGAGAAAAATATTGTATTTCTATGAGGTTCAATAAAAGAGGAAATCTCTGTCTCTTTTTATGTTATTACCATTTTTTTTAACATTACCAGGGTGGTTTATCTTTTTCATTTTCCATTTTCTTGTTGCTGAGAAGGACATGCAGCTGTTCGGATCTAAAGGTAAAGAGCTGATTTTTAAAGCTCCCATGTTAGACTCATGCAATCATAGAATGGTTTGTGTTGGAAGGGACTTTACAGATCCTCTCGTTCCAACTCCCTGCCATGGTTCCAACTCCACCAGACCAGGTTGCTCCAAGACCTGGTCTGACTTCATTCATAAAAAAATAAACAATTATCTCGCTGATGTCTGTGCAATGGAAAGAACTGAGGTTCTTTGGAGTAATCCAGGAATGTTAATCCAGACTCCATATGAAAGGATGAGTTAAAATTTCAGGCTTGGGAATTTATTTTCCCTTTGTTTGACTGTAATAATTGTTGAATTGGTGGTGCAATTCAACCTATTTATTCCAACTGTGAAAACTTAAGTTATGATGGGACATCCACAATGGATGGAAGGGAAAGTTCTTTAAAGACAACTGTCCTAAATATCTTTGGGACAATGAAACATTGTTCTAAAGAGGCTAATTTTTGAAAACAGTGACGCTGGCTGGCCTGTCACAGTGTTATGTAGCATATTATTCTCTCTAATGTGAAACAACTGGTGCCTAGAGGGTGATGGGGCACTGAACAGGTTCCCCAGGGAATGGTCACAGCCCCAAGGCTGCCAGAGCTCCAGGAATGCTTGGACAACACTCTCAGGCACGGGGTGGGATTGTTGGAGTGTCTGTGTAGGGCCAGGAGCTGGACTCGATGACCCTTGTGGGTCCCTTCCATCTCAGGATGTTCTACAATTTTATTATTCAAAACCCTTCTGTCTGCCGTGGAAATAAATTATACAATAAAAGGAGCTAACTGAAAAAAGGCAAATATATGCAATTTAAACCATCTGTTTAAAACAAGGTGATATCTTTGATGCAACAAGTAACTGAGCAGTAATAGGAAAATTAGCCTATTTATCTTTGAAATGGCAAGACTCAATTTTTGTCTTGGAAGGAGAAAGGCGATCTGGATTAGTATCGGTATCAGGCAGAAGATTTCATTCTTTCACATCCCAAGCTGGGGTTGAAGCTTGAGGATGCTGTAGAAGGGTTTGTTTTTTCCACCAAGCTTAGACACATATTTTACAATGGAGATCAAGTGACACTTCAGCTGCAGAAGGAATTTAGGGATTTTAAACTTTTATATACGAATTGGCCCTTCATTTTCTGTTCCTGGTGCTGCTTCATTAGTCAAAAAGCTAAATATTGTCTCAACAAGAAAAGATAAATCCTGAATAGCCTGGTGGTTTAAGACTATCCTGAAAGCTGTTGGCTTCAGCTCACTTCAGTTCACTGAGATCCTCTATCCCACTGCTTGGAGCATCTTTCCAGGTTATATAGATCTAGTGGAAGGTGCCCATGGCACAGAGATTGGAACTCGGCGATCTTTAAGGTTCCTTTCAACACAAACCAATCCAGGATTCTTTGAATTTTGAGGATCTGTCCCTCAGTTTAGGTGCCAAGTGTCCACAGCCCCTGTGCTGACATTGCCTGTCAGGTGGGCAGTGACCCCCTTCCTCAATACTGCAAAACAGGACCCCTTAACTTGAATTGTGAGAAGAAAGACACACAATAAATACCCATTTTCCTAGCCTAAAATGCTTCCAAACATGTAAAACAAATATGTAAAGAAACAGAAAGCTCTATTTTTTTGGAGATCATAAATCTAGCAATTTGCCATTAATATTAAAAGTAGCTTCCTGCCAACGGATACTTGAAAATGTTGTCAAAGCTTTACACGCCCATGCTGTATTTGTATTTATATTTATATTTGTGTTTATATATGTAAATGCTATTAATGAGAGAAACACCAGGAGATTCAGAAGGCATTTTTTTCTTAACTTCATTATGAATGACATAAATTGCCAAAATATGAAAGTAATCCTGGGTGCAGGACCCAGGATGTATTTGCTTGCTTTCAGACACCACCTCCTTTGAGAATGATGTCAAAGATTGATATAAAAGTTTAAGTGGCCCAATTCTGCTCTTATCAATGCCATGATAAGTTTTATTTACTTCAGAAGAAATAGCATTGATGAAGACCATCAAATTAATTTTAATCCAGATTTATACATACATACATATAAACCACATTCATATATGTATTCTGAATATTTTTCTGAGCTAATCTATAGGATAATCCAATCAACTGACTTTTTTTTCATGAATGCAGAAATATCTCCATATCAAATGCAACTATTGCAAGGAATATCTGTCCCGAAGCAGGCAGAATACACTCTGTAACTCTTTAACAGTTAAATTACTATCTTCACTTGGAAAAGTTTTCAAAAAATATTTTTTCCAAACATTTCTGTTTTCTAAGAAATAAAATTCAATTGATGTTCATGCTTTTTTTTTTTTTTATGAACATATTATAAATTGTTTCCAGGTTTCCATTAAAATGTGTGTGGAAAAAAAAATAGAAAACCTGTAGAGAAAATAATTCTGTGGGGAAATAATGCCATTTATTTCAGGTCTTGTTCTCATTGTTACTCATAGTTATTTGCCATTTACAGTAGTTTAGGAACAGTTAGGCATAAAAAAATTGAAAGCAAGTGTTATACAGGTCTGCAGCAATCACAGCTGTTTTAGCAGGGATGTGGCTCCGTCAGAAAGATGCATTTGGTCCTGTGATCTGCTTTAGGATGTGAACAGGGAGAATCATGGAATCACAGAATTGTTATGGTTGCAAAAGCCCTCTGTTATCATTGAGCCCAACAATTGCCCCAGTGCTGCCAAGGCCACCACTGACCCATGTCCCCAGGTGCCACATCCACACAGCTTTGAAATCCCTCCAGGGATGGGGACTCCAGCACTGCCCTGAGCAGCTGTGCCAGGCCTTGACAACCATTTTGGTGAAGAAATTTTGTTTTCCCCAAGTCCAATCTAAATCTCCCCTGAGACAACTTGAGGCCATTTCCTCTTGTCCCTTGATCCCTGGGAGCGGAGCCTGACCTTCACCTGGCTGCCCCATCTTGTCAGGGATTTGTGCAGAGCCAGAAGGTCCCCCTTGAGCCTCCTTTTCTCCAGGCTGAGCCCCTCCAGCTCCCTCAGCCATTCCTGGGGCTCCAGCCCCTTCCCCAGCTCCATTGTTCTTCTTTGGATGTGCAAAGCCTATTACATCCATAAGAAATTGATCCAAACATAGATGAAAACAGAAAAATTATCCTCAAAAATTATGATCAGGGAAGACCAAAAAGCAAAGGCTATGTGTGTGCTATAAAATTAAATAGAGGAAATTTCCCAGACTTTTAAATCTCACAGTTCCTGGACCAAGAATATTTTCCAACATGCATTTTGTGAGGGTCCACACAGAGGGGACTAAGAAATCTTATAATGGATGTGGCCAAACATAATGAATTGGCTTTAGGGACAATGATCAGTCAGGGAATATTTAATTTACCATCAGACATATCACCAAGATTGCTCCAGGAGGAAGGTGGGAGTGATCTGAATGTTCCCTTTGATTTTGTATGATTTCAAAGAAAAAAGTAAAGTTCCAAATGCTTGCATCAGATTTAAAAAAAAAAGGAGGAGAAAGTGATATCAGATTACAACTTCTGCTGTTCAGGTAGCATAAAGAACAGAAGACAGACACTTTCAGAAAAGTTGAAAAATTGAGTAATGGAATAGAAGCATTATTAATCAGTTCTGACAGATGAGAAACTACAGTACAGAGACATTAAATCCATAATTTTGTGTTTCATTTATGTATATATAGATATATAAATTTATATATGAGAACTCCTGCTGCTATAGAGGACTCAATGCAACTGGGCAAGTTTCTAAAGAGCACAGTATGCTGCAAACATGGCCTTAAGCTGCACAATAAAAGCTGAGTGCTGTTGATGGCAGTAGAAAAGCATGAAAATATTCCATTTGAAATGTCTTCTTGTTGAAAAATGTTTCTTAAATTGGAGTTTTCTATAGGAAATGTTCTTATGAGAAAAATGGCTTCCATTTTTGGCAACTGAATATTGGCTAGAATTCAATATTTCTTCCCCAGCTATTGGCTTTCTGACAAAATTTTAAATACTTTCCAAGGCAAGGCTATCTGAAAATGCAGAATTTCAAGTTTTTGTCTAACTGCTGTTTTAGCATAAAACACCTTTTCTATCTCCTAGTTATTTTTCTTTTTTAGGGAGGCACCAAGGAAGGGGGTGAGTTTGTTTGCTGTAAAGCCTTTTTGAAAAGGTGATGGGTCCTGCAAAACCCATCCTTAAATTACTCATGCCCAAGAAAATGGTGGCAGAGCCATGAATTACTCTCGGCTTTTCCAAACAAAAGGTCAACACCTTTCCCTTGGTCTTGTGCAACATCCCATGGATATTATGTACCAGATAATCAGGAACAAAAATTCATGTTCTTTTTCTGTTGCCCAACACAACAGAGCACCTTGGCAGGGGAATTTCCACACATGCCATCAGTGAATTCTCTTTTTACCAATGGGGAAGGCAGACTCCACCCTGGCAGTATTTCTTTTTGTTGTCTTTCATTCTGCAAGGGTTCAGGCAGGTAACTTTGGGTTGGATCAGGGGGACTGCAGGAAGAAAAAGGGCTGCAGCACTCCAATATTTTCCCCTGTATAGCATCACTTATTAAAATCCTGTTGTCCTGACCATTGTTGCTGCCATTGAAGTCTGGTTTATTTACTTGAAAATCTGATTTGTTTCATTTTATTACTGTGTTTGCCAAGTAACTGATATCAGATTCTGCAGGAAAGAGCTGCCATTTACCAGCAGGCTGTGATGGCTCTGACACGGTCTGCAGGACCGGCTCCGAGGCTTGCTCTGCCCCGGGGGCTCGCGCAGAAATAAGATTACTGGCAATAACTGCTTCAACTGCTTTGAATAACAGACACAACTCAGAGAGCATAAAATTAGCATAAACACAGCATCAGTGTGTTCCCTCGGCGGATACGAGACAGGCAGGATATGGAAAATTGACTGAAATGGGGTCAGACGCTGCTGAAATCGGAAAGGCAGGAAGCGCTGCTGAGCAGAGGGGTGGTGGTGCTGCTAATAAATAAATAAATAAAATGATAGCCATGAAGTTTTAATGATAACACACTCAGAGGGGTGGGTATTAAAAATGCAGCATCCATGGCAGAACACCCAAAATGTTGTATTTCCAGGGAAATTACTCTTCACTGTCCTTTGGCTTTTCACTCCTGATTGGGTGGAGGGAGGGGGAAGAAATAACAATAATGATAACAGAAATAGCAGCAATTTCCTGTAGCAAATTTCCTGGCTTGTTTTTGGTGGGGGGAAGGTGGAAAGAGAAAAGATGAAGAGAGGGCACAGGGTGATAATTTGAGGAGGATGCCCTAGATTTGTTAATGAGTGGTATCAAGTATTTTGCAGCACTCCTATCTCTTTTTATTTATCAAATATTAAAATGGGAGATGCTTCCTGACACACTCAATAAAGAAATACATTAAGAGGGGAAGGCACAGCAGCTCTGATTTTGCAGTTTTTATAATGAGATATTGCAGATACCACTTGGAACAGATTTACCCATGGAGCTCTGGATTTCCAAGCCCTCAGACCTGTTCATACAGAGAGAGCAGGAACCAGCACATGCTTATAATCAGGAGTTCCTCAGCAACCCAAAGTACTGAAGAAGACCCATAGTGAGTGTGTTTGTCTCATAACCAGCATGAGATTCAGGATACTGTTTTCAAAGCAATCTCTCCTCCTTTGAAGAGGAGATGCCAGAGGAGGGTAATCCACACTGGTGGAGCTTAGGTGGTTTTCACTCAAGAAAGAAAATGTTTAAGGCTCTGTTCCTGCTTCCCACTGTTGGGAGTTTGTCCTTCACGTGATATGGGGACTCTCTCCAAATCTCAGGATCAAAGACCTTTATTGAGCCAAATTACAAAGTAGAGCCTGGGACACGTTCGGAAAAACTTTCACCCCTAGGTACTTCAGACTGACAGCATTTCATGTTTCAATGCTCTTCAGCCAAAGACAAAGAAAATTTTTAAAAAATTCCCAAAATTTGTCAAAGATGGTTTTGGAACTTTGTTTATCTTCCTTCTTCTCTTTCTTTTGTTCTCTTTCTCCATCCTCCTCCCTCTCTCCTGTAGAAGCTCTTTCAAGGCCTTGGTACGGAGCATTGGGGTGTTGCCAAATATAAATATTTGCCTGAAAAATAATTTGTTGATGATCAAGAATATTACATGAGGTTTTCAATGTCACAAATGAAGGAGAACACCCAGAGGTGTGTGCTAGCTTTAGCAAACCACCTTCAAGACAATAAACTGTGCTGAGAGATAAAGGAGAAGGAGTCTGGCTAAGAGCAAAGCATGGCATAAAATATTTTTTTTGACTGAGGTTTGTAGTCACTTGTATGAGGAAATGAGGTCTAGACAACTGTGGAGTGAGTTTTAACATTCTTGCCATATTTTTTTTATTATCATTATTATTATTATTACTATTTTCATGACCTTTATCATTTCCTGAATTGAAATAGGGTCAGAGAAGACTCTGAGAAAAAAGTACTGCCACCCTAGCCAGCACTTGCCTTTAAAAAAAATTAAAATCCTGCTATTGTGAGGTTTCAAGGCCAACAAAATTTACGAGCAAGCTTTGGATGTGAACTGAAACCCCTGACAGTGTGCCCTTGTCTATAAAAATAAGCGCCAATGACCCTCTGTCCCTTGCTGGTAGATCCAGAGGAAAGGGCAAGTTTCAAAAGGCCCGGGAAACTAAACTACTTTTTGCCCCTTAAAGGTGGTCCTTTCAGGTCAGAGGGAAGCCATGTGGGTGTGGAGCACGGCTCTAGCATGCCTGGGGACAAATAAAGGACTTTGTTCTCCCCAAGGCATCAATCCAGCATCTCTAACCAGCACCACATTCGTTAAACAAATAAGCAGATGAATGTACCAGAAGAACATGTGAGGAAAAACAAATCAGACTTATAAAACAGCTTGGAGTCCAATCTTGTTTTCCTATGGAAAAAAAACTTAATTCCAGTCTCCTTCTCACAAAGGACCTTTTTCTCTCTTTCTGTTGGGGTTAAACAGCATTTAATTGATTTATTCAGTAATAGAATTGATTCTGATGACAGTGGCATGACTAAGCCCTCAAAGACTGCAGCTTGCTGGCACATCATGGTCCTCATGCACAGAGCTTGACTGCAGCTCCTGTTTAGATGCAGAGTAACCATAGGCTCCCACCACAATCTGCAGGAAGGGATAGGCTTCTCCAGAGAGTGGTGCACCACTGGCCTGGGCTAAATTGCTCCCTGACCGCACTTTTTGCACTGACTGTAACTGGGATTATTGGTGACTATGTGGGATACCAGTCAAGTTTAGTTTATTGGTAGAAATACAGCCTTAGCAGTCAAAACTCCCACTGTCTCTTGCTCCTTCCGGTCTCCACTTGGGAGTCTCTGGTATCAAACATGGATGACAATATGGATCAAAAGCTTTGCAAATCTGATCATTTTTGTTTGGTTGAGTTTTTTTTTTTTCACAGAATCATAGAATGGTTTGGGTTGGAAGGAACCTTAGAGATTATCTCATTCCACCTCCCTGCCATGGGCAGGGACACCTTCCACTATCCCAGGTTGCTCCAAGCCCTGTCCAATCTGGCCTTGGACACTTCCAGGGATGGGGCAGCCAGAGCTTCTCTGGGCACCCTGTGCCAGGGCCTCACCACCCTCACAGGGAAGAACATCCAACCTAAATCTACCCTCCTTCAGCTTAAAGGCCTTTCATGAGTTGTGGCTTTACCTAATCACATCCTGGTCAAATACAAAGGCTTGCAACATTTATGATCATCTTCATCTTCATTGCACTGACTCCTCATGTATATAAATCCATATTTGAAGGATTTGGCTGAAAACTAAACCTCAAGTGAGATGTTTAAAAAGATGCTAAAAACAGTATCACCTATTTTCAAAAATTATCTAAATGTTGAAGTTCATCTCCCTGTGCTTCCCTCTACTTGTCTGTCACCCACACTGGCCATTTTTACATGTACTCTTTCCATATTCCAATAGAAAATAAATACACAGCCTAAAGAAGACTTTAAGTTTTCACCGAAAGATTTCTTTTAACGGAAATATCAAATAATAAACTTCTGCTCTCTGTTACGAGGCAGCTTCAAGTAAAAGCAACATTTGGCTAGTCTCTAGTCCTCCAAATATGATCTAATTTTGATTTGAGACCATCAAACAAGGTTAAGAAACAAGATGAAAATTACTTTAGAGGATCACTGAAAATATACATTTGTTGAAGTACTATGAGACTTCTATAAACATTTTTAGAAGCTGTTAATGTCAGTCTCTGTATAAATTAGATTTGAGTAAGAAACCAATTCTCCAAATATGACTGATCCAACATTCTTAGTTTTGGGTGATTAATAAGTTGTCAGTCCTAGAAAGACTTATTTGCCTGTCTCTTGAGCACAAATATATACTGTACCAGGCCAAGGGTACATTTTTTGCAAGGCAAGAAACTCAATTTGCTTTTTTTTTTTAGTCCTCATATTTCCATATGTTGAAAATGGTTGAGATCTGCAGGAGTGTTTAAAAACTTTTTGCTTAAACTGTAGTTCTGGAAAAAGAAAATTTTAAAAATACCCTTTTAATTGGATGAGTACCATGGGAAAAATAAATAAATTAGCCTACTGGTCTCCTGAATGTTGTTCTGAATATGAATGAAGTAAATAAAAGTATTTTCCTCATTCACAGGAATGCTTGGATGCTAAATACAGTCATGAAAGGAGGTTGCAACAAGGTGGGGGTCAGACTTTTCTTCCAGGGAATGAGTGACAGAACAAGAGGAAACAGCCCCAAGCTGCCCCAGGGGAGGTTCAGGTTCTACATCAGGAAGAATTTTTTCATGGAAAGAGTTGCTAGGGATTGCAAAAGGTTGTCCACGGGGTGGTGGACTCACCATCCCTTGAGATGTTCAAGGAACGTCTGGATGTGGCACGCAGTGCTCTGGGCTGGGTGAAAAGCTGGGGAGCGGTCACAGGTTGGACTCAGTGGTCTTGGTGGTCTTTTCCAGCCTTAATGATTCCGTGATTCTGTGATTAAACTCAAAACTGTTCACATCGTCACAAACATATTCTGGAAAGCAAATTTTCATTGTTATGATACAATGCTGTTTAATGCCTGATTTCCAATGGTCTGATTAATTCCCTCAAATGTCTGCTAACCTTCCTTCATATAATTTTTCCTGCTGAAAATGACATCAGCCACTTGATGGTGAGTAGCTTGGTACAAAACAGAGGCTCATAATCAGGTAGTACTCAGCCAAAATGCCCAAATCAACACCTTCTTAATTATTCTTAGTCCTGCTGATGATGGTAGCCCCTGGTTCCACCTATGTTTGTGAGAGATCCACAGCTTTGGTAAAAGCTTTGCCTTTATTGGATTTATGTCTTGTATCAGGCAGGCAATGAATCATCAGCCATCACAACTATTCAATTTATAATTTAATCTCTAGAACTGAAGTCTCTGGCATAATAGTTACCTATTCCACATTTAGAAACCAGTTTAAGTGGGGCAAGGCATGAGAATCTGATGAGAGGGCTGTAGCACAGACACAAATAAAGAGTTATTTGCATTATTTAAACAATATTGAATGTCCACAGAACAAAGAAATCAACAGCTCCAACAGGAACTGAACATAACTCCACATCATATAGTGAAAGGAAAGTATCATTAGTTTATCCATTATTTACCAAACTTTTTTTATTTCTATTTTGGCTCAAATAAGTTCCATTCTCTCCAGTAAATATATATAGGCTCATGTTCCACACATCAAATGATGAATATGTCCCAGTGAATATTTCCCAAAGTTCTCACTTCTGACACTTTCTATATCATTGCTAACTTTTCCAGAAACTTCAGTCATCAGCATTTTTCCTGAGTTTATTCTATTGTCTATTCATTGCAGACTTCTAGAGATCTTCTAAAATCAATAATGAGAAGTAAAGGCTCTTGGACAGGATGAGTGATCCCTTTTTACAATATGTGTTAGATAGGTTAGAAAAATTACTCTGAGAAAGTGCCTATTTCTTTCCATTGACTATAAAGAGGTGCTGGAGAAGAAATTTGGTCTGATGTCCTAATTTTTAGCACAAACTAAAGTGAGCCAAGTTTAACGACATCACTCATTTATGTCTGAATATCTTTAGTTCTTCTACCATCACTGCACTGCTCTACCACTTGTGGAAAAACAAGGAATGGAGCCCAAGGTGGCAAAAACACCACTTGTTTTCTTTGAGGTTGGAGGTAGGAACTCTAAGGATGTCCAGACATTGATCAAGTGAATAAAAACCAGAAAAAAGTTAACTACATTTTCATTGTTCTTGTTCACTTTATTGCTAAATTTCCTGGCTCTGTGGTGAGTTTGTTGAGACCTGAACTGGTTCTTTCTGTATGCAGAGACATTCACTCCTGCTGAGGCTCTTACATATTTTATTATTTATTTTCTAGTAATTAGTCTGAACCACTGACTCAAACAGAACTAGCCAAGTGAAAAAGAAAATATAACAAAGTCCCCCAATATGTTGCCTTGGCCTGGGGCGATCAGCAGCTGATGGCTAATGGGACAGATGATGCTCCTCTTCTCAGTTCATCCATTTAGCTGCTTGTTTAAGACACAAGAATGTCTCTGTGCCTTGACCCACACTTTGACATTTGAAACTTTCATATGTATCTTGGTCAAGCTGGACAGATTTTTTTTCTTGACCTTTGGAAAACACCAAATTTTCACCAAAACTTGAAATCTGTAGTATTTTGCTTTTCAAATAGAGACATGACACCTTCCAAAATTAAGTGAGATGTGCTTTCCTCTCTTTCTACAGAGGTTACAGGGATGTCTGCATCTCTGAATGCACTGCAAGCTCCTCTCCTGGAAAAGCAAAAAATACAAACGTCAGCTCCATCATCAGCAAGTGTGGGAGATGCAGCATAGAGTTAGAGAAGAAGGAGACTGCAACTTGGATTCTGTAAGGGAGGATGTCATGCACTAATGAGACTTTACAAACTGAATTACCTGGGGAGAAGGGGGAAGAATAAGAACCTGCAACCAGGCGGCCAGCAGTTAAAGGCAACTATGGTTGCTTCTGTTGTCCAGTTTTGCTCTCCTGGGACAGATGTCAATCACAGGTGACACAATTTGCCTATTGGAGACACCTCTGTCCTCCTTGGGAATTAGCTGAGATCAGATGGAGGAGTTTAAGGCAGATAAAATATGATTACATTAATCTGAGCCTTAATTTGTTAGTTCTATCAAAGCTGGGAAATGATCTGTAATCTGGGGCCATAGATGTCTGGAAATTTAACAGTGGGTAGTTAAAGTCACTGAATAAAAAAATGGGGATGCTCCCTTAAGCTCCTGGTTTACTAAAGGCTTTACATAGTGGAAGACATTCCTCTTCTATTACTTATCTAAATGATAGCTTAGTATAAGCTGTTAGGAGGTGCTTTATATTAATAACTTCAAGGTACAGAGCTTTTTAAAACACATCAAATGTCCCCACTGCACATGTCATGTGTCCCACCTATTTTTTTCCTACTCCCTGCCCTCTGGTACATGTCAGTGCTGCTCCCGAGGTCAAACAGAGTGAGAATCTGATGGCAGGAATCAACACTGATTTCCACATTGGCTGTGTTTATTTCTGTTCATTCCCTTGGGGACTTTGAGGTTTGTCTGTTTTGTTTTCTTCTCTTCTCATTTTCTTCCAAGGAACTTTGCTGCTGCATCTAAGGGAGACAATCTGGTTTTCTGGGCAAAGGGGAGCTTGGGCACTCCTTGAAAATGTTGAAAACTCTTTGCATTCCTAAATGTTTGCTTAAGAAAAGTCAGATTACACAGCTGAGTGTTGGCTGTGCAAAAGGATTTGCACCTTGCAGGTTCAAAATACCTTCCCACTCTCTCTTCCAGAGCTCCAGTACTGTCCCCAATGCACAAACTGTTCCCCTACAAGGCAGAAACTGGCATTAGAAATCTAATCTACAGGAAGTTGTGTCAGCAGTCCAATAAATCACCAGGATCTGCTCCTAATCCATAAAATGGTGTAGACTATCTCATAACTGTGCCTCTAGTACAAGATTCTCTCTTTGTTCCTCCAAACTCCTTCTTTATCCTAACACCCTCCAGTCTCCGCACTGGACAGGAAAATCCCAGGCCTCTGAGAGGAGATGCTGATGGAAGAAAAAATTGTAACTGGACTGCTCATGCAGTTTTGAAATGAATGAGGCCAGTAAATCAAAAGCTCCATCAATGGTGGGGTGTCTGACACAAAATTAGTAAGGGAGACATGCAGTTATTGATACTATAAACCATAAAATTACAGAATGGGTTGGGTTGGAAGGGACTTTAAAGATCATCTAGATCCAACTCCCTGCCATGGCCAGGGACACCTTCCACAGACCAGGTTGCTCCAAGCCTCATCCAACCTGGCCTTGAACACTTCCAGGGATGAAGCAGGCACAGCTGCTCTAGGAAACCTGTGCCAGTGACTCTCCACGCTCATCATAAAGAATTTCTTCTTTATCTCCAATCTAAACCCACTGTTTTTCAGTTTGAAACCACTGTCCATTGTCCTATCACTACAGACACTGCAAATTATTTCTCTTAGTCTCTACATCATTTTCAGGATCTATTTCAACTTCAATAACTGTATGCCCCATCTGACTTAAAGATGCTGCAATTCCAGCATGGGTGTCCACAACAAATCCTGAAAAAGGCAGCCACTCTTGGCAGTGACCCCAGTTGGGGTCTAAACCCAGAAACACCTGAAATCAGCAGCAAAGTATGAGAAACTCTGCTTCTAAAATCTGATCTCTCTGGAAAAGTGGGAAGGAGGAGAAGTTTTTACTAATTCTCTGTGAGTTCTTTTTTTTCCTCTGCTTGAAAGGTAGGTAAAAGGATGGGATTTACTCCTTAATCACTTAACTCAGTGATGCCTGCTTCCACCCCTGTCTCCTGCCCTTTCTCCATCTGAATCTTCACTGTCCATCACTTCCCCCAGACCAAGCTCTCAATTTATCTTTTATTTGTCCAGCTTTGCCAGCTCTTACTCTTACCCAAAATTCTGCCTTGCAGTGTTCCTGGGACAGTTTTTTATTTCGATTTTTCTCCCCCTTCTTTCACTGTTTTTAGTGTAAATTGAACTACTGAAGCCAGAGCAAAGTCATCAGTGTTTGGACTTTGTCACCTGAGATCACCTTTCTGCCTGCAAACTCTCATGTTACCTGGCCAACACAGGTTCTTACTTTTGCTGCTGGATTAAATGTACTGTAACTGCTGCCACCAACAGGACATTTAACAAAAACAGACATTTTTCTACCCACTGCTCTAACAGCTTAGTCGCAGAAAGAGATAATGAATAGATTAGAAGAATTTACATTCTGATATCAGTTTATTTGCTGTAACAAGCTCCCTTCTGTACAGTGTCTCTCACAACTGTCCCTCCAGACAATCCAAGTGGAACATGCAGCTTTTTCTCATCCAGATTGCAAGAGGCATCTGAAACCTTCCTATTTTAAATATGTCCATTTTATACAACGCACAAGGAAAACTAACAATGCTAAGAGAAAGGAGAAATGAAGAAAACACAATAAATATTTTCAGCCGAATCATTGATGACTATGACTTAAAGTCACTATTTTTAGTGAAGAAGTTCAGCAGCGAAATCTGCTTTCCAGTGTTGAAAAAAAAGCTCTGTTTTGTGCCTGCAAGTCCTTCTGCTGCCTGATTATTGATTTTCCAAAACTGGCTGCCTGAAAGTGAGAATTCTATCAGTTCACAAGTTGCAGCACCGTGTTAGTACAAAGTGCTGAACATTGTTTTTCACATGCTTTAGGATTCTTATGGGCCATAGTCTACGTTTATCCCCAAAAGTTTAAATGGCTTTGTTGTCTCAAAAAGAGAATTTCCAGGGAAAAAATAAAGCTAAAATTTTTTTTTGCTATAAAAATGAGATGCAAAAAAGCAAATTTCCTATTATTTTTTCTAAAATTTCATGAAAAAGGAAAGTAAAAAGAAATATTTAAGAAATCATAAGAAATCGGGAAGAAATGAAATTGAAATTAAAACATGGACTTAATTGCAATTTTATATACAAAGAAAATGATCCTATCAATTTAGTACTTTTGCAAATATATCCAAACTCTCTCTTGTACTAATAAAAACCGGAGTATTACAGCTCTTAAAAGTCAGTTTGATTTCCCTTTTGTTTCTTTGTTTTTAATACATACTTGCCTCACTACATTTAGCTCAATGTAAGCTACACTGAGGAGTTTTGCTGTGACTCTGGCAGGTTTTCAGGGTTCCAATTAGCCCCAGATCCACTGAAATTCTAAGCCCTTCCGAGTAGGGTGAAGGCATGTTTATTTTCATTTTAGAAGGAATGCTTCCCATAAAAATAACTAGAACCTAAATTGTTCTGCCATGTTGTCATTTAATTTTGTGGAGGAGAATTTAATGGGGGATTTGGACACCTCATAGTTAGATTTGCATGTCATTGGGATTAAGGAAATTATTGTGAGGGAAGGCAGGGTGAGGGAGTAGAGCACAACAGATAATCTGGAATGATTCTTTATTTAATTCTGGAACAACAGTGCTGAAACAAGGCGCTATTGTGGAGTTGCCATTGGACTGAAGCCTATTTCGTTCAATTTCCATGTACAGCGAAATTGCTCCCAACTCCCTCAGGCAGCTTTGCAGATCTGCTCAGGGATACTGCGGAAAATTAATCTGAATTAATTTTAGAAGTGGATTAGTTCAACTAAATTAAAACACCGTGTGGACTCCCTCATTCAGAATTAAAGTGTCTTTAATTCAGTTTTGCTCCATTCAGTTTAACATTGGATGAAACAACAAAGTTTAGATTCCTTTAGATTGATCTGCAGCTGATTGCAATTTAAATTCCCACATTCAATTATTTTGGAATTATTGACTGTCTCTTCATAAACAGTAATTTAGTGTCTGTAACAGATAGAACATGGGATACAAAGATCTCTGTCCACAGATGGGACAGGGGCAGCAGTGTGGATTCCTTTCCCACTCCAACCTCTCTCAGCCTCTGCTCAGGAGGAACCTGCAGGAAGGACCTTGCAGCCCTGTTGTATATTCAGTCTTGTATTTCCTCCCAGCCTGGCTCATGGAATGGTTTAGGAATAATGACAATGTGAAATGGAATAAATTTTCAAACTTTTTTTATTAGAAGGATAGTTACAGCTTCCAAGTCACTTGTGACATGCACTGTATTTGCAGTGTTGGCTTTCTATGCCATTACAATTCTCCAGAGCCTCCTGCTCCTCTCACCTCTTCAAATGAATTATTATATTTTAAAAATATGGACTATTTTAATCAGAGAAGGCAGCAAAAGAGAAAACTTATTCAAATACCTTGGGAACATAAACAGTTCTGTTTTCTCATGGACAAATTCCCCACTTTGTAGATGTGAGAGACCATGTTCATGTTGATGGTGGGATATTGCTGATATACATCAACAAGAAAATAGGGCAAATCAACTAAAAAAATCCTGACTCAAATCAATTAAAGGTATTCTCCATCTGGTTCTACCCAAGGGGTTTGTACTGATTTAACTAAATTGGTTTCTAAACTGATTTAGTTAAAGTGGTGCATGAACTGTGGATAGAACAGCCAGAAGAAAGTACAAAAGAGTCTAAGTAAGTCAAACAAACCCAAGTGAGGATAAGAGGTGCAGTGAAATAGCTGAGGAAGAAATTAAGTGGCAGCATAACCTTTAGGGGTTATGTGAAGGGATTCTGAGCAGAGCTGTAAATCTGACAAAGATGTGAACATCTGTCTCTGCCAACACTGGCTGTCAGCCTTAAAGCACTGGGAGGTGCAGAACTGAACTGGGAAATCTGAGGAACATGCTCAGACAGAAACGTCCAAAGTGGTAGCGCTGAAGATGTAATGTACCTGCAGCTTCATCCAGGCTGTGCTGACCTACAGAAAACAAAAAAGGTAGTGACAGAAGGGTATAAATCATAGAATCACAGGATTGTTTAGGTTGGAAGGGACCCTAAGGATCATCTCATTCCAACTCCCCTGCCGTGGGCAGCGACACCTTCCGCTATCCCAGGTTGCTCTAAGCCCTGTCCAACCTGGCCTTCAACACTTCCAGGGACTGGGTGCTAACAGCTTCTCTGGGCAACCTGTGCTCACCCTCATACCACCCTCACAGGGAAGAATTTCTTTCTAATATCCAATGAAAATCTACCAATGTCTTGGGGTGACCTTATGATGTGTATCCCATATCGCTGCCTATGCCCAGAAATTAATTTTTGTGCCTTTCTATGCCTCTAAACTGAGCCTGAAAGGGGGAAGGAAAAAAAAACTGAGCAAAACTTTCTCAAAGCAGTTTGCAGCTTGTTCAAGGTTACAAAAAGATAGCAGGTTTTTTTTCCCCCAGCTGGGGCAGGGGAGGGAGGAAGCACCCGGTTTGCTGCTTTCCAGTCAGTTTTTGGCCAGTTTTTTTCAGTTCTTGTTCTCCGGAGAGAGACTGAGAGTTGGACTTTGGATTTCCTTCTCTGGAATTCCGGATTTTTCCCCTTTTCTACTGGACTGCTTGATTGCTGTAACATCAGAGCACATCGGGAGGACTTTCCACCGGGCACAGAGGGCCTGGCCCCGGCCCAAGCCCCAGCTCCGAGGAGACCAAAGGGAGGACTCGAACACTTTCCCAGGTTTTTTTCCTCTACAGTGAAAGATTTTACCATCTAACATTATTTTCCTTCCCATGTGTTTGTTAAATAAATAGTTTTATCTTCTTCACTTTCCTTCGAGGAAAATTTATTTTTTTTTCCCGAACCTGGTGGGGGAGGGGTGGTTGTGCCTTCTCTCAGAGGATATATTTCTAAATTTGCCCAAACTGGAACAACCCTCTTTCAGCTTAAAGCCATTAAGTGGCTGTATTTAAGGAGGGTGGTTAAGAAATGCACATTTGCAGATATTGAAAGTGGCAGAGAAGAGGTAAAGGCAAGAGTTATTCCTGGGCGAACTTTAGTACAAGAAGATAATCTGATGGCTAAAACTATTCCTAGACAGCCAAAGTTCAGATCCTAGAATTGCCACTGATTCCTCTTATCAGGCAGAAAAGAAATCATCTTGTGCACCTGTCTCAGTGCGTCAGCAGTGGTCATCACCATGGTGGAGCTGGAACTGCTGCCAGTGTAGCTTAGACAAGGGAACTGAGCTCTTCTTGGCCAATTTCTGGATATATTTTAGGAGCTAGCATCAGCTATGGTGTTCCCTGCCCATGGTAGGTGGGTTGGAACTAGACAGTCTTTAAGCACCCTTCCAATCCAAGCCATTCTGAGATACAATGATTCTCAGTGGGCAGTTTGGGTGTGATCACGTTATTCTGAAGGTCTAAGAGAGTTTAATCACAGAGTCCCATCCAGACAATGCCCAATGACTCCGGAGCAGAGAGTGTACTGGAAAAGTTTTATTTACTAATACAGATGTGGCCTTTGTGCCTTCTCTAAATTTAAATTGGAGCTTTTTCTTGCATTTGTTTTGTGTACATTTGTGCAATTTGGGGAATAGGAGGTGGAAGAGCCAGTTGTAGATATTCAGGATGTCCAAGATCTGTTACATTAATTTTGGCTCCCTGTCCTTTCACACCAAGAAAAGAACCAATCACAGATCCTGTTCCTATGAGTTTTTACAGGGTGTTATGTTATCCATCTCACTTGAGTTAAGCAATAGATAGAGTTATTAAGATCACGGATCATTAACTTGCAGAACTGCTTCACCAAATCACCCTTGGGTTTGGGGTTGGGACTGCAACTGCCGTAAGTGCCAGCATTCTCTATTTCTTTTCATGATTATTCAAATTATAATTTCCCTTGGCACAAGCCCTGTTTTCATACAATTTTTGGACAACACTGAGGACATCATCAGTGTTTATGATGATGGGAAAAAGAGGAATTATGCACAGCATTAGACTTTTAAAAGATGTTTCATGATGTTTGAGGTTGCAGTCACATGACCAACAATATTTATTTTCTGTTCTACCCCCATAAATCCTCTAGCTGGCCCACTGCAAAGACCCATGAACAGGTTTGGGTCTTCCTGCTTCCTGTGCAAGCCAATCTACTTCCTGCAATCCACTGTGCTGGACACACACAGCGCTAAGGCCAGTCATAAATGTCATAGTATGTGGTATGGGGCTCTATTTTGGGTTTGTGACCTAAGCAGTGCTGATACTACAGGGATGTTTTAGTTACTGCTGAGCAGCACCTTCAACAGGGTCAATGCTGCTCCTCAGACTGCCCCACCAGTGAGTAGTCAGGGTGTGAAAAAGAAGCTGGGAAGGGACACAGCTGGGACAGCTGACCACAAACTGACCCAATATTCCAGACCAAAGGGTGCCATGCCCAACGATGAAGTCTGGGTGAAGAGGGAGGGAGGGTGGGGATGTTCAAAATTATGGTGTTTGTCCTTCCAAGTAACAGTTATAGGTGATGGAGCTCAGATTTCCTGAAAATGGTTGAGCATCTGCCTGTGATGGGAAGTGTGAATGAATTCCCTGTTTTGCTTTGCTTGCGAGGAAAGTCTTTACTTTTTACTGTCTTTATCTCAAGCCATGAGCTTTCTCACTTTCACTCACTCTTTGGCACTATCAGCTGGATGCGAGCTGGAGTACTCTGAGACATCTCAAATGGTCCAATAAAGACAGTTGAGATTATTATTGACATGCTGTAGTGCAATAAGGTCCAAATATGAAGCTGAAAGAGCAGTTCATCTTATCCCAAAATATACACTGGGAAATTGAATATCCCTCTGATCTCTGTTGCCTAAGTGTAGGTTGAGGTTGTCCTTACAGACTGCCAGCTGTCTCCTGAGAAGGGCATAGGTGTCCCTCAAGCCCTGTGTTATGTCTTCTGGGCCCATGAAGATATCTCTCAGATATTTAAAATGGCATTACATAAGTAACTACAAAGGCAGTTGAATTCTATTTGTGGAATTCCACTGTGATTTCCTTCGACCAGAATGGGAGCTTCAACACATAGATCATATTGATACACCTGTGCAGGTGTATATGTATTTAAATGTAGACCTTTGGACCTGGAGCTGAATCCCACTTCTTGTGCAATATCTGGAAAATAAGTTAATCTCTATGAATTCTTGTTGCCTAATAATAACATGCAGATGATATTCACATAAATTCACATCCTCGCACTCTGTCAGGTACCAGATCCATTTCCTCAGGCTACTGCCCAACAAAGCCTTAGGCAACAGGACTATTATTCTCATGTACATTTTTTTACCTGTTACCATGAAAAAATTAGTGTTCCAATCCTTGAGTCATGGCTTTGCAAAGCCTGTGCCATCCATACCTAGGATGAGACAGACTTATATTCAACAGAGCTTCTTGGCAGAGAAGGCAAATATAATCTGAAACATGATCATAACACAGACAGACACTGTCAAGCTTCTTGGAGAGATCCAAAAGGCAAAAATACTTTGGAAAAACTTGCTTTCAGTCCCAGAAATACTTTCTACTGCTGCTGTTTCTCCTAGGTAGGATGTAGGGTATATAAAGTTGATGATATGCATCGTGTATAAGTCAGAGCATTAAAGCCTTGTCCCAGCAACAAACCCCCACCAGCAGGGACTCCTTCCAGCCTCCACATCCTTGGCACTGACAGAGGACTCTGCTTTCTGTCAGTGTATTTGTGCAGTGACACATATTCTCTAGTGATTAGATTAACGTTGGCAAAGGCAATATGAAAAACCCACACAGATTACCACTGTCACCCGCAGTAATTACATTTATTCATTTCCATTTAGCCAAGTTTTTACAAGCTGAGCAAGGGGCCAAATAAGCAATAAACACAGAGGCAAGAAATTAAAATGCTGATCCGTTCACTGTGAAAACAATCAAACTATCATCTTTCTTTAGGCAGCTCATTCATCATCCAAGAGGGCCACAGTGTGCTGATATGGAGGGCTGGAAATCTAATGTTATTACATGTAAATTCACTAACATGAAATTACTGCCCCTGATGTGATTTTACTAATAAATTAGTTCATTTCTACCTTTTTGCAAGAGACTTTAGGGACCGTGGAGAATTGTACATGAGTCTCGTAATCTTGCCTGCTTTATTTCAAGTGAACAGACAGTTTAGTTCCTCCCTCCACCACCATCCCCTACTTCACCCTGTGGCTCTTGCCTTGGCAGTGTTTCATTAGAGGATAAATAGACAATAATATTTTTACTGTCTTGAGACCAGTTTATTGCCTTGGGTCCAGCAGAAGCATCAGAGGATGGAGGTTTCCTGGCGCTGCATTTTACTGCTGTGACACTGGTTGGGAGAAGCAAATAGCAGAGAATCATAGAATGATTTGGGTTGGAAGGGGCATTTAAGGGTCATCTAGTCCAACCCCTTGCCATGAGGTCCCTTGCCAGGGACATCTTCCACTAGACCAGGTTACCTAGAGCTTCTTCCAACCTGACTAATGTTTCCAGGGATGAGGCATCCACCACCTCCCTGGGCAACCTGTGCCAGTGTTTCACCACCTTCACTGTATTTTTCTTTATATCTAAACTCTGTTTTAGCTTAAAACCATCACCTCTTGTCCTTGCACAACATGCCCTGCTAAAATTTTCTCCTCATCTTACTTATAAACCCCTGTAAGCTCACAATAAGGTCATGGTTCTGCATTATCTGCACATGTAGATGTAGCACTTGGGATATGGTTTAGTGGTGGACCTGGCAGTGCTGGATTAATGGCTGGACTTGATAATCTTAGAGGTCTTTTCCAGCTTTAATAATTCTATGATTCTAAAAGTCAGCAGTTAAAACTCACCTGATGGTGCTCATGAGATCCACCTGTAGCAAATCCACCTATCAAAGTTCCAGTGTTGCAATGAACAGCTTTCAAGACCAGTGACCAGATCATCATATTTAAACTTTTTAGATTCCCTGGAGCTATATCAAATTACAATTTTTAAATTTATTTTTCTATATTTCTATATTTTACATATATTTATTTATAATATATGTATCAATTTATAGCATTGGAGGGGGAAGAGAGTGTTTCAAAAGGAACTTCCAGTTCTGAAGTCCCACACTTTTTATGTTTTCATTCACATTGAGTAATGGAGTTATTTCATTTTTTTCCTCTCTTACCCATTCCATTTCTGCCTTGCATGTTTAGCATCAAGGGCACATCTATATCTGACTACATGTGTTTTAAGGTTCTTTGACTGAAGAAAACCCTGAAGAGGATTTGTGTTCACCATTTCTACCAGATAAATATGGATATTTATCTGCTATAATACAAGTGTTAAATAATTACATGCTTAAGCTTGATCTAGTTACCTAAGCTTTACCTGTAGTCAATGACAAGAAACAAACCTTTTTAAGAGGAAAATTTTGAAGCAGATGACTGTCTGGGAGTGCCTAAAATAATAATATATATCAGTATATATAACTATATATACACATGTGTGAAGCTGGAGTGCCCTTTTGCTGTAACTCTCTTGATCATCTCCACTTAATGCACTTCGGTTCACCAAAATTCATTGGTTCATTTGGTCTCTGTGTGCATGAACAGCATTATTTTCAAACCAGAAGCTATTCTCTTGAAGTGTTCCTGATATTTTCTACCTATTAATGGGGATGGAAATAAACCAGATCAAAGTGAAAAGTGCAGATAAAGCAGATCCCTGAAATGGCTACAGCATTCGGTGTTAGGACTTCAGCCTGAATTGATTCAATCTACAAACCCAATCCTGTGTGCCCAGACTATAAACTAACAGGGACATTGCCCATGTTTTCCTTCTGACTCAAAAAGTTGTCTAAAGCTTACTCTGAATTTTGAGATTCCTGAGTAATGTCAGCTGAACCTCAATTTAGGAATGAAATTTTAATTCTGGGTCAACGCTTTGACATAACACAACATTAACTTGTGCAAAATAATTTCAGGACAAACAGAATCATAATATTTCATTCCTATTGTGAGGAGTGCAGCCATTATAAATAACTTCTGACTGAAAAGCCATTATTTCATTAAGGAAACAACTAAAATTCCCAATAGTCTTTCTACCCAATAAGCTGATTATCTGTACATCAGCCAAACTTGCTGTCAATACGAGCAAGCTGTTGACAAGTTTAGGAGTTTGTCTTATCTTGTTCTTCTTAAAAATGAAATTACAGTCAGAAGGACCTTGGTACATTGGGAGTTTGTATCAGGATCACTGAGATTTACCAACCAGTCAAGGCTGCATGATGTTGGGATGACAAAAGTGAGGGCAGTGTTCAGGGCAAGGGTTGTGGCGCAGCAAGGGACATTGATTCTCTCCTCACCTACTCTGAAACAAATTAGAGGGCTGTTGCAGACGGGCCTTCAGATTTTCATTGGAATTGAAGTAGCGTTAAAAGAGATTTCAGGCTTATAAAAGCCCTAAAGCATCCAGTTAGCACCAAAGTGGGGCATGAAGTCAAACAGCAGCTCATGAGACCAACCTACTGCTGGTGAATCAAAGACTGTCAGGCATCAGGGGCATCTAACCAGACATCCAACCATCAGACCAGTCTCCAAACGAGCCTTGGATTCAAAGTGGAATCCAGGCAAATTTTGGACTGGGATGGCAGTGCTGACATTCTTTCCCCTTCTATTGGAAAACTTTGCCTCTTGCTGACTCAAATGATGGGATATCTGCTGGTCCATCCCTGATTCTCCATGTGGAGATGTTATAGCTGAGTTGATGGACACACCACAAATGTGACCATACTCATCCCACTTAAACCTAGGTACTGAGAGCCCTGCCAGACCTGCTGCAGATTAAAAGTGGAGGGAAGAAACTGCGAGCCACCCTCAGCTGTCTGTCCCATCCATTTAACAGAGAATTCCCATTCCAAAGGAAAGGACGTTGGATTCTCTTAGGCCCTTCTATTGTTTACATTGTGCTTATTAAGTAAAGCAAAGCTCGTGCCAAGTAAGCTGAATACACTATGATGATAATTAGAGTCGCCTAGGTTCTGCTTCATGGAAGGATCTGCTCCAAGACAGGATCAGGTATCCCTATGTTGAAAACATCAGACTCTCTCAGAGGGCAGGAGAGGTATTTAGGGATGTGACAACCTCTGTTTTCCATTCCCAGTCTGTAGCCAGAGTCCATGAGAGCATTCAGTGATGCCAAGGTCTAGAGACATGGCTGAGGCAGAAGTTTATCTGTACTGAGCCCAGAAGGAGCAGCCTTGCTCCTAAATTCCAAATAATCTAGGCAGCTGGGAGAGAGTGAGCTTGCAAAAATGGATAGGAGATGAAGTCACTTGTTCAACATTCTGTACCTACTAAATGGTGAAGCCAAAACTGACTCCAGGCTTCTTGACATCCTGTTCTTTGCTGTATTCATTAGATCACAGTGCCTTGCCGAGTAAAATCTCAACTTTCTCATCTTGTTTTGGCCCAAAGTGATCAAACATCACTCAATGCCAATCAAGCCTTGTGAGGTATTAAGAGGAAGCTAAGCAAAAGTATCAAGAGATGCTGTGTTTGCTTTTCTTTATCCCTGGGATAAATCCAGAAGCCTCTCCTTTGCTGATTTTGTATTATGCATTTGAAAGTGCTGTTGGAGCAGATCAAAACCCAAGGAAGCGAAAGGGGTATTGTTTTGTGCGGGGGTGTTTTGAAGCCTCGGGTTGCTTATACAGCAAAATAAAGCAGCGCTGGCTTCTTTCTTTTCTTGCAAAGATCCTTTAGGAATTAATCTGGCAATTCCAGCACCAGAGAAGGGCTTTTCCTCTGCTAATCACCTGGCTTTATTTGGCTCTGAAACTCACTTGGAAGCTCCCTGTGTGTGCATTAACCAAAGGTACAGGATTATGTTTGTTTAATAATACAGTGGTGTCTTGCTGAACAACTGTAATTTCCATGTACTTATTGATCTTAATTTATAATGCCATTAGCTTTCTAAACTGCCATTAACTAATGATGGGCTCTGTAGGCTTAACAGCTCTTTCAAATCAGTTGCTGACAAGTGGGCCCCAGAAGCATTTGTCAAAAGGGTAATGGATCCCTATCAGAGTGGCAATAAATTAGGTTATAGTCTTATCAAATTAAACAATGGATGAAGGAAAATTAGCTATCAATAAAAATCTATAAAGCTGCCCTGATTATTCCCAGTCAATTATATCAATTAGAGATCAAACAGTGAACCCCCTGCAGTACGTTAAATAGAACTAACCGGGGCCAAAGGCGGCCAAATTGTGTTACAAAATGCAACACCACGGGCAGCTGTAGGAGATAATCATTGCTGTCATTGACAAAGAAGCTGCTTTATTAGAAAGCTGGATGTTGCCTACGGGCAGGCTGCTGGCGAGAGGACAAAGGCTCTGTGATGAGGAAGGGGGAAGAGGCTTGAACCTGGCTGGCAGCGCAAGGAGTGTGATTCTGGCTGATAGCTCCCCCAACTTTTGTCATTTAAAGCAGGCTGGGCTCCATCAGCTTCTGCTGAGCTCTCAGAGAAGTGACTTTGTCAGGACACTCCTTTTCCTCTCTCTCTTTGTTTTTCAGAGCTGGGATGCGGATCGAATTTTCACTAACAGTACACAGTGCTTTAAAGGTGTAAACTTGTAGTGCTGTTTTAGTCCACATTGTAAATTTAGACATGGACTAAAGGGTGGTGCTGAGGGGTGATACCTCAGCATCTACTGGACAAAATCCTACCATACCCTAGAAATTTCCTCAGAAATCTGAGTCAGTCTTTCTTTCTCTGTCAGACAGTCTCTGCACCTACAGTGAGGAAGGAAAGGGTCTCCCGCCTCTTTCATGTTGGGATATAAATGCCAAGCCAAAATTTTTTCATTAAATCCCTCTCCCAGGACTAGGTTGGGGTGGGCTGCTTGTGGCCATGCTGTTTTCTTCTGGAGCTCATGACACACAGGGATTTTTCCTCTTCTCAGTTGCAGATTGACCACGGGGTCCCAGGATATCAGAAAATGCTTTGAGGGCTGGAGCCCCGCTGCTCTGGAGCCAGGCTGGAAGACCTGGAGGTGTTCACCTGGAGAAGAAAAGGCTCTGGAGAGGCCTTAGAGCCTCTTCCAGTGTCTAAAGAGGCTCCAGGAGAGCTGGAGAGGGACTTGGAAGGACCTGGAGGGAGAGGACAAGGGGGAATGGCTTCCCACTGCCAGAGGGCAGGGTTAGATGCGATATTAGGAAGGAATGCATCGTGTTGGTCATTATTGCCAGTAGGAGTAGCTCAGTACAGACATTTCGGTTCTTCCTGCATAAAACATTAGATTAGATGCAGGAGAAAACAGGCTCCTTTTTAAAATTAAATACTGTTTTGGTCTCTTCCTTTCTCTTCTGAAGAGGCCCATAGACACAATCACGTCAGAACTGAATGCCAGCCAATCTTTACACAAAAAAAAAGCAAAGAGACAGAAGAAGTCACACTTACAGGCTGAAAAATGAGACACCCAAGATGGGAAATATTGAAGTTAAGGTCACCAAAGTATCCCTAAATCAGCCCATTTGTGATAATACTTCAAAGGAAAATTTCTGATACTGTGGTGGTGATTTACAAAATCTTCCATGAAGCTCCTTATTTTTTCCTCCTTTAAGCAAAATGATGGTCCAGCAGCATAAAAATGGCACAGTACAGTCATGAACTCAAAGACAGATTTTTTTTCTATTATCACACCAGCTTCTATTACATAAAAGCTTTCCTTTTTTTTTCTTTCTTAAATATTATATTTAATCTGGTGGAAGCTGAACCTTAGGGGTGCAGCCTTCAAACTCTGGATTAAACTCCCAAAGATTCCCAAGGTCACCCTAAACCTCATTTTTTTTTCCACTGAAACTAGCAGAGCAGGGCTCTGCTTTATGTTCTGCAGCACAAACCTGCAGGTGTCTGCACGTGCACGTACACAGTATTTTTGAAGAATTACAAAACAAAACACACCCTAAACTCACGCTTCTTCCAGCAGAGGAGTTTCAAGAGAACAAAAATTGATTGATGTTATTCATATGCACTAAAGAATACTGGAAGGCTTTCAAATACACCGTGATGAGACTAGACTTGACTAGAATACCTGTAATATTTCTTGCTGAGCAAAGCACTTAGTAAATGGGAGTGAAGATGATCAAATTTGGTCCTAAGGGATGCCAGGATATAACTGCTCAAGTTTTTGATCCTGTTCAGACTTTTGAATATGTTTTATTGTGTGCCTGAGAGTCACCTCTTTCAAGACACATGATCTCCATCCTTTTGAAACCAGGCATATGTGTCGGTACTTGCAGGGCTGGGGTGTGACTGCACATTGGTTTGTAGTAAAGCCAGCAGAAGAGGAGGAATGGTTTCTGTTGGAACACCCCCCCTTTGAAATTTCCACTACAGAAATCCTGGCTGTGTGATCAGGGTTTCTTCTGTGGGCAAATGCTGGTATATAAATGAGTATAGGAGTCTCTTTTTCCATTTCCCAACACTCATTAAAACAGCAGAGATGAGGAAAGCAAAATAAATGTAACTTTCATTCAAATTTTCACGGTGGAAACATTCTGAAATGGAGTAACACCGAGAAAAATCTGTGTGCTTCATTCAAAAACAGAGGTTTTATGTAAAAAAAAAATTAACAGCTCTGTAATTTTAAAAAATAATTTGATTTATTTGTCATCCCAATGGAAAGAAATTGTGCACTAAATTTTTGCAAGAGCTGGGTTAAGAACTGACCCCTCTTTTTCTCCCCAAAAATGGACTCAAAGCCATTCTGAACATAACTATGAAATTTTGGAAAAGAGCATCTGGGAAAGCTGTGGAATATCCTTCACTGAAAATCTTACAGAACATGTAAGGAAAGATAAGAAAGAAAGTGGAAAGAGAAAGGGGGGACCTCCCTTTGTGGAAGGGCAGATAGCGAGTTGCAACTTTGGAGTCTTCTAAAATTGTTTTGATGTCTCTGCTCTGTAGATGGTTAAATAAATGCTCAGGATTGGTGCTAGTGACTATGTCAAGATTTATTAGAGGAGCTAAACCCTTACAAATCGATGGACCCTGACAATATTCACCTGAGGGGGTTTAGAGAGCTGGCTGACATCCTCGGGACGCCATAATCTTTGAGAAGCTGTGAAGATCATAGAATCACAGAATCATAGAATCACAGAATTGTTTGGGTTAGAAGGCACCTTAATTCCTTCCAGATGGCAGCCTGTCACAGGTGGAGTCCTCCAGGGCACAGTATTGTTCCCTGCACTGTTTGATATCTCCACAAATGATCTGGATGATGGGATTGAGGGTACCCTGAGGTTTCCTTATGATACCAAACTGAGTGGGGAAATGGACACTTCAGAAGGAAGAGCTGCCCTGCAGGAAGGCCTGGATACTCTGGAAGTGCAGGCTAACAAGAACCTTATGAAGTTTGACAAGTGTAAGGTCTTGCACCTGGGAAAACATAACGCAGGAGTGCAGCAGGGCTGGGATCCACTCATCTGAGGAACAGTTTTGTGGAAAGAGATGTGGGAATCCTGGTGGACACCAGCCTCCAGGGAGTGAACAATGTGTTGCTGAAGCACAGAAGGCCAAGAGGATGCTGGGCTGCATCAACAAGAACACCAGCAGTAGAGATAAAAAAGTCATTATCCCACTCTTCTCAGTTCTTGTCAGGCCGCACCTCAAATACTGTGTTTAATTCTGGCTCCCACTGTGGAAAACAATGTGCTCAGGCTGGAGAGGGCCCAAGGAAGTGACACAAAGGAAGTACTGGGACTCTTTCCATATGAGGAAAGGCTGAGAGAACTGGATTTGTTCAGCCTTGAGGAAAGATGGCTTAGGGAAGAACTTATCACCATGTTCCTGTATTTAAAAGGCACTGCAGAGAAGATGGAGACTCTCTTTTTACAAGGTTTCACATGGAAAAAGCAAGGGGTAAGAAAGATTGGACCTTTCCTTGGTTCCTTGAGGTCACTTTTATCCTGCTATTCTGTGTTTCTGTGATTAATTGGTAATAAATGTTAATTGACAATTATTCTAACTTCAATCCTGGGAGCCAGCTTCCTCTGTATATTCCTGAGTAATCTATTTGACTGCCCTGAGAAGGTTTAGTCTCAAATTCTTGCCCTCTGTCTTAGAGATCTTCTCATCCTCACTTCCTGCTCTGACAGCATCAGCCAGAAGAGTATAGGGAAGCCAGAAAGGACATAATGGTGTAAAGTTTCCTGGGGAAAAAAAAAAAAAAAAAAAAATCTAAAACAGCCCAGGGACTGAGAATTTTGAGTCAGGTAGACACACTCTACTGCAGAATCCTGGGTCACTAATCTTCCCTTTTACCAGAGCACCTCTGCAATTGGATTCCAGGACTCCTTTCCCAGCAATGAGATACAGCATCAGACACCAGACACAGGGAAAGTGGGGTGGATGCATGGAGGGGGGGAAGGGAAAGAAAGTAATTTAGCATCTGGCGAAATGGATTGTGAGCATACAGAAGATGTTATACTATTAAGACTTCTCTCTGTCTCCCTTTCCCTCTCTCTCTTTCTTTTATTAAAGGCCTAGGCAATTTAAAAATGGAGACTTTATCCCACTTAATAGCCTTGCTGTTAATCTTCTCACCAGTCAGCTCTCAGCTCTAAGTATCGAACGCACGAAAAACCCTCCTCCTGTCACCAGCTGTGGTTAGGGAGTGACTGTCCTCAGGGGCTCCAAGCCTTAAAAATAAATAAATAAATAAAAGAAAATTCACCGCTGAGAAAAGGCAATAACAGGAGTCTGCTGTTGTCTAACCTGCCGTATAAATGAAACAATCAAAGAAGACAACAAAGGAAACTCCACTAACATCCAGAGGCAAAAGCAGTTTGCTGTAATATATCCTGTCTTGGGGAACTATTTTTAGCAAAGCCCCTCTTTTTTTAACAGGCACACACAATCTCTTCCTAATTTTGATTAAGAGAGGAGAAAAAAAACAACCCAAAACACAACAACTGGAAGACAGGTAGGGAAGAACGTGAAGAGGCAGGCAGCTACAAGAGAGAGCTGAATTAAAACAAATCCTTGTGCGGGTATAAAAGATAAAAATAAAAATTACTTTGAATGTTTAAATAAAAGCAGCTTCTGATCCCAGCACTGTTCAGCTCTCTGAAAACTCAGCCACTGCTGGTATTTAATGTTTTTGCTGTGATCACATGTAAGCGCTAATGACCTGAAACCCTGTTGTGTTTGGAGCTGCATCAGCATTGCTGAAAAAGACACCAAATTTTTATATATATGTATATATTTATAAAAATTCATTTTAAGCATTTAATATACATTGATGCATGCCTGCACACATGTGAGCAAGCGCATACACATGTAGTTAGTGACAAGTGTCATGCATAAAAAGCACACATTTAAATCTTAATAATGAATTCTCATTAAAAAATCTATCTGACATTTAGGATGGGGATTAATTTTGAGATTTCTCTTTCCAAGCTCAGTTCCATGATTTGATCAAGTGATTATGCATCTCCCAGAGCTAAAAAAACACCCAGATATTCCCCATTCAGTGTCAAACTCTGAATTAGCAGCACTGGAGAAATGAACCTGTGGAGGTGCTTAAGGCCATGTGAGTGATTTGTGGCTGGCAGCCCCAACCAATACCAGACCACAGTTGGAGCATTCAGCTGGTAGGGACTATCTTTTAGTTCTGCCCCACAAATTATTTGCTTTCTTGGGACTGTCTAACAGAACATGGATGAACATTATCACATCCCTCTGTGTTTCTCTATAAATGTCTTCCCATTTTCCTTTAGAGAAGACTTCTGCTTTTGAGCTCATTGTCTAGACTGCCTTTATAAACAAGTGACTATTTCCCAGGTCTCTCTTCTTCAGATGACCCTTTTTTCTGCAGATGACCCTTTCTTCTGCAGGTGACTCCTTTTTCTTCAGGTGACCATACCCCAGAAGTATTACATCTTTCCACAGATGATAGGCAGGGTTCTGTCTGCAACAATCTCAGCTATAGACAGATGAACTTCATCCACAATGCACTGTGTTTTGGCCATATTTTGGCCCAGTTTCAATAAGAAAAGTGAATTTTACTCTCTAGAGAGATTATTTCAGGGCTTGCAGATTGCAGCACATTCACAGGAGAAGTGATTGCAATAATGTTAATCCAAATTTGACCAGAGAGTTCTCCTTACCAAAAGTCCAGCCCAAGCTTTGCTCATTAATGTCTCTACCTTGATTACAAACGTTGGTGATTTCTAACATGCATTCCTGAACTGCCCTTTGGAAAAGAACAGGACTTAACCTGCTGTTAACTTCTCTAGCACCAGCACGTGTTCCTTCTGGATTGCCTTTTGGAGGCATCTGACTATTTCCACTGAATGCATGCAGAATGTAAAACTCTAAACTGGCCACCCTTGGTCATACATTTGGAATAAAACCCCAAAGTTTTATCCAGTCATACCCTTAGGTCTAGAGGTTGTAGGATACCATGTAATGGCCTCGAGCAGAGTCATTGCATAGCAAACCTTCCGTATAAATTCCTGTTAATTGGGTAACAGCCCTGGGCAAAGCAGTAGTTAGTGAGGAACTTTAAATGTAAGTTGGCAGCTTGGAGGCACGAGCCCCTTAAAATCTACCAGTCATCTCCTGGAAAGTTATTTAACAAAAATGCAGCTTTGAAAAAAAATAAAAAGTTTCTGTTGTTGCTGGCAGTCTTGACTGAGAGCCAAAGATCTACAATGGTTTTCTTGCTGCTGGGAATAAAAATTGCTGTCCACAACTGTCAGTACTTGGGAGAAAGATCCCTTTGTTTTGTAAGAGGTTTCTAGAAGAACAAAATTCTACAGATTTCTGTAGAAATACCTTCATGTTGAGGGTACAAATCTTTTGTAAAGGGTCACTGCTGATTAATAGGTCATTTTTATTAAAGATTAGCCCATTTTTGCCATGCCCGGTGGGTAAATATTGGGCACACCACCCTCCCTAATATCCTCTATTACTGCACTTATAACCATTTATAATTCAGAAGCCTTACATGCATAGCACACTTATTCCTGCTATTAATCATTCATCAGCCTTTGATAAAACGTTAAAAAACCCATCCCTTTACATAAAGACTGACCAGCAGATTGACAGCTCAGGTCAAATGGAGTTGGGAGCAGGATCTCACACCTCACTAGTTGTAATGAGATGATTGAGGTGTAAAAGTTGACTTTGACAAATGGGTTTGAGAGTCAGAGGTGGATGGAACAGGTTCATCCTTTGGCTGGTTGTTGTTACCTAAAGACATTGATGTTTCTAAGTTGTAATGGTCCAACAGCTGCAGGGACTCTATGATTCTGTGGTATGATTCTACAATTCTGTGATACGATTCTATGATTATATCATATTCCCGTGGTTCT
This sequence comes from Corvus cornix cornix, assembly GCF_000738735.6. Classification (NCBI taxonomy): domain Eukaryota; kingdom Metazoa; phylum Chordata; class Aves; order Passeriformes; family Corvidae; genus Corvus; species Corvus cornix. Next base: position 111,451,710 of record NC_047056.1, on the reverse strand, counting down.
GTTCTGAACTGTCTTTTGGCTCCTGACTAGGCCAAAAAGGCTTCTTTATCTCCCTGCTTTACCCACTGATGTTTCTCCTGTCAAGCACACATATCATGGCAAACTTCTCCCAAGAAATGAGCAACAGAACAGAAGAAAATGGCCTCAAGTTGTGCCAGGAAGGAAAGACTGAACATTAGAAATAGTTTCTTCACTGAAAGTATTGTCAAACATTGGAACAGGCTGCCCAGGTCAGTGGTGAAGTCACTATCCTTGGAGGGATTTAGAAGCTGTGAAGGTGTGGCACTGAGGGACATGGTTTAGTGGTGGGGAAACAGTTGGACTTGATGACCTTAAAGATTTTTTCCAACCTAAATGATTCTATGATTCTAACAGGCCACCGAATCCAACCTGGTCATTAGAAGTGTCTGAGGCCAGGTTGGATGGAGCTTGGAGCAACCTGGTCTAGTAGAAGATATCCCTGCCTATGGCAGGCGGTTGGAACGAGATGATCTTTAAGGTCCCTTCCAACCCAAACCATTCCACGATTTTATGGTGATCATCGAGGCTGCACAATGTCAGCAAGTGCCTTCCAAATCCTCCACCCCTTTTCCCCCTGTATCTCCCAGCTGCGCCGAGATTTAAGCACCATTTCTGCGAAACACTCAACTTCTTGCTGTTAATTTCAAGGCCGGCTGACAGAGCTCAGCTTGGATCTGGTGCCCGTCGGGAGCCGGGAAGCAGTTTCCACTCACAGATCACACATCGCTGAGTGATGTTCAGAGACCCCCTCGCTCCCCCGGCCCCGCGCCCTGCGAAGTGACATTAGCGCTGGGTAATGATGTGTAAATGTGTCAGAACTGTGCCACCTAGTGACATCGCTGCCTCCTTCCCTGGGTGAAGTCACACTGCTCGCTCCACAGCAAGCCCCAATATAATTAGCGTTAATTTGGTTTCTCGGTAGCCGGCTGCGGCACAGCTCCCTGCTCAGCCGCTCTCTGCTTCTCCTGAAGACTCCACTCAGGGTAATCAGAGCTTCATTAGGGGTTTGTTTGCTCCGTTTCTGATCGCAAAAGAAATTTTTTTTTTTTTTTGAGATATTTTATAAAATATGTTTTCTGCATATCGAAACTAATCTAAACTGCAAAAAGGCTTTGGTAGGGAGCAACTTATTAATGACGTGCTGGATTTTTTTATACCTAGCAACTACTGCTGACTGGCAATTTCTGGACACTTTGTTTCCCCCTTTACAAGGCACAAATTCCTTACTATAAGAATATTTTTCTTTTGACAAAGTTGCCATTTCCAAAAATTGTTCATTCTCTGTTTCTGATTGGCAGTTCCTCCTGTTTCAAAAGCCTTTAAAGCAAAGTTCCACGTTTCATTTAGAAATATGCATCAAAACCGTGGTGTATCCTGTAAAAAATGTGAAATTGAAGTAAACTACTTCTGGTGGATTCAAATCAGTTTTGGGGAATTATTTTTTCTTACTTTACTGTTATTATTGTATTTGTTGAGATTTTGTCCTTTTCTGTGAAAGAAATACAACAAAATTTAAAAATACAAAATCTCTTTTTTGGTTAAGGAAACTACTCCCAAATAATTTTCCTGGTAACAGTCAGTGCCAGCAATATTGATGTATTCTGTATGACCCTCCTCATTTTTGACACAGTGCAGTAGTGAGCAGAGAGAGCAAAAGTTCAATTAATCTATCAGACAGAAGATTTAAAAGAAAGAGAAGGTTTCACTTCTTTCTTCAAAAATTTTTTTCAGGTTTTCATTTGCTTTGCATAAAACCTAAACACATTGCATAAGTCATTGTGTTGAGATATTGCAGAGGCTTAAATGACTTCTTAAAGCAAAACCAAACAAAACAAACCAAATTCATAAAGATTAATCACAGAATCATGAAATAATGGATTTTCTACATTGGAAAGGACCTCTGGAAAACAATTCTTTGCTAAAGTAAGATCAAAATGGCTGTCCTAAATTCCTGTTTTCCTTCAGTTGGTAGCATTCTGTGTAAATGGTGATAACCTGAGCCATCCCCAAATCTTGGTGGTTTCATGCTTCAATGCTTTTAGAACATCACAATGTCCAGTTTTCAGAGGATCTCAATGCAAATATCAGGAGTCATATCCCATAAAACTCAACACTACTTTACTGAATGTATTAACCTAAATGAAAATATGTATTATTACCGAGTGAGAATGCTTCTATTTGGGTAAGATATGTGCATTTAAATGCAGGCTTCTCCACAGGAGCTGGTCACCCCTGACTCCTTTTATAGTCATTGCAAAGCAATTGGCACTAGAAGTGATTCATCTCAGCTTAGAGTAGGTGCCTAAAATAGGTCAGATGAATCACACCCTGGTAGAATCTCCCTCTATACTGACTGTAAAACAAAGCTAGGACTAGGACTGATCCCTTTACATTGCTCTCACTTTGAAATTTTGGAAAAATTTCCTATTTAAAATTTGCTGGGGTTGAATTTGCTGAAATTGCCAGAATACCATCTTCTGCCTCCTCAAAGCCTGAGTCTTCAAGTGTCATCCTGGAACATTGTCATTGAAAATATGGTTTATATTTTTAAAAAATTAAGCGGGTATACATTGAATTGAAAGGTAGGATTGACTTTAGCTGTATTGATAAATGTAGTTGGTTAATATTAAGTTTAATATTAAGGTCTGCCAGTTGGTTTTTCAGTATCTATTGAACTGTTTTTCTAAATAAGGTCAAAATCTTTATCACCATTTTAGAGACATGGAAACTGTGGGACAGAGAGATCCCAGAATCACAGAGAAGCAGGTGAAGGGGTTTTCTGGAGGTCCAGCTGAAACAATTATCACAAACACTAGACCATGTTCAGACAGAGTGTTGTCTAACAAGTCTTAAAATCTTCTGAGGGTGGAACTTCTATGACATCTACAGGCCCCAGTTCCAGTGCTGCAAAACCTCATAATGAAGACATTTTCCTGACATCCAGTCTGAACCTTCCAAACTGCAATCCATGGTCTTGACTGTTGTATCTACAGACAATGAAGAAATGTTTCAGTCTGTTGTGTTTGTAGCTACTTGTCAAGTCCATATGGGTTGGTTTTAGATTGACCTTAGACTCCTTTTTACCATTCGAAGTAAGAGCTGCCTCTGAAAAGTCTCCTTTTAGATAATTTTCTCTAAACCCATTATAATTTAATTTCTTTGCCTATAGCTGGAACTGGAGCCCCAAACTGGGCATAATGTCCCAGATGTTCCTTCAGCAGATTAATAGAATAGAATAGAATAGAACATTTAAGTTGGAAGGAACTTGCAATAATCATCCAGTCCAGCTCCCTGACCATGTCAGAGCTGACCAAAAATTAAAGCACATTGTTAATGCCCTTGCCCAAATGTTGACAGGTTTGGGGCATCAACCACCTCTCCAGGAAGCCTGTTCCAGTGCTTGACCTCTCTCTTGGTAAAGATATGTTTTCCAATGCCCAGTCTAAACCGCCTCTGGTGCAGCTTTGAATCATTCCCAGGCCTCCTGTCACTGGATACCAGTGAGAAAAGCTCATATCCACCTACAGACTGCGCTGACTGGCTCGTGGTTCTTTGGCTCCTCCTTCGTGTCTTGCTTGAGGATGGGGAAAAGATTAGTCTTTTCCAGTCACCAACACCTGCTCTCAGTAGCCACAATTGTTCATAAAAGATAGACAGAAGCCTCACCCAGCCACATCAGCTGGGTACCCTGTAGTGTATCCTACCTGATCATGTGGATTTAATTGAGGTGCTCTGAGTAGTGCCTTGTCTGTTCCTTGCTCACTCCTGGCTGCCCCTCTCCCTACCAAGCTGAGTCAACCCACCCAGAGGTCTGGAGCAGTCTGTACTTCTGAAAACTGATACAGAGAAGGCCTTGTGGACTTCAGCCTTTTCCACTCTGCTGATAATAAATCAGATATTCTCCTGCATCCAGCAGTGGACTTGCATTTTCCCTGAACTTCCTTCTGCCATTGGCACATCTGTGGATTCCCTCCTCTCTGCTATTATTCTTCTCTGTCTTAGTGCCAGCTGGGCTTTGGTCTTTTCCTTTCATCCCTAAGAGCACAAACAAAGCTTTGATGCTCCTCCTTTGTTTCTCTTCCTTATTTTTGCTTTGTGTGTGCTCCCTTCCAGCATTTTAGCTCATCAAGACATTTCTTGATTAGCCAAGCAGCCCTGGTGAAGTTCTGGCTCTTCCTGCACACACAGAGCATTTATTCCAGAGTTCTTTGGTGAGTTTTCTTTAAAAGTATGGCAGCTCCCCACAGCAGCTCCCCCTTCTCCGGCTACTTTCAGGGAGTCTTTACAGCACCTTTTACTGACATAATTTTCTCTCCAGAAATCCACTGTTCTGACTCTGTGACCACCTTTCCAAGCCTTCCTCCAGATCCTGCAGCCTTACTGAATCACTGCTGTCCCAACTTTCATCTCTGGCCATGTTCACCACTAGTTCTTCCCAGCTGATGACCAGCAGGGCTAGCAAAGAACTGGCTCTGCTTATCCTTTCTAGTATTTAAATCACTAAATATCTTACCCAAGGCTGCCCAGAGCCAGGAACACAATCTATTTTTAGTTTGCTTTCTGTGTTTTCTTAAACGAAAATGTTCTACAAATATGTGCAGGCAATGAGGAGTTAGGAAGTTTCTGAAGACATGTTCCTATCTTTGTGTCTTATTTGCTGGAGAAGATGCTTAAAAAGCATCTTATCTTACTTGGGAAAAATAGCTGTACATTTGCCAAGGTCAGCAAGATGCAAAACAATTTGCTGAGGGCTATATTCTCCTCTCTGATCCATTCTGCCAATTTCCACTTCATATTCAGCAATCTGTCCACACATGGGCCTCCTAAGGATTTCAGCAAGAATTCCACAACCACAAGAGAAGAACTGGGCCCTTCGAAAGTTAGTTGCTCAAGTTAAAACCACCTCAGGGCAGTTTTGACTCATGCATTTAGTTCCTTTGACTGATGCATTCGGTTCCTTTTGATAAAATTATATGTATTCACAAGCTGCTGTTTTGTCTGTCAGAACAGAAGAAGTGTAAATAAAAGGAACATAGAGTTGGAATGGGTTGCTGGGATCAGAATCTCACTGACCCTCTTAACACAGGCAAGCAGATCATATGGTGCCTTTATAACTTTATCAGGTCCCATCTTCAGCCAGATTTTACCTGTGTCCTAGTGGTCTTACTGAAATGTTGTTCCAGAGTTTAGTTTCTTTGGTGGTTGGAAACCTGATTTCTAGCCTAAAAATGCTTGTTTGCTTGTTTGTAATCAGTTGTTTCTTTGTCAGTTTTGTCCATTTGTTTAAATAGCTTTTCTCCCTTCTGCCTTCTTCATCTCTTCTCTGTGAAGTTACTCCTTCAAAGCCTTTTCTCCAGAACTAATGCAGTCCTGCTCTTCTTGCTCTTCCTTGTGTCAGTTTCCTTCTCCTTATTAGCTACAGTGGCCTTTTTTTCCATCCCTTCCAGTCTGAAATCTTTTAACTTGAGTGCATATGAATGACCTGTGTGAGGCACATTTCTGGATGCAGGCAAATAATAAAACCTTGTCCTTCTTGAAACATGTTAAACATCTTGCTGGACAATCCACCCCTTCCTAAACCCCTTAAAACAATTTTTTAATCTACTATCCGTGTTGTTCTATTGCTACCCCTTCTCTTTCATCTGCTTTGAACAGCCTCTCCTTCTTTGACTTCTCTGGATGCATCCATCTCGCTTGTTTTTTTTCTCCCTTTGCAGATCTATATTAAAGAAAAGAAAGCACACATTTATTTATTTGTTGAGAAAAACACGCAATGGTATTAATTATGTAATCCTGTATTTTACTAAGAATAGGAGAGAGAAATGGAGAGGAGAGGAGAGGAGAGGAGAGGAGAGGAGAGGAGAGGAGAGGAGAGAAGAGAAGAGAAGAGAAGAGAAGAGAAGAGAAAGATACCTACAAGTCCAAGTGCAAAAGGACTTGATTTTAGATCCTGCAGTCTTGTTTCCCCTTGAGATTCATCTTTGTACATTGCCCTCCTTAGGACCATGTTTGGATTAGATGAGAAACTTTTTGGATATTGCTTCGCTTAAAAATACAGCTCTGATTCTGCAAAAATGTAATTGTCATACACTGAACAATAGTAAAGTCTGTCTCCTCTGTACCTGTTATCCAGCAATGGGTTAACCGGGCCTTTTAGGGAAGGAGAGAGAAGTGACTGTGATCAGCCAGCACAAGAAGTCACAGTTTTCCCAAAGGAAGCTGCATTGCTGCTATCCTTATAGTTTCTTCTTCCTTCTTCCTTGTCATTCATGAACTATTTCTCTTCCATAGATCTTTCTGCTTTCTCCACACCTGCATCTCCCTTTGCATTCCCAACCCTACCTGCTCCAACCTTCACCATGTCCCAGTCGCATCTCCCTGCCCCTGCCTCCATACCCTGTCATCATAGAGTTATTTAGGTTGGAAAAGCCCCCCAAGATCATCCAGTCCAACTGTTCTCTCAGCACTGCCATGGCCACCATTAAACTGTGTCCCCAAGTACCACATCCACATGACTTTTAAATCCCTCCAGGGACAGTGACTCCACCACCACTGTCCTAGGCAGCCTTTTCCAATGCCTAACCATCCTTTTGGTGAAAAAATTGTTCCTAATATCCAATTTAAACCTCCTCTGGTGCAACTTGAGGCAATTTCCTCTTGTTCTGTTGCTTGGTAGAGCCTTCCCAGCAAACAAAGGGGCAGGAGCTCTGTCTGAAATCTTTTTGTGTCTCTTCTCATGGCTTTTTCACCACTCCAGGAGACACAGCTACTGGTTACACAGAGAGTGAAGAAGAACAGGAGGTGCTATTTACATGTCAGAATAACTGATAGGAACATTCCTGTGACTACTTCAAAGGAACTTCTCATTCATTATCTTCGTTATTAAATGCTTCGGTGCTGCTAAGAAGGAGGGCAGGTTAATTGGAAAAATTATGTTTAAACTTTATAAACAGTGCAAGCATGAAACTCATCATTTTAATAAGTGTTATCATGTCTCCAGTATCTAATAGATCTTAACTGATGCATGCTATCGTTAAGTTTAATTTAAGAAACCATCCCTAGAGATGTTTTTTAAATCAATGGGAGACATGTTCTCAAACAATGTTAGAAATATTTGATTTACCTACATCCTTGTTGCTGAACCAGTTTACTGAATAAAGCAGCAGAGAAGAATCTACCGCTTTACCTTTTCATATTTCATGCTAAAAGAAATGGGAAGCTTTTTAACCCAATATATTAAAATATCAAGTCATCCATCAGTGCCATTCAGTCACCTCTGAAGCAGCTGTGTAATAGTGCAGTGCAATGCTTCAAACAGGGACATGTTAGCCAGATCTAAACAAATTATTGCTTGAAATTAACACTTTTTCTGAAAATGGATTAAAGAGTTGGGTTTGTCTGGCGTGCTGCTGCATGCTAAGGATTTAAAGAATAGCAAAGCATGACATTAGGCTGCTCCCTTTAACCATTTGCTTATTTTCTTAGGAAGTGACATTGTCCACTTCAGCTCCAAGCATGTGACTGTGACACCTGTCTTGGCTGCTCAGATGCTGAGCAGTGGACACCAGAAAGAGGAAGTGTCACATGAATGGGGTGAAATGTGTTTTGGGAAGAGTGACAAGCTGAAAAATCTCAGGAGTCCGATGGGCAAGGCCAAGCATCTTGACAAACTGGGCTTGTGGTTTAATGTCTGCTCTTCGAAGGGGTTTTTTTATAGGGATTTGTGTATCTGAAGCCACCCAGTAAATCCTTCCACAGATAAACAGAAGTCAGGGTGATTCCAGCTTTGAAAGGCAATGAGCTGTGCCATAAACCAGAACAGAGCTGGTAAGACAAGGTGGGGAAGTCAGCTTGGAGACGTGACCACATGTTAAATACACCCTTTGCTTGTTTTTTGGTAATTTCCCTCTGAAGTAAACCACAAATATGCTGAATCACCAGATCACTATCTGTGATCAGTTTTTGTATCCACATTTGGGGGAAATAATGCTTTGGACAGGAAGCTTTTAGAAGACACCAAACTCAAAATCCGTTAAGACCAATGTCTAATCACCATTTGAGATTACTCCTAGATCCTCAACAGTACCACATGCATGTTAGGTGATGCTTAAACAAAATTTTAAAAAAGTAGAAAAGAAAAATTATTATAGACAAAACCCACAAATTCTTTGTTAAGGAAGTATTGTAGAAAAGCATTTGAATGCTCACAGTTAGAGAGTTTTGGGTGATCTTATCCAAAAGTTCAAAGGACCCATCCACAGCTTCCCCTGTAGCTGAAAAAATACGGTTTTACACTGCTCTGAAAGTCAAAATTGACCTCTTTGAATTCAGAAGGAGGTTGTGAAGGTGTCCTAAAGTAGTTGTCACTGTTGGAAGCTCAGTCTTGACAATGGACATTCTCAACTCTTTGTTGTGGATAAAATAAAAATGGCTCTAACTGATTTTAAACTAAAAAAAAAAGCATTCTCTCCATGAGTTTCTTCATCCAATATATGTAGCCAAGAGAATGAAAATTTCTCATCAGATTTTGAGATATGTGTTCATGTTTAATATAATCTGTGCTCCACAAGGTTTATCCTATTAATGTAACTGTTATGGAATAACAGTGATGGTTCAGTTCCAAGCAGATAAAGGGCCTCTGCCATTGCATAAGGAAGGAGTGGCCTAATCCAGCCAGTCTGGGCATCTGTGCTGAAATCTGTTTGGGATGACTTTTGCTCACTGTGACCTTGGTGTGTGTGAAAATCTCAGCCATCTGAATTCATCCTGAACCAACTTTCCACCACATGCCATGCCCTAGAAACATGATGTACCATAACATCCCGCAAAATAATGGGCAAAAGCTGAGCTGGTTCAGCAGCAGGAGTTGACATTTAAAGCTCAAAAGAAAGGAAAATAAATGAGGGGACATAAGCCCAAAAAATACCAGTCTTCAGCTTTGGTCTATTTTGATTTCTTTAGGAAAGGTTTAGTTCCCACTGTAGGACACTGAATGAATAGTTGGGCTGAGGTCTGGAGGGCTTGGTGTAAGCAGCGAAGGGAGCAGCTCTCCAGAGTTGCTTCCTCACCTGATTAAGGTGCTTTAGAGAACCAGTGGAAGCAATTTTCATGCAGGTTTATTTCTATTCCAGAAATGCCATTATGCCACAAGGGGGTAGGGGTGTTCTGTTTAAAACCTCACAACGTTTTCCTGCAGACCCAGCGTTTCAATGGGAACAGTGTTTGGGTATTATAAAAAGCAACACAGATTGAATGTGCACAGACATTTTCTATACCATCTGCATTTCAACTATTGCTTTCCTTATAATTAACATCTGTTCATAGATATCAATCTGAGCAGCTAGGACGAAGTTATTTAAGAACTGTCTATCTTTCAGCCTGGTGTGTTCCTGGGGATGGTTCTGGAGGTGGAGAATGGGTTACCCCCAGGAAAGGGGATTTGGTTACAGGGAGCACCTTTCATTAATCTAAACAGATTGCCAAGGGCTTGGCAGAACCAAAATGGACACAACTGGATCTCATCAGAGAAAGTGCCCCTCAAGCACACAAAAATTCAATAGCATTGGTGAGGTTGGTGGGGTGTGTGCAGTCACTCACACATTGGGAAAAAAACCAGCCAATACAATACAGATAAAAGGCCGTAGGTGATCCCTGAAGATGGATATTCCAGAGGACAATGCAAGCATGTGTTCCTCTTGACTCATCTGTCAAGAGGAAAATTTAAATTAATGTTTTAACTTTTTAATTTTGTTTCACTCAATATGAGCCTGAAAGGGACTTGGGAATTTTGTGGCGGAACAGGGTGTGGCACCTGGACGTAGAGAGAATCCCTGTCCTTAGTTTCTTACACTGTCCAGGAGATAAAACCACAGCACATGGAATCAACGCAAGATGAAAAAATGCAGCTGAGAGACCAGGTAGATATTTAAAAATTCCCAGAATTGCTGCTTGTTGACGTGTTATTCCAGGGTTAGTGGGATCCACCTGCAGCCAGCTTTCTGCTCCCCCATTTCTCCTGGCAAACAAACAGTTGAAAACCTTCAGTCCTCTTCCAGTGAGACACCACAGGATATTCCCCCAACCCTTTAGAACCAACAGTGTCCAAAGCATTTTGTTAGCCTTAATAAGTCACACACATCATAAGAATGGGATAAATTTGTCTTTTCCTATATCTTTTAGTGGAAATACAAATTTGCTACTGTCCAGATTGTCTTATTTTACAGCACTTTCCATAACTACTTCTTTCAGTCATGAAGAAAAAACAAGCTTAATTTCAGACATATTTAAGGAAACGAGTCGTATTTTCTACACTTCGAAATGCCCTTTGTTTCTATTTTTTTTTTTAAGAAAAAGTAAAATAAAAATGGGCCACCAGTACTAACATGAAGAGTGCTCTTTCGTTCTAGTTTCACACGACCATGGAAATCAATGTAGTTTTTCATCATTCAGAGGGAATGGCATGTATTTTTCTTTTCCACAAGTAGTCCTTAAACATTCATAACCTCACCTACCTCTGCCAGGAGATAGATTTATCTCCTCCTATTGCCATGAGTGTAGTCTGGAGTATGTAAAGGATGAGAGTGACTTTAGCAGGAATAGGAAGTGAGAAATACTCAGGCCAGTCTAGTTTTGTGGTAGACTGCAACCATGTCACTTAATCCATGTTGCCTAATCCATATCTCCTGCAGATCTCACTGCCTGCTTCCCCAAAAACTCTCCCAGAGTGAGTCATGACATGGGAAAAATGGGACCCTACTGCCAACCAACACCTTTCATCTTTTCCTCTTGGGCTCTGGGAGAGTTCAGGCCTTGGATCATTCACTGGGGAAATCCTTTGGTCCCAAGAAAGTGATTCTGCATCACACAAAAACAAACAACTTCCAGGGATTATAAATAAAAGATTCCTTTTTAGAAATTACTTTAGGAAATGCCCTTTTTAAAATCTTTCTCAGGTTGCAAAAATTTGGTAAGGAAATGCATAGGAAAAGAAATACTTTCATTTAGAGGTGGAAGACCTTTGTACATCTGTTTTGTAGAAAATAATTTGCTTTTTAAAAAATATTCTTGTCATTTAGTTAGTGAAAACTGGATTTTTTTTCAGAAATTTTTGGTGTTTACCATCTGGTTTTCCACCCTAAATTTCAGACCAAATCAGAGATATATCAGTTTTAGTGGAATTTTCTTTTTCAGCATGAGAGATTATTTTGTCAAGATTTCTCTGCCCAGATGCAAAGACTGAGCTAAGGCACAAAGACTGGAGGTAAATAAGAGGAAGAAACATGAAAAGCTGTTTAATCCAAAATGTTAAACAGAAATTAGTGAGGAGAATTTTTAATGGATTACTTTTTTTAAAGTGTGAAAGTAGTTCTTCAGCAGAAGCAAAAATTTCTTGTTACAAATGTTGATGGCATTTGCTGGAGGGAAAATGTGAGGGAGAAAAATGAAACAGAGCATTGTCCATTCACGCCCATCCAAATTGTCTGGTATCCAGACCCTCTGCTCAGCACAAGCAGTTTTGTCCTGGAAAAAAAAAAAAAAAAAGAAAAAGACCAACAACTTCCAGCTATGCTCCAGGAGGAATTTCATATGGAGCTAACTAAGGGAAATCGGCATCTCAAAGCTGCTTTGGTCCTGCAGGCAGTGGGGTAATAAGTGACAGATCCAGCGGGGCGAGGGCAAGCAGGGAGCGGGATGGAGGGGAAGGGGAGGCAGGTGCTGCAGTCACTCTCCTCTCTGCCAGGAAACGCGGGAAGAATGCATGACCAATTCGGTTTCAGAGCAGAATACTCTCTTTAATGGACAGAAAACACTAACCTTTTATTTTTTCTCTTCCTCTCCCTCTCTTTTTTTTTCCCCCCGTTTTTTTTTCTCAGATTTAACCCTTTGGGAGAACAAAGGACAAAGCTCACATCTCTGCACAACCTCTTTTTACCCCTCCAAGAGTTTCCAATCCTGGACAAATGCACTGTTGTCTGAAAACAAAATAAACATCCTGAGAGGGGTGGATTATCTGAGTGAGATGGAATCAGGCTAAAACATCCAAAACACTCCACCTGTTTTTTTCCTGACTTGCTGCAAATTCAGCAGGAATTATTTGGCTCTGACAGGCACCGCTGGTATTTAATATTTTGGCTACAGGGGTTCTCAAAGGAGGAGAATCTTCTGCAAAGAAGGGAAATTCTGAAGTGATCCAACACCAAGGGAAAAGCTGAGATGAGCAGATTTTGGTACAACACTCAACTTAAGCACTGCTGACAGCAAGGACCAAGGTGCTTGATGCGGGATCAAACCTTGAAGTGGCTGAGATCAACTAAATAATTTGGTTGTCATCAATCCCAGTCACCACAAGTAACTCTGATTCCTCTCTTTCAGTGTCCCTGCCTGGGAATACCTGTACCTTTTCCAAAATATATGCAGATTAAAGTCAACTTGTAGGTAACATGAAAGAGATGCGACCACAGTGTAACAGCCCAGCATCTTTACACACCAATAACACACACAAAACCATCCAAAAATTATAGAATTTATTTCCTAGCTTGACTATTTGTTCCTAAATACAGATTTAAGGGTTCTGAATATGCAACGTGGCATAATACCATTATACAAAGGGGTTCTTTTTCCCAGTGGTAAATTTGGAGTTAATGGGAATGAAATGTGTGGTCTGCTTAAGAGTCTCCTCTCTACATCCCACAAATGTGCACTGAAATTTACCCTTTCATCTACAGTGTACTCAGAGTTTCTCAATGGGTGAAATAAAGGACCAAAACAAATAAAAATCACTGCAAGAAAAAGATTAATTTTACAACTGAGAAGTTTGAATTTCAGCATTTGACAAACCCAAGATATTTTAAACACAGGACAGAAGAATGACTTCACTGGGATTTATTTTTTAAAGCCCCTGATTCATACAAACTCCTATTTTTGGGAGTTTTTGTTCTACAGTGAAAGGAAAGAAAATACTTTCCTGTTTGTCTGTGCACATGCACGTTTCTAATATAAATTATACAGTTTTGGTTTATGTGTGGGTAGGTATATGCATATGCATAGGCATATGTATAGTGCAATTCACAGTTTTTAGGATTTTAAAAAATCAGTGGCTTATAGCTGTGCTTTAAAATAAACTGTTTCGATTTCCCATATTAAATAAAAAAAAATAAAATAAAATGAGGGACTAATGAAATTAATGGTTGTTCAAATCAGGGGCAATTACAAAGCACACATTTCTTTTCCTAGGGTATGAATTGTATTCAACGTTTGCAGCACAAGCCTGTAGGATAAATAATGTAATGGGTTTGGTGATTTGATACTAAAAGAAGAACAAAATCCTACAGATGTAGCCTCATTTTTCTCCACACTCCAACTGCTCACTTTTTTTTCCAATTGCGTATTTTGTACAGTTAAGAAAAAAAAAATCAGATTCTTTGTCTAGGAGAACCAATTTCCACTGTAATAGGTACTTGCATATAATTACAGGAATTTTGTAAAGTGAAACAAAGAAACAATAGACCGGTGACTGTGTTGTTGTTTTCTGATTGAGATTAAATTGACAGTTGATATCTTTATCCCTTCAGTAAAAATCCCTGTAACTTTTGCACATTTTGTACACCAAAGCCTGATATGCAAAAGCTCCAATTCTCACTGGCACCAGGACAACATTTTTAAAGGCAATGAGATGCCTAAAGATACAAGTCAGATATCTAATGGGATTTTCAGAAGCACCTCAGTGCCTAACTTTTGGTTTTGGGTGCCTGAATATCTTGAAGAAAAAAAAAAAATCTGTCCAGAGCTCCCAAATAATTTTAGGGACTTGTAACCACTGTAGAATCCCCCTTTTAGAAAACTGAATAATAGAAAGATACCATCAACCATCAACCAAAGACCATAATTTGTTGCTTCCCCCATGAGTTGAGCACTGTAATAAAATCAGAGCAACTTCCTCTAAGTAATGTAGAAAATGTCTCAGATCTCTTAAAAGTATTCAGGCCCATGTTGACACAGGGATTTGACATAGGACCAGGTCTGCCATGGCCAAATAATTTCCCATTTTTCAGCTAAATGGCAGGAGCTGAAAGCAAGTCTGCTACTCCCACACTTTGCCCGGGAACTGCCACAGGTTGTGGTCACACTCCCAAATTCTGCTTGGGACAAGCTGCTGCTCTGTGTCCGAGGAGGATGGTGCAGCCTTCCTGCTGTCCTGGGTTTGGTTGTCATCAATCCCAGATTTTGGGCATCTTAGTGGGACACATTAAAGAGAAATGTAAAAACTCAAAGGAGGGTAAATGAAGAGATAAGAGATAAGGCACCAACAAGGTTTGTTGTTGTTTGGTACTGAAAGAAATAGAGGATGAATCCAGGCATGCCTTCCTCTGCATCCTCCATAAAAGAGAGTTATGAGAGCAAATTCACCTGTTTTCCAGATGAAGAGAAAACCTCAAGCACTGGTAAGCCCAAACATTTTCTCATAAGATCATGTAACTTCCCATCAACTTTGGAGGCCAGTTAAAGTAATCCAAATGAGAGGAAGCTTGGAATTATTGAGGAAATGTCTTTCATTTTTATTATTATTGTAAAATGCCGATGACTCAAACTGGAGCTATTCCTGGGAAGATTGTTTCCAACACGCTCACCTTTCTAGCTGCAATTTTTGAGACTGTACTAAATGTCCAGCTCTGAGGCTTCTAAAAAGAAAGAGGGTGGAAAAATATCTCCCTTTTATAAGAAGTGATTTTTGCAGCTTGGAATTTAAGTTGATTTGAACTTTAACCAAAGGTAGTGTGGATACAAAAATGCTGCTAGCAAGGATTTTCTTGCTATTTTCTAAGTCCATGAGAGACTTTTCTCTCTCACAGAAGAGGTAGCAGAGTTCTGTAAACAACCAAATACCTGCAACTTTGAGAAGTCTTGTTTATTGTATAGTAGAAAAATATTTTGACAATGGATGTTTTAGGATTTTAGCCAATCACCCCAAGGGGTGGCTGATCCTTTGTCCAATTAGGCTATGAAGAAAAAAGTCTATCAAAGAGTTTGTAAAATGATTAAATAAATCAATCTTGCTGCACAATTTCTGCCTGCTGGATCTTCTCTCCTCCTCCCTACGGCTGCGGGACACGGTAATATACCCTAGGGCATTTTTTAATAAGATAGAATTAAAAGAAGAAGAGAAACAAGGGATGGAAGGAGGGATGGAAGGAAGGAAGGAAGGAATTCAGAAGGAAGGAAGGAAGGAAGGAAGGAAGGAAGGAAGGAAGGAAGGAAGGAAGGAAGGAATTCGGAAGGAAGGAAGGAATTCGGAAGGAAGGAAGGAAGGAAGGAAGGAAGGGAGAGAAAAACTGAATCCAAGTGAAGTTGTCTAGGAGCGGTGCCAGGACAGAACCTCTGTGAGCAGCAGGTTCTGTGCTGCAGGAGTAGCTGATCCCTCAGCCTGGGAGACCAAGGCAGGTAGTTAAAGGAACAAGAGGAACCACAGCTTCCTCTCCTAATGCCCCAAGAGGGACTGCCCTGGCCTAAGGGATCGCCATTTCCCCAGGACAAGTCAGAAGTTTCCTGGGGTTTGTAAAAACCTCATTTTAAGTCCCTCAGTCTCAATAATCTCATCCTTTGGTGTGAGAACACTTCTTGGGGAATCCAAACTGGATCACCTGGTGATCCATGTCCAGCCCTGGAGGTGAATTTCCATCACCCTGAGCTGGTGCAGCTCTGTCTTAGCGTGTGTCCTGCTCCCTCCTCCTGCCCTGCTCAGCACTAATCCTCTCCAGAACTCTAACTAGAGGGGTGCCCTTCATGATCCAAAGTCCACTTGCAATAGCAATGATCAAAATGACTTTATCTTGCCTTAAACAATCTCACGTGGGTTCTCACAATCCAGCTCTGTTTTCATTGTTCAAATCCATAATATCGGGCTGGAGCAACTCCTCAACAAAGCTGCTCTTTCCTGACCCCTTGACATCTTGGGCAAGAAGTATAATGACCCCCATTGATTCAGCTGCTGGTAGCAAGAGTGAAGGGGAAGAGGTTTCCCATTTCCTCCCCAGCGAGGCTTCTAGGTTGGTGGAATTGTTAAAGGATTTTGTTTTCTGTCCAAGAGAGTCTTTGCTGGTGCCAGGGTTGCGTGCCGGAATAAAAACAAGGAACAGAGGCGAGGGGGAGACAAGTAATTTAGATGAGGGAAGGATTTGCTCCATGCAGGATGTCTGTCTGTTTGGAGACAGATAGAGCTGGAATGAATCTCATTTTGTGGAATGGCTACAGCAAACACAGGCTATAAGGGCAGAGCGCAGCACAGAGAGAGGAAATTTGCGTTCGGTCTGATAACGCAAAGCTTACTCTGGAGATTAAAAAGAGGTGGAAATTGCATCCAAGAACTTTAATGGCAGAGCTGGGAGAACAGGCACCCTTCAGGTTAATCTGCAGGAGGTTTGGATATGGAGTCCTCAACAAAAAGGTCTCTGCACTACGTGAAGGACCTCTCTAGAAGGTACTAGAACCTGCTCAGACCCATCTGTGTTGTCACAGCAAACACGCCCAGCATCTACACCCTCACAACACCCCTGTGAGCACAACTCACATTCAGGTAACAACACCTATTTGGTGGAAACATAGAAGGGAAGATTAATAAAACATAACTAGTGGAGGAGCTGGGTATAGTCTCACTTTATATGTTTTAGCAGCTAAAAATAAAACCACTTTAAAATAGGCGATATATTTTTATAGCCTTTTAAAAGAAGTGTCAGAGACAGACTGAATCAAATAAGGGAATCTTGCTGTAAATGCAAAGCAGGTCCACAGTTTTACTTTTTTTTTCCCTTTTTTTTTTCTGGTTTGTTTTTATATCTCTACTTTTAAGAAATACTTAGGAATACCTGAGAAGATCAAAAGACTTCTATAGCCTCCTCAAATGTTTAGCAAACAAAGTGTAACTGGAAAGAATTTCTACTTCCTTTATTCTTCCTTTCATTACTTTGTCTCCTGCTCAGTAGTGACAGCTATTTATGCATTCCATAGTGTAGTGTTGCAAGGATATCTTCTCTGAGTTTACTTATTATTCCCATAGTGTAACTAATACATATTGATAGATGTATTTGTGATCAGATACACAGTGTGTGGTGTAAAAATACAGCTAGACAGGTGTGCATGGGAGGAAAAGAGGAGCATCTGCCTTGCCTGCTGTGAAGTGCACAAAAGAAAGAAACTCTGGGATCACAGAATCATGGAATGGTTTGGGTTGGAAAGGACCTTAGAGATCATCCAGTTCTAACCCCCCGCCATGGGCAGGGACATCTTCCACCACGTTGCTCTGAGCCCCATCCAACCTGGCCTTGGACACTTCCAGGGATGGGGCAGCCACAGCTTCTCTGGGCAGCCTGTGCCAGGGCCTCACCACCCTCATAGGGAAGAGTTCCTTCCTCATATCTAACCTTAACCTGCTTTTTCAGTTTAAAGCCATTCTGCACAGGATCACAAGAAGATATTTGGACAAAGTTAGACCTGATGAGCACTATTAGAGGTTTTTATGGTTTTAGCTTGTGAGATGCTTTGAGACTTGTGACATTTCTTCCTGGGTTGGGATGGGATTATTTTTAAAGGCTGCATGTTTCTGCAGCCTGGAAAAGCTGCACAGCTCCACAGTAGTGCAATCAATACAAGTTAAAGTCAGTGTGAAACATTATGTGTTTGTGAGTCAATTAGATTCATCCACCAGAGGTCATTAGATGATCAAATGACACTTGCCTACAGTCTTTATAAGTAAAAATATCAGCATTCTGTGCTATAAAAAATGCATTCTCATTAATAATAAAAACCTTAAAGGAGAAATAAAAGTGTTATGAAGTAAATGATCACATGGTGAAGTTCATGATTTTAAATAGCTTTGATAAGAAAACAAAAATAGGTTCTGAATATTATTACAAAGAGAAATTAGAATTCTCATGAATTCTTATTCCAAAATGATGGGAGTCACTTAAAAGGTAAGTTTGACTTTCCATTATTCAAATGACATATTTCTAATTGTATGGTCTGAATGGCATAAACTCTGCCAAGAATGGCCCATGACAATATAAAATAAGAGGCAATATGAGAGAGGTGCCTAATTGTGCTTGTAATGAGGTGGAATGAATCTCCCAGGCTTTTGTTGCATACCTTTACACCAGTGGAAAACAGAAGTCCTTCTGCCAAGTAAAATGAAGCCGATTTAGAAACAGAGAAAAGCTTTCTGGTTTTTCCCTGTCTAGTTTCTCCCTATCCTCACTTTGACTTTTTCCTTCCCTTAGTTTCTCTACTTGTGATAGAACCTTTTTCTTTCTTCTCAAATATCCTCTCATTTCATTTCACATAACATCCTTCTGTTCTGGCTTATGCTCTTCAGCTCCTCCATTTCTCATTTTGTCTTTACAATTTCATTAATTTGAGGCCTGATCTTGCAGTCACTGCTGAAAGAAATGAGCTTCATGCAGGTTTATTAATGTATCTGAGGATTTCAGGTCTTTTGGGATCACTTGGGATTGCTTCCCAGTTACAGTTGTCCTCTTGAGTGTATTAAAATTGGTAGAAGATAATAGCAGATACTTGTGATGGAGAAATTCATAATCTGTCAAATCCCTTTCATCCAGGTTTTCCTCAACATATTCTCCTTCCCTTCCCACCAAATACCAGGTATATTGTTCACAAGGGAAGCAATATTTTAATTTTTTTAATATTTTAATCAAAGAGTGAAGTCAAAGCAGCTCAGAGGGATCTGGCAGCTGTGATTTGGGTTTGTAGCCAGATCTCAGGCAGTGAGACAAGCAATGAAGGCACAGTAAAAATGAGCAGAGTCCTTCTTCTGTCCCAGGCAGATAAATGATACTGGTGTTTGGGATCTCCATCTTGCCTTAGAGATCATGGTTCTTCTTGAGTCTCATTTGGGAGCTTAGTTAGAAATGTCAAATTTTAGCCACTTTAGCCCAGATAATTTTTCACTTTTAGTCTCCATATGCCATCTACTCTCCTACAGGGGTTAAAACTATCTGGGTACAGAGTCCCATCTGTTGCTGTGCAAAGAAGTGACTAACTTTGCAGAGCAGAGAACAGAAATTCTGGGAAGGGGTGGGAGGCCAGGGTGTGCTGAGGCTTCATATCCAAGAATGATCCTGAGATGACAAAGGGTTATGGGAAGAAGGACTCTGGGATTGAAAATTTAGCAACTTCTGGTGGGCTCCTGGAATTTCTGTAGTGGACTTGTAATTTTTGCACAGGGAAAGTAAACCTACTACCAGAAAGTGAAATCTTCTGATTTACCTCCATAATTCTTCCAGAAGGAGTCCTTGATTCCCAAAGGTGCAGGATACCACCAATAGAAGAGATACAAGTCCACCCATAATATCATATTTAAATTAAAGAGCAGTGGGAAAAAATATAATTTGGGGGGGGGGGGGAAAGGAAGATGGAAGTCTGGAGGTGAGGAAAAAGCCACTCTGGATTCCGTAACTTAAACTTTTATTTGTTTAAATGTATAAAAGAAGGGGGAGGGAAATAGAATCTCCTTACTGGTTAGTCATGCCTGAGGCTGCTGGTGAGAAGTTTAGGATCATGAACAGTCCAATTAGCTGCAGGAGAATGATTCAAATTAGCATCATCTGTACCTGCTAACAGGGAGTTGAGCTGAGCTCGGTCTGAGAAATAAAACAAAAGTTGAACGTATATATACATATGTACGGTGTTTTATTATTTTGAATGTTTAGAATAATAGAATTGTTAAGGTTGGAAAAAGCCTCTGAAAGTGCCAGGTTCAAGCACTCACCCAGCACTGCTAAAGCCACCTCTAGCCCATGTCCCCAGATGCCACCTCCACACACATTTTGAACACTTCCAGAGATGGTGATTCTACCCTGGACAGCCCCTTGCAGTGTCAGATTCTTTCATTACCCACCCAAAGTATTCCTGTACCGCTCTACTTTCCCAATCACGAAGAGTCACTGCCCTTTCTCTTCAAATTTGGCTGCAAACTGAAAAATTTGGAAATTATCAATTCAGATTTTGTCCCCTATAACCTCTTAGCAGTGAGTGCCTGCAGCAATGAGCCTCAGTGCATGTCCAGGCAGTCTGGATTGTTTTCTCTATTTTTGAGCATTCCTTAAGCTGTATGCCTTTATCTTGTTACTAACTGTACAGAGGAGTGCTGGAGATCTGTTCTCTATAGTTTTTATTGGTGTCTAGGAAAAAAAAATAAGGCTTATAAAATATGATCATCTTTAAACTCCAAACTAAACTCAGTCAAGTCTTACAGTAAAGGCTCATTTCTGCCTCTGGCCAATATTAAAACCACTCAGCAAATAAAATAAAACATTTATATTTTTACCTTCTAAAGGTGCAATTATAGTAGAACTTCACTAATGGCAGCCTGTCCAGTCTGCACCATTTGTGGTGGACTCACAACCTCCCTCCACTTAATCTTTTACCCCCATGGAAACCCCAGCCCTCCCCATTCCTCTGTGGGTGCTCAAAGATGGCCTCTCCAAATACTTTGCTAGTGACGTTCTAGGTGTAGTAGATAGAGTATGATAACCTGGCTTGACCCACTTGAGGCTTAACAGGTAGTTTAGGCTATGAATTTGTATTAAATTTTCAGAATTGGATCTTCCAAAGACAGAGAATGTAGAAGTAAATCTCTAATTTCAGTTAGAAACTCACACATTGCTCAACAGCATCATCTTCTCCAGTGACCAGATTCTAACTGGAATCAGAGTAAGATGTTTCAGAAGGAGACTGCAAAGTGGATGATTTTAAGATTAATCTCCTACAACAAGTGTGGGATATTAGTTTATCTGTGTGTTTCTGGCTTGTTGGTTACATGTTATTTTTTGGTTGGTTTCTACACTGAAAAAAAAAGAGGGTTAAACCAAAATCTCACCTCACTCTAATGAGCTCTCTCGGGACCTCCAGAAATGTGTGTTATGTCATTTTAATGGGGCAGAGCAATTTGCTGTATCAGAATAATGAAACATAGACTCCTAAGGCTGGAAGGGACCTCAAGAGGTCACCTCTTCCATGGCCCAGCCCTAGGGCAGGATCAGCTCTACCTGTGTTGATTCTCAGAGCTCATCCTCTAACCTGTTTGGAAAGGCTTTTAATGAAGGAGATGCCACAGAAGGTCTAGTTTGAACACCATCACACAGCATTATTTCATCTTGAAAAACACTTAAGTGACATTTCTTAAATAAAGTATGCAAGCAGAAGCCAAAAAGACGTGCTCAATTTTAATATTATGGGTACATGGTAAAAAGAAAAAGAAAAAAAAAAAAATAGGATTGTGAAATCCAGGAAAATATTAAGAACTCATCAAAATAATCTAGTGATTGGTGAATGAAACTGATTATGAACTGTTAGAATAGCTTCAAGTGCAGTTTGACATAAGCAGTGTTTATGGGAATGGAGTTTATCATTGAAACACAGAACCACAGAGTGCTTTGGGTTGGAAGGGACCTTGAAGATCATCTCATTCCAACCCCCTGCTATGGGCAGGGACACCTTCCACTATCCCAGGTTGCTCCAAGCCCTATCCAACCTGGCTTTGAACATTTCCAGGGATGGGTCATCCATAAAGTAGCCCTATATATGCAGAAGTATTTTGCTGCAGTAATGGAAAGTGACAGCAAATGCCATGGATTAATTACATGTCAAATTCCTTCTTTTGTTAATTAAACAGTTTTGCCCTTAAAACCCATTAAAAAGTCTCATTTCTACTCTTTCTTCAAAAATGAAAGACCAATGTATGTGTCTGATTTACCTCCCTTATTTATATACCATTTTTTATCCTTTTATTATTTGTAGTCATATTTGTTAGCTCTGTTTACATCCTTTCCATTCTTCTCTATTTTCCCTGAGACAAGGATCAAAACTGAAATTTGGCTGAAGGAATGGTGGGGACTCTTGTAGTCATGTCAAATGTGTGGGGTTATGCTCCCTTCATACCTCTATGTAAGTGGCAGTCGCATTTTACCAATTTTTCATTAAAAAAAAATTGATTGGGTTATTTATTTTTCCCTTGAAAAGCTTAAATAATCATGATTGTCCTTAGTCCCATTGGTGGTGTATTGATACAGGCTATTTCCCATCTGCTTTTTTCCCCTCCCTGCTAACAGTTTTCCCATTTACCTCATGTCTTGTCTTTAAATATTAAAGATACTCCCCCTGTGATTTTAAACCTTCATTTACTACTTTCACCTGAACAAGCTTTATTTTGTGGCTCTGAGAATGCTTAATTCTGTGGCCTGTATAATAAACAACATTCAGAGATGCCAGAAGATCCATCTTTTTCTGGGAGACGTTACATTTGTCTCTCCTGTGCAGTTTTTTTTCCTGGTTAGATTCAGCTTAGGGAAATCAGTCTTCCTCCAGGCAGGGAGGGTATGGGCAAGGAGCGAGGAGCACATCCTGCCTGCAAATCACAAGCAGAATTAGGTCAGGAGGCCACATGCACCCGGGCAAGCATCAGTTTTAGCTTTGCGATCAATTCAGCATCATCCACCCTCACTGGGCTTGTTACAGCTTCGTGGTAGTGATGAAGGATGGGAATTTCAAACTGCTTCCATGCAGGGAAGGGTGAACTGTTCCCTGGGATGGTGAGAGCAAGAGCAAGAAGCAATGTGACTCATGAGTTTATCACATGAGGAGGGTGTGGGCTCCTGCCCCTGTTCAAAGGATTCTTTATTTTGCATTAAACAGTTATTTCGTATAACAGAGAAACAGTGCTGGGAGCAAGGGCTGGAGCAAAGGCCTCTGTGCTGAAAATGTCATCCCCAGTGTCAAAACTTTCCTTCCCTCTGCACTTCTGAGTTAGCAGGGTAAAAACAAGAACAGAGCTTTTCTGTGATATTTGAAGGAGGAAACACTTTAACACATCTTTACAAAAACCGAGTTGAGATATTGGCTAACGACTTAATTGGCAACTGAAACTGGTTTGTTAGCAATGAACTTCTCTTGGGAGTATGAGGTGGGATGCACCTGCAAGGACTTTCTTGATACAGGTCACTGTGGGATTGAAAGGGCCACGGGCTATATAGACAAGATGTGGGGTCTTTTGGGGGAGAGGAGTAAGGCAGAGTGAGGGGGAAAGAAGTAAAAGCAGTTTGCAGGAGGGCAAGAAAGGTAAAATGAGATCCTCACTTACCTACAAGCACAGACCTGTATGTACCTCTTGTATCATATACCCTGATGCATCTCTCTTCAGAAGCATCCCTGCCCATGGCAGGGGGTTGGAACTAGATGAATTTTAGGGCCCCTTCCAACCCAAGCCATTCTGTGATTCTATGATGGACTTTTCTGTGCAAAAAATATGAGGATAAAGCGTTATTTTAACCTCTTATTCCACTAAATATAGGGGTAATTACATTTCACAGGGATGTGTGGTGACTCTACCTCTCTCAGAATGCAAACTCTCTGAAGTATCTGCAATTTGGGACAGGAGATTACAAGGTCATTCAAAAACAGGAACTCAAGGAAACAGCATGAAGGTGTGTTAGGGGAGATTTAGACTGGATATTAGGAAAAGGTTCTTTGCCCAGAGGGTGCTGGGGCACTGAACAGGCTCCCCAGGGAATGGTCACAGCCCCAAGGCTGCCAGAGCTCCAGGAGCATATGCTCAACTCTCTCTGGCACGGGGTGGGGTTGTTGGGTTTGTCCCGTGCAGGGCCTGGAGTGGAACTCAATGATCCTTGTGGATCTCTTCCAACTCAGGACTTTCTATGATTCTTTAAAGGAGCAAAGCCTGAAAAAATTGTGTTAAAGAAATGCAATTTTTTTTCTTTCAGACTTTTCAAAACCATCAAATTGCAAAGGCAAGACATGACCTATTCAGTTTCACCACTGCTCCTTCATCTTCAAGGCACTCCTGTTGCAGAAAGCTTGTTCTGATTAGAATAATAATAATAACAATAATAATAATAATAACCACAATAATTCTTATTTATCAGGAATAATTTGCAGAAGCAATGAAATTTGCTTGGTGCAGGGCTGCACTTGACTTCAGGCAGACAAGAAAGCAGACCCTTAATTCTGACACAAAAACCATCTATCTTCCCTGTTAAATCAGAAGCCTGGAGCTGCTGAAGGGTATTTACACCTATTTGAACAGAAACACTATCTTATCACCATATGAAGATAGATAGTAAATAATGGTAACCATGGGTGATAAGGATGTTTTCCTATATGTATATATATAATATATATACCTCTGTATACCTATAGGGTAGGTATATACCTATATAATCCCTAAAATCTTACATGTATATATATATATATATGTACCTATATAATACTTCAAATCTTACACATAAATCTGTGCAATTCTGCATCTTTACATGCATATCATGTACGTGTATATATATATATATGTGCAGATCTATATATACCTGCAACTATCCAGCTGCAAATACATACACTCAGTGGCAGACACACGTATGCAATTTACATATTAACAACAGATTCTACTCTGTGAAACATCTGTGTAAACACTGAGTTACTTACTGACCTCATTGAAAGGCCAGAGAACAAACTCTGGCCAAATATATTCAACAGACACGAAAAGAACCCGAAATGACAGGTCTAAACTCAGCACCATTAAAATACAAAAACTGGGGGGGTTAAAAGAAGTCAGATGGTCGGCACCCGAGATGGGTTATGTATTATGCATGTGCTTCATACACTTCTGTGTGTCGGTGGAGTGGTATCCAAAGAAATAAGTTAAAGTTGCGACCTGTCTGCTTTTGATTTACTGAGGTCAAAGAGAGCGGATACCTCTTCTTCACGGAGAGTTATACATGTAAATCACTGCCCAGATAAGCCCAGTGCGGGCAGCACCTCCTTGTTACTTGGGAAAAAATTCCTGCTTGGCTCCCGATTGCTGCTGCTCTGATGCAAAGTTGGATTTGCTGGACTTTTCCCTTTTTTTTTTTTTTCCAGGTGGAGTTTTGCTAAAGGTTTATTCATGGAAAGCCTGGATGGGCTGTGAGTGTTTCATCTTCCTGAGCAGGGGCATTGCTCAAAGGGACAGAAAACGAGCTCCATGTGAGTGTCAGCCGAATTCTCAGAACAGCTCTGCCACAGTGAATGAGAGTCCTGGGAAATGTTTGTAGCCTAACACAAACGCAAAAAAAAAAAAAAAGAAAAGAGAAAGGGGGTTGGTATCTGGGCCAGAGGGTGAGAGCTGTTACATGTGTCCCTGTCTCCTGCTGCTTGGGGCCACCGGAGTTCAGGGAATAACAATAAGGAATTAGAGAGCAAGAGGCACGTGTGCTGCAGCTGATTCCGCCTGCTCCGAGCCGAGCCATTCGTCGTGCCCCGTGCAAATGAGTTATCGGGACCCAGCAGATGGGACTCCGGGTGTGCATGTGCCTGGCAGACAAGGGGACTTTGGTGTCACTTAACTTCTGCTTTATTGTCACAGCAGCTCTTTCTATGGGATCGTCTCACTCATGGTTTTTTAAATACATCAAGCTTTTTCTGGAGAAGTAAACGTGAGAGCTGAAAGAAGAAAACAAACAAAAAAGCCCAAGCCCCAAACATTAACCAGACGCTGGTAATTGCATTTACTGTGACACTTTTGGCATTTCCTCTTCTTATAAGGGGAAAGCTGCATCTAGAGTGACAGTGGGAAATAAAGAAAGGGTTTAAGTGTTGATCTTTTGTTTTAATGGTGGCTGTGGAGGAAAAATGCAAGGCAAAGCCTGTGGGTGTCACTGGAATAACTCCAAGCTTGAGTTCAGACTCTACCCAGAATAAAGAAATAATGTAGGATTAATCCTTTCAACATTAGCTAGGCAGAAGTTAAATATATCAAATATTCCTAGATGTTAAGAAGAAATTCCTTTTCCCCTGTGAGGGTGGTGAGGCCCTGGCACAGGTTGCCCAGAGAAGCTGGGGTTGTCCCATCCCTGGAAATGTCCAAAGCCAGTTTGAACAGGGCTTGGAGCAACCTGGGATAGTGGACAGTGTCCCTGCCTGTAGTAGGGGGCTGGAACTGGATGATCTTTCAAGTCTCTGAACCCAAACCATTCCATCATCCAAGCCAAGCTGGTTGTTCTCTACAGTCATGGAGGACACAGGGACAGAAGGGAGAAGGTTCAGTGCCCTCAGGAGGCAGCTCTCACTCTCACAGCTGGTCCTGAAGTGAAGCTGTGAGCTCAGGGCACTCACCTGGCATGTACATCCCAAACTTTAGGGACAAAGGAGTCACATTTGATGCTGGCTCCCATTTAAGTCAGGTTATTAGCCAAGTTTTCCTTTTCTGTTAGCAGGATGAGCACTGGGAACAAAGGCCGGGAGCAGTGGGCACCGTGGCACATGCCTGTGAATGCTTTTATTGGGGTTAATGGTGCCACTTGCAGATTAAAAGGCTGCAGGAGCTTGGACATGTGCACATTCCCATGGGCTTTGTGTCTATCCTGAGAAAAACTGCCCCTGTGTCAGGATTACAGAGGAGCAAGGCATTAGCATAGCAGGGCAGTGAATAAACAGACCAGGGCTGAAAAGTTTCAAAAAAATCTCTGGAAGGGGTTGGCTGTTTGTTGAATCCACAGGTTTTCTCAGGAAAAAAGATATTTTAGCTAGTTTAATATTAAAGAAATATGAAAATAGGGATGTCAAGAAGTACAAAACCAGCCCAGTTGGAAATGACTAAATTTTAAAAATAGGGTGTTTTTTTTTTTTTTGGTCAGCAGACATTTTCAGTTTTGAGTTTCAAAGCAATTTATGGTAAAAGGAAAGACTGAAAAGAAGAAATAATTTATATCCATTAAAATGAAACAGTTCAACACACTAATCCATATCCATTTCTGGAACCACTGGCATTTATGTTTTTCCCTGTAAGTTTCAGAAGGGTCAAAGACCTATGGTTTTATTTAGCCTTCTGAAGAATTGCCCTGCATCTTGGTTAATAACCAGGTAGGTCAGGAACTTCAATATATTCATGGATTAAAGAAATTGAGCAGACTGAATTATTTCTGGTTTTGTGTTTGATAGATACATGGGCATACTTGTATATGTATGTAGTGTGAGGTTGGGCAAAAAGACAAATCTATTATAAAATAAAGTAAAATAAAATAAAAAATAAAATATAAAATAAAATAAAGATACTTTGCATTATTCAAGCCACTTCCCCGAACACTTACTGACAAAATGTCCATCTACTCAAAAAAACTTATCTTCACTCTGAAGCACTTTCAAAACATATTCTCCAAGCCATCATAATTATTCATGCTATCTACCCTCTTTTCATATCAGCTTCTGCAGGAAAAGGAAATGGCTATTTCTTTGTGGTTAAACCTGCAAACTCATCCTATTATAAAACTACTGGTTCTACCCTATCTGCTTTGGAAAATTAGTTTGGTTGGCAAATTGTTGCATTTATTCTCAGGATCAAGAGAATCATCTAAATTTGAAGAAAGTACAGACTTTTCTCTTTTTCAGTTTTATTAAAAATTACCTTGAATATTGTATTTACTTCTCTTATCTCCATTTCTTTAGCCCTAAGGAGGAATATCATCAGTTTGATTCTAATAATGCCTAGTGGGTCTGCTGTAAAAACTCTTTGTAAAAATGATCTCTCTACCCAAAAGACAGCAGCTTAAAAAGGAGAAGCAGATAAAGTGTGATTAGAGCTGGTTCTCCTTTTCCTGAAATATAAACAAACCTTGATATCAAACACCACCTTCTCCTTAAAATGCTGACTTTTTGGAGCAATCCTATTTAAATCTCATGAAAGGTATTATCAGAATATTTTACAAAATTTTCTTGCATATTGAAAAGCAACTGTCAGGGATTTTTTTCTGTACCTTTTTGGGAAAGAAAGTGTTCCCATGGACAATTAAAAGCTTGCATTTGGGTGACCCATCCCTGGAAGTGTCCAAGGCCAGGTTGGATGGGGCTCTGAGCAACCTGGTTTAGTGGAAGGTGTCTCTGCCCATGGCAGGGGGTTAGAACTGGATGAACATTAAGGCCCCTTCCAACCCAAACCATCCTGTGCTTCTGTGATGATTCCATGAAAATTGTGTCTCACCCTCAGTGAGACAATAAAAGTAACAATAGAAAAATATGAGAAAAATTCTCTTTCCCCGCATCCTTGGGGAAGGATGAAAGAAATATTAACTTAATATGGGTAGTCAACATGTGGGACACCGTTGCAGTTTTCCTTTCCTTTCACCTACAAATCAGGAACTGAATGTTGCCAGCGGTGCTTGAGGGGTCACCGGTTCAGCCTGGTGAGACAAATCCTCACTTTTCTGTGTCTGCATTAAATGGTCACATTCAGGATGACCTGATGGCCCTGATACTCCCAGTTTCCCATGCACCTCACCTGCCACAAACTCCCAGCTTGAAGATGGGGACAGTGCTGTGTTCCCTAACTATGAGCACGAGTAAATCCAGGGAAGGCGTAGCACAATTTAACTGCAGAGAAATGCTTAGCTCTGACAGCTCATTAAAGAAAGCACCATCTTTAAAGGAATTGATGCAAAAGAGAACATATGAAGCTTAACCCTGAGGTGGATTTGGCAAGGCAGAGCAATGCCAAATGTCCTTTATGGATTGCACTAAGAATCTGTGGCCTGTGGTAAATGCCAGGTCAGGTGTATGGAGTCTGTGGCCTGTGATGTGTTTGCAGTGGATGGCAACCAGCTTATGCAGAAACATTAAATAAACTGGAATTTCCTTGAATAAGGACAAAGCTGGTGCAGAGGAACATTAGGACACAGTAGGTCAGACAAATGATAAAGAAATTATAAAAATAAACATGCACTCATATCAAAAGTCCTCCTGATATTTCTCCGGTCTGTTGAGTAACTTTGGGCAAGACATTTTGAT
Organism: Corvus cornix cornix; assembly: GCF_000738735.6. Taxonomy (NCBI): domain Eukaryota; kingdom Metazoa; phylum Chordata; class Aves; order Passeriformes; family Corvidae; genus Corvus; species Corvus cornix. The sequence goes on along the minus strand of NC_047056.1, from coordinate 111,422,859 downwards.
AGATAGAACCACATGACTTTACGTGAGACTTCTACTCCCAAGTCATGTAGGTTCTTCTGAAAATCCTACTTTTATGTCTTTCTACTTGATTTCCCAACCATTTAAACTAATATCTGGGTATCTACTTTCCTTATGGGTTCTATTTTTTGAGTTTGGGGTTTTTGGTGTGTGTGATATAGAGCTTTTAAATCCAAACTTTATTTTATATAAAATAAAGACCACTTTAATACAAAAAATTGCTTAGAACAGGGAAATAAATATTTTAATCCAATAATTTTAAAATAACATGTTTTGACACGTCAGCATTATTTTCTCTTCTCTCTTTTTATTTATTTCTTCCTTACTTATTACAAAATGAGAATTGGTAAACATTGTAATTCTATTTAGAAAATAAATAATCAAAGTTTGTGTTATGAATAAGATTGTTCTTTAGGAGAGAACAACCAAGCAAATATCTGAGCTAACCCAGAAGATACACAGGTGAATTAAACACTTCATAACATTGTCAGGCACTAGAATTCAGTTTTGCCTACTGTTAAATATTTAGTGTTTCCTGGACATCTAGAACTGTTCCCCAAAGTGTTTGGGTCTGGCTCAGCAGATGGAACTGGACATGGATCCTTCCCATGGGAATTCTGGTTATGGTCATCCATGGTTTCAGATGTTCAGAAGATTAAAGAGTTTGGTGCAGGAATTTCCATGCCAGCTGGTCCCAGCACAAGACAACTGTCAAGTGCGTCAAAGTACAGGCAGCACCAAAATTATTTTGGAAGCTGTATTTGCTGTTGTAAATACATTGGGGTGTTGGACTGCTTTCCATCCTGCAATCCTCTCAACTCTCAGCATAAGTTCATTAAACCACAAAGAAATGCAGCCCTGGCAAGTGGTCCTTGGCAGTGATCTGTACTTAAAGGCATCAAGGGTTAAAGTTTGATTTCAACTTAATTTTACTGCCTTGCAATAATTTTTAATTCCCTCCAACTTAGTTTTTCTCACTCTACATAAGGGGAGAAAATCAGTTTTGACCTGCAAGCTGTTCCAAGCTCTAGCACAGGCTTCCCCCTGGATTTTGGATGAATTGGCTAATCCTGTACAACAGCTCCTGCATATCACCAAGAAACAAGTGGTGAGCAGCCACTGTCAAGCCTGATTTTACGGATTTCCTACAAGTGTAATTAGGAAATGCACCGACTGACAGGTAGGCACGTACATAAAGTTTGAATTATAACACACACTGGTAGAGATTTGTTTCCTAAGAAAATCTGTCTGAAGAAGCTAATATAAAGGAACAGAGGTGAGGATATCTTAGAATCACAGAATCACCGAATCACAGAAGGGCTTGGGGTGGAAGGGACCTTGAAGATCGTCTTTTTCCAACCTCCTGCCATGGGCTGGGTCACCCTTCACTCTCCCAGCTTGCTCCAAGCCCCATCCAGCCTGGCCTTGGACACTTCCAGGGCAGCCGCAGATTGCCTGAGCAGCCTGTTCTGGGGCCATCCAGTGCCCTCTCTCCCTGTGATGGTGCAGTAACTGAGGTTTTATTGGGGGTGCATATTCTAGTACATCAAATAATAATCTTACAGTAGCAGGGCTGTGCCACTCTGAAGAATCATTGGGTTCCTGCTGATCCTGTATCTATCAGTCCCATAGGAATGCCTTGGATACTCCAAGGAATTAAGGATGACAGTACCCATACACTTTTAGGCAGTTAAATTGGTTCCTCCATGACGAGATGGCCATGACAATCACGTGTCCCTCCTGCATCCTCTTTTTCAATGAAATACTGTTTAAGCCCCAACTGATGCAATTTTCTACTCTATTCATGATCATTATTTTACCTTTGAATACTCAGCATCTTATCCCGTAACTACCTGCACTTTTCTGCATTTTCTGAGGTTTTAGTTTGGAAAGTTCTCTTGGAGATAAACTCCGGGATCTAATTATACATCTTGTCACTGATTTTGATTTTGCCAACTTGATTTTTACTCTTCGCATTGAGTGACTAAAGCTGAAGTTTTTTAGACACTTTCTTTGGGCTACTGAGTGTTTTACAGACATGTTTGGTGTCTGACTAGGTGTGTATGTACCCAAACTCATTACACACACATATGTTTTGTAAGATGTAAATAATATATTTGATTTGAATATACTAATATATATAATATCTATTAGTATATGTACCATGGATGGATGGTAAGGTAGAGACAGATACTGATATGAGCCTAACAGTTTTTTATATATTACTGTAAAATATATAATTGCCAAGTATTAGACTCAAAATCTAGTTCAGCACATTAATTTACACTGGCTTGACTAATAACTCTATTGTATTGTTGAAAATGTAATGAAAACCCTCAGCAAGAAGCTAATGAAAGCTCGAGCTCCCTTGAATAATATGAGAACAGTACAGCTGTCCTAGTGAGATCCTCTTGCTTACACCACATAGCAAAATAAAAGTTGGAAGTTCTCATTATTGCTTTGGAGGAAGGTTACTGTAAATAGCAGGTTATAATTGCTTTTGCAAAATATAATCAGTTGATACTTCTTTGAAATGAGGACGCTCAGTTAGAAACTGAGGGCCACAATAAAAACTCATCTTAGTGACAACATACTGAGGATGGAGAAGTCACTTTAGGGCAAAGGGGAATAATACAGAGGGGCACAGAGGGAATACATTGGCAAGAAATGGGAAATAAAATTCAACCTGAAAAACTCAAGGTAAAACACCCTGAAAAAAAAAAAAAAGAATTAATGCAAAAAAGATTGTGTGGCAAGTGAGACTCAGGCAAAAAAAGGCAAAATTACCTGAAATAAAAGTGATCTGTAAAATAACCATGAGGTTTTATCAGGACATAGAATATAAAATATGTTTTCAAAGATAATATTTCAGAGTTTCTAACTCATTTCCTTGTATCATTCACCAAAAGAAACCACACAAATTTTAAGTCCTGCTCCAACACTGAGTGAAGTCAGTGGCAGCTTTGATGGACTCGTCAAGTTCGGAATTTTGTCCACACCCTGTTTGGGCTGGATGGGCTAACGCAGGAAGAGAACTCAGAGTTCTGCCTGTGTGGTAGTGAAGAGCAAAGCTGAGATGTCACTAAAGAGGCTGGGGAGGGCTGTCTTATGAGGACAGATCTGAAAAACTAATATCCATGTAGCTTGGCTACGAAATGACTAAAAAGAAATAGAAAAATATTGCCTACAGTCATGTGAAAGGTTTAAATGCCAAAGAAGGTGAAGAATTATTTAGGGTGTGGACATTGCCATAAGCAGTGGAATTAAATTAATTAAATGAACATAGAGGCTGACTACAGGAGGGAAAAAAATAGTCCTAAAGTGACTTTTAAACAACCTGTCACTGGTGGAAGATCTACTAATAGGGTCATTTAAAATTGAAAGAAAAAAAAGATAAAATCCTATTGGGGATAATTATTCAAAAGCCAAGGTATGAGACAATGTGATCTAAAGACTTTAAGGACAGAGGAGATCATAATAATCCACTTGTTATACAGGAGGTCAGGTAGGAGAATTCTAATGGTCACTTCTGGCCTCATGCACTATGAATCTAAGGAAGCAGAGGTGGACAACCACTTCAGGACAGCTCTCAAAATTGTCACTCCCACTAAGCCTGAGACAAACTGCTGGTTTTATGTGGAATGGGAAGGGAGAATCCTAGAAGCATTCTTTCTTACCTTCTCACTGAACACATGGCCATATTTTGCTCTTTGAACCAAAAAGCTGGGTTCTGTCACTGAATAGGTTATCATTGGCACAGTATTTGTATATTAGGAACAGTGAGTGAATTCACGGCTTTCAGCCTGACTTGGTTAGTACAAACTGAAGTTGAATATGCTCTTTATTTCCCTAAGTTCATGTCTTCATTGACTTAATTTTATCCTACAGAACTGCCCTCCCACCCTACCCAGTCAATCACACCAAACAGAACAGGAGCACTGGAGCTGGGAATATTGGACGTAAGGAAGAAAATACTACAAACTGTAAATCAAAGATGATGTCTAGTTTATGAGAATTTTGCCTGAAGATATATTTTTTATTCCCAAAAGCCTCTTTGCTAAAGCATTTATTACTGATCCTAATTCCTCTTGCAAATTTAGTTAATACTCATAGATATCTTTTGCATACAGAGTAGCACACATGCAGCTACACTAATGTCTCTCAGTCGCTGATGGAGGCCTGAACAGAGCAGACTACAAAGTGCTTGGGCAGACAGCTGAGAGGAATATTCATCTAAAAATAAAAATGTTGCTGCTTGTGGAAATAATTTGCATTTAGTTCAATTTCTATTGTTCTAATTAGACATGCCAGGAATGTACCATAGCCGTACGGGTTTCCTCAAGTATCCAAACCTGTCTGTAAAGTGAAAAGGTGACCAACATTGTGCAGCAGAAGAAAAAGGCATTGACATGACTTTCATATCTTAATTTTAGCTAAACTCTTAACACAAAGGGCATTTCTTCTACCACCATCAGCATACATGAATCGCTTCCTCCCTAATCAGCCTTGTCCTTTTTTCTTGCATTCCTTTTTTTGTAATCATTGAATCATGGACTGGTTTAGGTTGGAAAGGACTTGAAAGATCATCTAGTTCCAGCCCCTGCCATGGGCAGGGACACCTTCCACTATCCCAGGTTGCTCCAAGCCCTGTCCAACCTGGCCTTGGACACTTCCACAGATGGTGCAGCCACGGCTTCTCTGGGCAACCTGTGCCAAGGCCTCACCACACTCCTAAGGAAAAAATTATTCCTAATATCTCATCTAAATCTCTCCCTTTTTTTTTAGTTTAAAGCCACTACCCATTGACCTATCATGCCATGCTCCTGTCAGAAGTCCCTCTTCATCTTTTTTGTAAACTCCCTCTAAGTACTGAAAGGAAAAAAAACTTCACTTTTTCAGAATTCACAGAGCCTCTACCTACACAGGTAGGAAAACCAGCTGAGTGATGAGGGGCTCAGGAGTCAGGGATGTAGTTCTAGCTCTGAGCAAACTTGTCTCACTTAATTGCCCAGTGTAGAAGTCTCTGTTTGGCAGCCCCGAGTGGTACTGGGATGGACGACTGAGTAAGATAAGAGTCTTTGGTAAAATTCTGAAGTTAGCATTCAGGAGCATCCAAGGACAGAAAGGTAGGACCTCTATGTAAGTCCAGGTAAATTCACCTGGAATAAGATTTTATTGTCAACATCATCAAAATAAAAAGGTGCTGACAACACACAAGAATTATTCCAAGAACAACGAGAAGATCAAAGCTAGGAATGGTGGTATTATTAGGAACAAGTACAAGGGTAGAATAAATAAAGCTTTGCTCATAGATGGTTAACAGAAGCATAATAAGGGTATGCAAATATTCAGGGTGTAATTGTCAAGGCTTGAACAGTGAGTATTTAAGAACTGAAAGAAAGCTTTCTTGGGATGCACTGAGATAGCAAGTGAAGCTGAAGGTTTGAAATAGCATTTAAATGGGGAACTAGAATGTGCAATAATTCCCAATTCAAGAGAATTTTAGGCTTCCAGAATTTAAAAGCTCAGGTTAATCAAGTTACCCATATTGTTAGTAAATGGGAATAGCAGCTTATTTGGAGAAAATAAAGCTGGTTTTCATAAAAATAATTGAGAACCACTTTCCTGAAAGAAAAACCTGGGTGTAGTCTCTCCTTGTTATGTAGAGACTTATGACAGTACAATTCCAGTTGTATTCATTGCACTGGCACAGGAAAAGTTTAATGAATTGGTGTTTCTCTTGCTCCTATATGTGACTTCCAGAACTTTGGCTCAGTTATGACACTATTATCTCAGTTTGATTAACCCATGTGAAGTGTGTTATTGTTGGGACTCCGTGGGCTGGGAGAGAACGGAAATATTACCACCCAGACATCTTGTTTGAACAAGGATAAAGATAAAAGAAATCTTTTTGAGATGCTATCTGATGCTGGAAAAGTATCAAATCTCTGTGCACAAACTGAAAGTGGATTATTTAGCCAGTGGGTAACGTCGTAAGAGTCCCCACCCTGATGATTAAATCTCCAGGTTTGGAGTCCTCCAGAAGAAGGAGTTGATGTGCACTTGGAAAAAGAAAAGAAACAAAGAAAATATTTTTAGTTTTCAAACATTAACTAACCAGAAGAGATGACTGGAATGAAATGTTCCTATCATGGACAAAATAAGTTTCTTCTTTAAAAAATGAAATCATTTATTTGGGGGATAATATTGAGTCTTAAGAAAAATCATCTGAAAACAGACAGAGTGGAATTTATTCTGATGATTATTAAGTGGTGATTTATAGAATCACAGGATCATTGCAGCTGGAAAAGACCTCTAAGGTCTTTGTGTCCAACCATCAACACAGCGCTGCCAGGTCCACCACTAACCCATGTCCCTGAATACCTCTATACATTTTTGAACACTTCCAGGGATGGTGACTCCACCACTTTTCTGGGCAGCCTGTTGCAATGCCTGACCATCCTTTCAGTGAAGAAATTTTTCCCAATATTCAGTCTAGAGCTCCTCAATTAAGTTAATGTGCAGAAGACCTCGATCAGAGAGAGCAAGAGATGGAATAATGGATTTTATGAAATGTTACAGTCAGAAGAGACAAGGCATGTGGCAGGTCCTTCAACAACCTATCCTTTATAAAGGCTAGAGAATTTCTTTCAGTGATTTCTGGTGTATAAAGACCAAAGAACACCCCTTTGTCTGGGTTTTGCTCTCTGTAACATCATGGGATAAAGATATTTTGTGAAACAGTCAAGGGCTGCTGTAGGGCTGGAAAGAGCAGCTGAGACCCACAGCTTGACACCTTCCCCTGACACCCAGGTCCCTTTTCTCCATTCCCTCTGCCACTTGTTCTTCCCTCTGAAACAAGAGAGAGAGAAATGAGCACCACTTTTTTTGGAGGAAACAATTTTGGAGAGGGGTTAACCAGGAGCAGGCTGCTAAAGAAATGTAAAGGTGTGAAACTTGGGCCAAAATTCAGCCCAGCAAGTGCTCCACCCGTTGGCTTCACTTTGCTAAGCCCCATCTTGTGCAATCTTTGTAGGTAACAATCTCCACAGCTGTAATTTTATTTTGCTTTTCTTCCTTGTTGAGGATGAAACATGGCCCATTACCCTTGGTATGAGCTCACAGATCCTTATCAAACCATTTCTTTGTGATAAAACAAAGGAGATTAAGTTTCTCCATTTTATTTCATGACACTATTTCAAGACCTGATTATGAACACAGACCTGAGAAGAGTTTTCTGGTCCTCATGATCAGAGTGCTGCAGTAGAGATTAACCACGACAGGTGAACCCTCCTGAAAACTTTTCAAATCCCTTCTTAAAACTTAGATTTTATTTCTTTTCCATATTATCAGTGCTAATCTCTTCCGGTGCCTAACACTTTTCACGGGTACAGACTCCTTATTGCATTGTGCCCTTGGGCTCTAACAGCAACCAAATAAATGGTTCACCTTAGGTGATGTAGGTGATGTCTCTCATTGCCAAAAAGGTTAATTTTAGCAGCACCTTCTGTGAGATGATCACTTTTAAGACACCCACAGCCTGAGATATGCCGGATACCACTGTTACCCTCACATGGAGTTATGTTCTCATCATCTGCATCTCACTTCTTTCAGAGAGGTAAAGCAATTTTTTTTGATTCAACTGCTAACTGAAATAGGATATTTAGATGCTTCAACACCTTTGTGCCAGAGTGTTCCACCTGATTTTTAGGCTCAGGTCTCTCTCATCAAATCTTCTGTTCATGTGTGGATATTGCAGATGCTCTACTGGACCACTACCAGAATTATTGGCCTGGATTAGGCACCTGTGTTACCCTCTTAATATCAAATCACACAACCCTAAAGTTGATGCAAACACAAGGCAAATCTTCCAATGACATTTAATTTCCATCAGTAACTTGCTATAGTTTATAAAAATTTCCAGCAAAAGTAATACCTGTAATATATTTTTTCTCCATGCAATCTGCCATAAATCACACAGCAGATTAATTTCCATAATACAGATTTTTAATTTTTTTTAGATGAAATTCAATTAATTTCATTTCACTTTGAGATGCGGCATTGCATATAGCTGATCAAAGCTAATCCATCTGAAATCTTACTATATTTAATGGATATGAATAGCCACTTTGAAAAAGTAATTTATTTAAAATTTTAGATATCTATTTCAGGATGAGAAAATTCACAATCCTGGAGTATATTTTTTTCCAATTTTGACTGTGGAGGGGACTTGCTGTGACTGATCTTGACACAGAAATTTAAATTGCAATGATCTACCTTCAGTCAAATGAATGTCACTCCTAATGTCTGATAAAATAAGGTTGCCAGGATGAATGCAAGAATTGTGGGGGAAACCAAGATCATTCAGAGATGCCTGAGCTAGTGCTAAATGTGGCTGGATCCTGGAAGCACAGAGGTGCTGGGATGACAGAGGAACTCAGGTCAGTACAGTCAAGTCTCAGTGAAAATACTCTTCTTCATATGCTGGTAACGAGCCGGGAGCTTACGATTTTTGAAGGGTAGTTTTTAGGCAGATGTTCACCTCTGCAACCTTTCAGTTTAGAAAATGTCCAGTACCTTTTTTATGATAGAAGAAAAACTACCAAATTCTAACTGATACCAGTATGGAGAACTAGCTTTAAATGAGCACTGATATAGAATCATGGAATGGGTTGGGTTGGAAGGGACCTGAAAGATCATCCAGTTCCAATCCCCTGCCATGGGCAGGGACATCTTCCACTATCCCAGGTTGCTCCAAGCCCCATCCAGCCTGGCCTTGGACACTTCCAGGGATGGGGCAGCCACAGCTTCTCTGGGCAACCTGTGACAGGGACTCACTGCCCTCACAGGGAAGATTTTTTTCCTAATATCCTTTTTCTATAATCTCTTTTTCCCCTAAAATTATGTGGCTTTGCCACAGCCTTTTAGCAGGTGGCTGATTTCTGCCACTAGAGGTGGTTGTACCTCACTGAGAACAGAAAAAATTTACTTGGATTGTTCTATCAAACCAAAATCAATTTGATCTCCTTTTACTGGGAATGAACAGGATTTGTGCTGACTTATTGCAGAGGAAAATTTTGTCCTTGGGTTAAATTCACATTCTAAATGACCTGAGACCAACATGTTAAAGGAAACCGAATATGATAGCATATGATGATAAGTAGGTGTTCAAAGATTTTTGTGCTTAAAAACAAGGATGAAAATTCTAAATTATATATAAGTTTCCAATATTTAGATAAAAAAATACTAATAGAAAATCTATTTTACTTCACTGGAAGTTGTGAAGTGAAAATTAAAAATGAAAACCTTAATGTTGTTAATTTTTTTAAATGATGGATATTTTTTAGCTTGATAAAAAAAATCAAATAGATTTCTTCCTATGAAACTTTTAGATTTCAGTAGATGTCCTCACCTTTTTTTTTTTTTTTAATGAATGCTGTTTGAAATAGTCTTGTGATTACAAATCTCTAAATTATGTAGATGCGAAAACATGGAATGTATTGCGATTTGTGACTGTTTTTTCTTAGGGGTGAGTTCTGTGTCCATAGTTCCTGAACACCCAGTTCTGAGAGGGTTCACCTTATGTTTCAACACCTTATGTTAAAAATATAATTGGGTGGAGGCATGTTTTTTGCCAGCCCCCACTCCATGCTGTTCTCTACTACGGTGTATTAGAGACCTGTGTGCTGTGCAAAATCACAGCATTGGTCAAAGAACCAGAGTGACTCACCAACAAACACCAGGCCAGTTATGGGATCTTACAGTATTTATCTGTCACAATATCTTGTGGGAAAGTTTGGTGTCGGAGTGAAATTTTTACTGCTTGTTACATGTAGTTAAGGGCAGAAAAACCCCACTGCTGCAGCCTCAAAAACAACTTTACCATATTCATTAGGCAGCACAAGGGTGATTGGAGCAGGGAATCACTGCGTTCCTCAAGAGGAAAGGCAGGATCTAACATAGCCTCCAGGAGACTTTTAATTCAGAGGCACAAACAGTTTGATGGCCATTAAACATAACAGCTGGCAACAGGAGGAGCCAAGAAGGAACGCGGAGCCAAGGAGAGATATTTCTGCTTTCCTGGGATGAAGTGTGAGAGAGTTCACTGATACTCCACAGAGGATGTCCAATGGATGGTAACAGCAAGCCAGACACTCACACATGAGTCACTCTCCGTGTCTGCAGTGTAACAGTGATGGAAAGTGAACTTTTTGCGTTATGGGCTGGCAGAGGTTGTGCCGACTGTGGAGCTTGGATGCTGGGAGCAGCAACAAAGTTGGCAGATGAAGCAATGATTGGGTTTTACATCCTTAACCAGCTCCTGCTTAGGGGGAGGGAAAGGGGATCCTGCTCTATCTTGGGATGATTCGGCTGCTTTAAACAAAGCTGTGATTCTTGGGGATTAGGAGATCGTTCTGTCAGAGCTTACTTTTCACTCCAGCATCTGCTTTTAGTGGCTGTCAATCACTGTTTAGACACTAAATCTGGCATAATCCTTCAAACATTTTCCTTCTTCTTTAAACACAGTAAATGCCCCATCCCTGGAAGTGTTCAAGACCAGGTTAGACAGGGCTTTGAGCAACCTGGGATAGTGGAAGGTGTCCCTGCCCATGGTAGGGATGACCTTTAAGGTCCCTTCCAACCCAAACCATTCTGTGATTCTGTGAAACAACCTGGAGGTTATAAGAAGATAGAAGCTGGTGCTATAGAAATGGCCTATGTTGGTGTCCAAGCATGGTCCTCACCTGTGGGTTATAAATCAATGTCTGCCTTGACAGGATTTCCAGTTTAGTGCTGAAGTTAAGAAAAATAGTGCAGGATTACTGCTATTTTGTAGTCTTACCCATAACTTCATGAGACTCATTCTGGAGAAGGAAGATTTGGACACAAAGTCCCAAGCGTGAGTCGGCTCTACACCACTCAGGCAGTGTAAAAGGGAGTAAAAAATGGGAACAAATATCCTTTTGCTCACTCACTGGCTTTTTGCACTACTAGAGACACATTAGGAGGCCTTATCATATATAAGAATTAGTTTTAGCTGCTTTTTAAGCTCTCTGATCTGCATACTCAAAATGATGAGCACTGGGAAGTGAAATCTGAAGAGAAACACACACCTGCAACAAAAGGATACACATTTTATATTTGATTTTTTTTATTTTTTTCTTTCTTTTCCTTATATGCAACAATTAGGTCTGGAAAGGGAGAGGTGAAGATATGTGCTAGCAGGGAGCTCTGCAGCAATTGAAAACACTCTCTGCAGTAGTCTCAGAGTTTATCTCTTACAGTTACCCTCTGTTGCAGGAGGAGTCCTGATGCTCCTGAGGGAGAAAAAATATCTCAGGAAAGAAGTTACCTCTAAGTATGAGCATGGGGACATGTACGTGGGCACATCTGAGAGCGTGTGCACGTGGTGAATGTGCCTTATGCTGAAACCTTCACATATAAAAAATGTAAAATGTGACATCTCATAATATTTTCATATTGGGTAACTACAGAGAATATTTTGGCAAGGGTGCTTAATCTAAAATGTTCAATTTTAATCAGCTTGAACTATGGTCTGTCTTTCTGCAAACTGAAAACCACCAATCAATTTTCCTTTATCTTTTTTTCTGTTTTTCTTACCCAAGGCAATGCCTTTTGTAAAAGGGTATTTATTTTTAATGGATTTTTTAATGAATTTTTCAGTCAAGCTATTAATAATGCCATTAATTATAGGCAGCTTGTATTAAAGTGCACGCTGGCCTCTTAATCCTGACCCCCAGCTATTGGCTCCCAGCTAATCCAGCCCGGTGCTTGGCAGCGGTGCCGGCCGCAGCCCCTGGCTGCTCGGGAACGGGGAAAAGACGGGACTAAAGGATAAGGAGGGATGGGGAGGAGCGGGGAGGGGCGAGCGGCGCTTGGAGTCTATACTTCGCCAGAGGGGCTGAAGTTTAAAGCCAGATGATGTGTTAGTGCAGGGGGGATAATCCTGGAGATGCGGTGCCAGCACTTGGGAGGACCTTTCCCGGCGGAAGGCTTTGCTCTCCCGAAAGCCCTGGCAGGTTTGATAACCCCCAGGAGCCCCGCGCCGGCTTCACCTGGGGCGGTTGAGCGCGGCGGCCGCCCCGCTTCAATCTGCTTAAAAGATCGGGCAGACAGAAGGCTCTGGCCACATAATAGATTCCTTTCCCTTCCCCAGGCTGCTCATCTGACAGGATTGTTACGAAACTTGCTAATTATCGGCTGGTTGAAAGATAATGAAAGGGCCCCATCCTGTGCGGTCAGAGGAGAGAAACTCCTGTGATTAGGAGCAGGACCAGATCCAAAGAGTTTCCAGCCTTTGTGCACAGATGCACATCCCTGCGTTTTGATTTCTGGGGTGATTGAAGATGTTTGAGAGATCTTAGAATTCATCATTTCATGCCCATGAAGTTTTAACCCTTTTTTTCCACCCTAAATATTCTTTTTATTCCTGTACACAGTTTTGTTTGTTTTACCTTTTTCCTTTAAATTTTCTGTCTATGTACATGGCAAAAATTTTAAAAAAATAAAGCAAAAGACACATTATTCCCATTTTAAGTGCTTGTGGAACAGAGGATGGTGTGTTTCCCCCGCTGCAGATCTGTCTCTAGGCTGCTCTCCACGGCTGCAGGGTACAAGTTTCATATTCAGGAGTTCAAGGAGGAAAAATCTTACCTGTTGAAGATCAGGCATCCATACAGATGTTAATCTGATATTTTTTTTGGTAACTAATCCGAGCATTTAAGTATGTGGTTTGGCCACTGGATTTGTTAAGGGTTTTTAAATGCCAAAAACATGAGGGGCATGAGCCAGATCCTGACCAAAGAAATAGAAAATTTGTAGCTGGGATGTTCTGGAGAGAAAATAAATGGAGGAGTTTATGTTCTTAGAGTTTTAAAGTTTCCCTAATTTTGTCTTTGTTTTTGTTCTTGCAATAATTACAGAAATGTGTCTTTCAGAATCACGGAATCACTAAGGTTGGAAAAGACCTCTAAGATCATAAGGTCCAGCCGTACCTCAGGAAGATGCTTGATCCCTGGTGTGTGTTTCGGGCTTCGTTGCTCAACACAGACTTTGGAAATGTTGTCTGTGCAGCCCAAGCCCAGCTTTCCCCATGTTCAAAACCAATACCCCCAAAATCTTTCACTCTTTCCAATCACTGAGCAAGTTTTTCAACTGGAGCCCCAAACCTGGAGCTTTTTATGGAAAAAACAGTGGCAGGCTTGGGAAACACTTGGCCCCTCTGACACCATCATCCTGCAGTAATTCTCTGTCCCTGTTTACTTTCCAGTGGAGGATCTTTGTGTCTCAGTGATTGCCTCTGGATTTAGGGATGAGCATTTAACAGGATGGACACAGGTACGATTTCAGTGACTGCACAAGGAGTTATGCCTGGTAAGGGCTTGCTCTCAACACTATTTCTCTATTTTTGTTACCTTTTTTTCTCTGTTGTAAACAGATTACCTTGAGTTTAATAGAATCACAGGAAAAATCAAAATTCTGTAAACATTTTCCCAGAAAAAAACTAGCATTGGATTTTGTAACTGATATTTCTCAGTTTCCTACAGGGCTTACAGCTTCTGCAGGTCTCTTACCAGTGCTGCTGTCACCACATCCTGTTAGACAGCAAATGCCAGGTAAGGAGCAGAGAGGAATAAAGAGTGGGGCACCACTATGGATGGGGGCCGACTCTCCTAAATCCCTCTCCAGAACATTAATGTGGGGAATTCTGGCACTTGTCTATTGTAAGATGTCCCTGCACATGGCAGAAGGTCCCTTCCAACCCAAGCCATTCCGTGATTCTCTGGTTCTACATTGCAATGTTTCTGTTGTAAAACAACAGCAGATTAAGAAGGTGCAAATGCATCCCAGAGCTGTAGAATTTGTTGAATACTGTACCCACATTGCCAAAGAGAAAAAGGCAATCCCATGAAAAATTAATTAAAAATACCAAGACATTGTTAGACTTTTTTCTTCAGTTAAAATTTTAGTTTTAGGGTTTTTTTCAGTTCGTATGAGGATATTCAAGATTTGCCTAGTGGAAAAAGAACTGAAACAAATGTATGGTCTTTTTAAAGAAAACCAAATAAATTATAGAAAGTATTTCAACAGCATTCTTTTTTTTTTTTTTTTTTTTTTTTGGGTGTATTTATTCTGAAATAAAATACACCACAAGACAAAAACTAAGTCATCTTTGTTATGTTTATGTACTTTAGATATTTCACACTCATTTCTTGTCAAAACTAGAACAACAGATATACAAGTGCAACAAGCTAGGAAGGACCTCAGGGCCTTTTATGGAATTATAGACTCATAGAACTGTTTAGGTCGGAAAAGATGTTTTAAATTTAGTCCAAGGCTTTACCCAGCACTGCCAAGGCCACCACCAAACCATGTCCCCAAGTGCCACAAGTACACATCCTCTAAATCCCTACAGGAATGGTGACTCCAGGTCACTGGAAGTTCAGTGGATCAGTTTTCAAATCCAGGATAACCACTTGGCTAGCTGGGATAGTGTCAGCCATGTCCTTCTTTCCACAGTTAGTCCATACACTGGTAGATATTTGGCACTATTGAAATCATTGGTGTGTTTGTACCTTATTTTTAGATGAATCAGGTTTTTTGAAGATTTACCTGAAGAAAGTTCTGAAACTTTTGAGATTCACCTGTTGGTAGCATCCTCTCTGCTTGCCAGTTTTCTGAGAGAGCAGGGATTTTGCAGTCCCGAATGAAAAGGATATATCAGCCTGTTATTCTGAAGGTCAGGGTGAAACTCAGTTTGATCAGACAAGAATGAATGAATAACCATGTGTTCTGGCAAGATAACTGTAAACATATCTAAGAGAAGTGAGTGAGATGGTCTCAGCAAGCTTTCCTGAGCCATGCGATTTTTTTTCTCCGTCAGAAGGTTATAAATTACTTGGAAATTTGTTATGAGTTAAAAATGGCCCAGTTTGGCTCCAGCATTGGCTAACTTTCACTAAATATACATACACACATACATCATTCTTGATAAAAGTGAGGAGTCTGCTGATTGTCAGAGGCTTTAAACTTCAGTTTAATTTTACCCCCCCACACTGCTGAAGGAGTACTTTTACCAAATTTTATAGACGTTTAAAAAAGACAGAAGAGGGTAAAACTGATTCAAATTAATTTGGGGTATATATCTGTGTAAGGTAACTGGAAACTTTCTCCCACAAGATTTCTCTCAGTTTGGGATATTTTCTTTCTAATTCACACTAATTTAGTAATTTGTATAAGTGATCGCCTAGTTTGGAGGGTAAAGGGAGTTACACGTGTGCTCAAGCTCTTGCTAAATTGGATCTTGATTAATTTTTGTACATCTATCTTATTCCTGGCGTAGCTCAGGAAAGCTGTCAGTCCCTGCCTGCAATGGGAACCTGAAAGGCTTTCAGCACATTAGAGAGTTGGCTTTTCAGGTCAAGGCTGAGATCCAGTGAAAGGGAGGAGGAATTGCATTGTGCTTGCTTGACCTATGCAATATTTTATTTTTGGATAAACAGAGCGCTGCAGCTTCCAGTTCTTTTCTGATCCGTCAGGCTTCACAAAGGCTGCATTCAGCAAATAGGGCACACGGTTTCAATATGTGTTCTGTTTCTCTTTCTATCCATCTCACTCGTTTCTTTTTGTAAACCTCCTTGTGGACTATATATGTTTAATTGCAGATCTCATTTGGTTCTTTTTTTTTCCCTTCCTTACACATGAAATGGAAAAAAAAAAAAAAAAGAAGAAGAATGATCGGTTTTGATTTTTGCCTATTTGCCTCAGTATGGGTCAAGGATTTATAACCTTATACCAAAAATTGCCTTCTGACAGGAGCAGCTTAGCTGAAATCAAGCAGTTGGATCATGTAAATCTGTGTAACTATATTAATTTAAACAGACTTCTGAGATTTATACCAGCTGAGGACCTGGCTTGGAGGAAAAACTTCTAAGAGAAAATGTCCTCTAGCTGGGATAAGCAGTTTGGCCCCTAACAACCAATTAATTTTCTTTTTAAAGTAAAAAGTGATATAGTGCAGTATCCTGAGTTGTAGGATGCTTTTCCCCTGGCATTTCAATGGGAGCCAACTTCCAAAATACTGGCTTACAGAAGGGAAATAGGGCAAAGCATCATTCACACACTGCTCCTGGTTTCTCAAAAAAAAAAAAAAAGAAAAAAAAGATAAAAATAAAAAATTCAATATTTGCCAAATAGAATTCTTCCTGTGAATCATTTGTATGATGAGTGGTACAACTGCTCATGTCATTCCTGAGGAGTTTCCATCCTGACTGATCTTTCCAAGACCAGGTGTAAAACCCTGAGGAGAAATAATCACTGGAGCTAAAAATGGTGGGACTTGAAAGAATGGATAATTTTCACCTGTACATGCCCTAATGCCATGGAATCTGCAAGTAACCTGTAATGGGTCACCAGAAATGACAGTGAGGTGCTGCCTATTTTCCTGTAATGAGCCATAATAGCAGCATCTAGGGGCTTCTTTTTTCTGTACTGACAAATTCTGACTGATTCTCGTGTTTCTGAGTTTCCATTTTAGTCCCAGATCACAATATTGTAATGTTCTTTCATTTGTCAGGAGATACATATTTTAGATACATTATTTAATTTATTATTAGCATTCTGCTGCATTCCTGCACGTGCTCGAGAAGATTCTATCACACAAGGTTGCAAGACAGTGAAAAAAACCCCAAACAAATATATTTTAATTTTTTCCCATGAGGTAGGTTTGCAGTCTGTACTAATCCTTTATGTACAGTGAAACTCCCTGGTGTTTCACTCATACGTGGATGATTCAGACCTTCATTAGAGGTACCTTAAAATTCATGAGATTTGACTCAACTTTACATTTTGGTTTTGGCCTGTTGTTGCCCTGGGCATTTTGTGGCACAGAATTCACGTGTTTGAGGATTTTTTTCTTTATAAGATATGGATATTTGTATCATAGAATCTTAGAAGGGTTTGGGTTGAAAGGGACCCTAAAGGTCAGCTAGTTCCAACCCC
The DNA here is from genome assembly GCF_000738735.6 of Corvus cornix cornix. NCBI lineage: Eukaryota > Metazoa > Chordata > Aves > Passeriformes > Corvidae > Corvus > Corvus cornix. Next base: position 111,405,819 of record NC_047056.1, on the reverse strand, counting down.
AACTGATACAAACCTTTGTTACCTGCTAAACAATATGAATTTTTGATGCATAAACCTATATAACTTTATTGCTATTTGCAAACACATATTCAAGATTCCATTGCATAGTTAATAAAACCAATATTAATTATAATTATGATGATGATGATGATAACACTCTATAAAGTATCCTGGGACCAGGAGGAAATGTCAAATACTGGCACATTAACGGCACATCACAGACTCTGTTCTTCCACCAAGTCTGAAATAATTTGCAGGTTGAAGTCATTTCACTTTCACAACAGATGGGAAAAATTCCTGATTCTTCCCTACAGAATGAAGTGTTGAAAGATGAAGAAGCTGTTGAAGAGATTAAAAACATCAGAATAATTTGTTAAGCATTTTGACACTGTGAGTGTCCAACCACAGTTGTGTCCTTCTGGTGTAGAAGATAAATGGCAGTGAATCAAGATCTGGTAGTGACTCAGGATTTGCTGTGCCTCTGACTGGAAATGACTCTTTCTGAGGCTAAATTATCATGAAAAGGAGCTCAGCATAACAGAACAATTTCTCTCTTTGCCTTTTTTTCCTTTTCCCATTACTTCTTTTCTTATTCTAATAAGGACTTAAAAAATGAGACCCAAATGACCAATAGAAACCACAAAGCAGCATTTTCTAACATTAATATGCAGAATGGGCCACAGTATCAAGCTCTTTTTTTTTTCCTCACAAATCTGCACAATGCTCATCATCTTGTGGGTGTGGAGGATGTGCATCTCTGTGGAAGTAAACCAAGTTAGAAGAACACAGGGGCCTCTCTAGGGCTTATGGCACCACTAGAAATCAGGAACTGTATCCATTTACAAGGTCTCAAAAAACATGGTGATAGGTTCTGCTTTACATATATTCCCTTTTCCCAGGGAAACTACAACCTCCTGCAGGACATGAGTAGCTCTTTGTTGAAGCTTCTCTAATGGCAGGTTTTCCTGTACCTACTCATTTTCCAATGCTTTTCCTCTGCAAACTACATAAAATCCCCTTATATGAGCAATGTTCCGACTCTGGAAGCAATCACATATTTTTATAGCCAGAGGAAAAAAAAGAACTCACATTTGTTTGTTGAATCTAATTTTCTGTGTAAAACAGGTGATAAAGTTTTACCTATTAACATCTGTTTTGAGCTAATTATCCATTTCTGGCTAAATCATATCCCTTGGTGAGCCAGTCTTTCTTTATATGAAAATACCAAAAATGGAGGCATTCATGGGACCCCTTTGATGTTTATGTCGTGTCTTGGCCATGATAAACACTGGTGCTCTCTTCTTGTTTTTCCCTTGTCTAACTTCTCCATCTTCCTACCAGACCTCTCTAGTATTTTTCACAGTTGCATAAGAGGTTTACTTAATACCTTATATTTTATTTAAGAGACACAGACTCTAAATTAAAATCTTCCTACAATCTTCTTTGCAGGCCATTAGATGAAATGAGGCTCTTAATTATCCCACTGTAAGACTCTTCTCTGAACCACATCCAATTTAGAGCATCCCTCTAAGAGACAGACAGTGTAAAATGAGCTATGGTAGTCTGACCAATGCACTACACAAAAGCAAGACCAGTTCCTTGATTGTCCACTTTATTCCTCTTTCTTGTCCAAGGACTACTCAGTTTACCTGACTCAGCACAGTTTTAGACATTCTCATCCAGCTGATTTTTCTTTTGTGGGAGCTCTTTTCTCTGCTATCCAGAGATAGGACACCTGGGAGTGGTTCAAAGTTGCACCAGGGTAGTCTTAGCTTGGGCATTAGGAATCATTTCTTTACCTAGAGGGTGATCAAATGTGGAACAGGCTTCCTGGAGAAGTTGCTGATATTCCAGTCTGTCAGGGTTTAAGAGGTTTGTGGACAATGCCCTTAACAACATGTTTGAACTTTTGATCATCCCTGATCCCCAGGTGGATTAGATCATCATTACAGGTCCCTTCCAACTGAAAATATTCCACCTTTAAGGTGCTAGAAGGCCTTCATGGATGAACAAAGAGATCCCAAAAACACTCAAAAAAAGGCTCAGAAAACCTCAAAAGGAAGCGTGCAAGATCTGGAAGCAGGGTAGAGCAACCTAGGACAAGTGACACTGTCCAAGTTTAGGGACAAGGGTAGTAAAACAGAAACCCACCTGGAGCTGAATTTCACAGGTGATGTGAAGTGCAACAGGAAAAACTTCTGTAAACACATTAAGCAAAAGGAAGCCCAGGGGAAATTTCAGTTTGCTGTTGAATAGGGTTGGGGACCTGGTGACAAAGAACACTAAAAAAGATGAAGTACTCGATGCCTTCTCCATCTGTATTTACTAACCAGACTGCCCTTCATGAATCTCAGGGCTCCAAGAACAGGGGAAATTCCAAAACAAGGAAGACTCACCTTCTGTGGAAGACAATCAGGTTAGGGAACATTTAAACAAACTGAACACACCCATGTGCATATTAGCTGATGGCACCCGTGAGTGGTGAGGTATCTGGACAAGGTCATTGAAAGGACACTTTGGGTTTTCTTTGAAAGGTAGCAGCAGTTCTGCAGGGTTCCTGAGGACTATGAGAAAGAAAACGTCACTCCTATCTTCAAAAACAGCAAGGAGGAGGATCCTAACACCTCCAAGGAAAAAAAAAGACTTAATAACATCTCAAAAACTCCACTTTGGATAGTTGAAAGAAACAGTCAGAATCCCATTTATCTTTCTGTTCTCGAGACAAACACAGTTCCCTCCACACCGTTTCATACATCTCTGCATGTTCCAGCTCTGTAACTGTGCTAGCAGTGGTTCTTGGACTTTCTCCAGTTTTCAATCTCTCTCTTCCACAAAGAAGCACAGAATTGGCAGACTATTCAGATGACTGAAAGCAGAATTTTCAGACTATTCACAAGAGCCAAAGAGTGGGAAATAATCCCTTCTTTTGACCTACTGGCTGCAGTCTTTTTGTGGCAGCCTCTACTTTTTAGAAGGCTGCAAGTAGAAGAGCTATACCTGCACAGGCCTGGTATGGGTCAAATTCTATTTACTGTCCAAGGCGGAATAAACCTGGAATGGATCCACCTGGCTCCAGGGTGAGATACAAGGGATAATACATCAGCTTATGGGTGTCAATGGTCTGTGGGCATATTATTCATCTGTGGCAATTCTGCAGGTAATTTGTGCCAGCTTTAACTTATTTCTCTTGAAGGTAACATGATTCTCATTAGTTCAAATATGTCATGGGCTAAGAATGTGCACAAAAACTCCTACTGTGGCTCAGCTGACTTACAGCAACACTCTCCTCTGTGTCTGAAACCCAGTTTTCTATTTCTTAAGTCCTGGCAAAACAGGCGAGATGAAAGCGGCTCTCTCTGATATGTCACGAACATATCAGACACAAACCCTGGAAGAACTTCAGAGGCAGGTTTGGTTCTGAGCATCCTCCCTGGTCAGCTGCTTTGATGAACTGACCCAAAATCCTGACCTCAGTCACACACAAAATGTGGATCCAGGTCTGAACTGGACTCTGCCTGTAATGTGTAAATTCACATCTGTCTCAGCTATTAATAAATCATTGTCGGAATGAAGCTTGGACAGGTTTTCTCTGATCTCTGTTTCATTGATATCTCCTGAAAAAGAACTTCTTCTTTCCAAAAGCAACTTCTCTGTTTAATCTCTTTGCTCTTTTATGCAGCCATGAGAAACCTTTCTGTGGAAAGTCATACACTTTTCAATGTGAAAATTTGGCTAACTCTTTTTTTAGAAAAAGAGGTGCAAAAAAAAAAAAAAAAAAGCTTAATGATTTTGTTCCTTACTGTCCTAAAAAGCAAATGTAATATGCAGAGGGAAATCCTGCTTGCACAGAGCAGACATATTTCTGGGCATCTCTGTAGTGAGCAGAGGGAGGATGTTCAATTAGTCTCTTTACCACTAGCTCCCCAGTTAGTCTCCCTCTGGAAAATAGGTGAGAAATTCTTATATTCCTCTCAATATGTTAATCAGACAACTGGTATCACAGTTCTCTAACTGTGTAATACCAGTCCCCCTTGGCAGATATATTTTATTTGGATAATGATGTGAAATTTAAGATCTACGTTTCAATTGTAGAGAGCCATAGGCAGTTGTCAATTTTAGTGACAGACATGAACCTGGAGCTAAATTCCTGTGCACAAGCAAAAATTCCAACAGGCATAGAGCAATTCTGGTCCCTTAATAGAAATACATTTTCTCCCATTGAGGGGCAGTATTTTTAAACTGCTTGTTGCTTCTCCTGGCGCTGGCAAGTCCCAAATGTTCCCAGATGCTTCCTTTTACCTGGACAGTTTGGGAATTTCCTGTGAAATCTAACGATTATCTGCCTAAAGTGGCCATTGCTTTGGTACCTAAGCACTGACACATGAATCTCCTGCACGTTTTTCCCATTGCTAAATGCAATTCTGCCTCGTCATGACCCTTTAAATCCTGTGTCTTCCTGGGCAGATCATAGAATGGAATCATAGAACTATTAAGGTGGGAGAAGACCTCCAAGACCATCAAGTCCAACCTTTGAATTTTATGAGTATAATGATTTCAAATGCACACCACACTCTCTGTCTCCAATTCACTTCAAAATGTCTTAACTGTAAGACAGCTTCTGTGTCCAGTGCAAAGGAGGGTATTCTTTAGCTCTAGCTAAAAATTTGAAGAGTTCTCCAGAGTGGTTTTTTAGACCTCTCTTTCCATTTTTTTTTTTTTTTTTACAAGCAATAGCCAACAGAAAATCTTTTCCTGTAAATGCCAAATTTTAGGTATAAAATTTCAGGTTTCTTCTTTGAGATCCCTTCCAACCCAAACCATTCTGTGATATTGTTCAGCTGTACACACAGACAAGGTTCTTCCAGAGCCTCCTCTTCTCAGGGCTGAAATGAATCACTCCAAGCCTCTCTGTGGTCCTCACTGAGAGAAAACTCCCTGGAATGAACATTTCTGCAATGTGGTGAGTCCTAAACTCCAGGCAAATTTCTTTGCTCCCACACAGACTGGCAGATCTCCAAGCCAGGGACAGATTTAGGCATCTGCTCTCTGGCTGAAGAACAGCTTAGCAGGTATTCTGGAAATAGCCACACTTGTTTAGAGGTTAAGAGAAATAAATGGTGTGATCAGAGATAGGTGGTGACCACTAGCTCAGAATCTAGCAGCATTTAGTTTCTAGTACAGCTGCAGCCATTGACCACATGGGTGCTGGGTGGGTGTCACCTGTCACCAGAGCAGGGATTTGCATCTGACCTAACCATCTGAACTGCCTTCAGAGACACAGGAGCGGAAAAGGCTCTTCTGGGATGCAGTTTGCCTGATCCTCAGGCACATTTCTAAAGCAGGTCAGATGGGTCAGGCCCTGGAAATGTCTGCTCCTCTCTGCGACTGTAAAGTGATGAAAGCCGACACGGATCTGCTGGAGGCGTCTGGAGGCAGAGGGGAACACGCACAGCCCAGGTGAGGGTGGGGGCCTCCGTTTTTGCTGCTCCAAGTCCCCAGGCACCAGAGATTGAGACATGGCCAGAACAAACACAGCCCTCATCATGATGGGTGAAACACTTGGTGCCCATGCCACAGGCAAATGCCAGCCCTGAGCATGTCTCCCTCCCTGGGTGCCATGCTCAGGGCTGATTTTTGCTCTGGGTCAGCAATGAGCCTGTGGAAGAATTGTGTTCATAATCCCCTTTGCTCCTGCAAAACCTCAAATCCTCTCTTCCTTTCTATAGGGTAACTACCACAGTGAAGCCAAGAACTCATCTACTGCAGGAGCTCTTCAGAACCTTCCTAGACTTGTATTTGCCAAAATATTTAAGTACTGAAGATACAGAGTCGATATTCTTTGGAGCCAGACACGACTTTACATGTCTGGCTGCCATAATGTGCATTTCACAATGAAATTTCCTCATTTTGGGCACAATCTTGCCATGTTAACATCTGCAGGTGTTGTGATATAGCCATGAAAGTGACAGAGACGTCACCATAACTCGTATTTCTGTCACAGAAGTAATTTGTCCTCTGAGCTGTTTCCCCACAAAGAGCCCAGCACTTCAGAAGAATGCAACGTGTGCTAGAAAGGTTTCCATTTTCACAAAGAATCAAGGAAACCACGGGCTTTAATCATATTTATGATTCCTTTAAACTAGATTAGTTGTTCCTGATGTTAAAAAGACCATGGTGCTTTTTGTCACGTTGGAATTGTGATGAGCTTTAGCACGCCCGGATTTGAGAACAGAAGCTGACAAGTTTTTGTTCACAATTGTTTTTGATAGTAGATTTTTCCTTCTTTTTTTTTTTTTTCATGATTCTTTCTTCTTCAGATTCCATCTCTATTGATCTTTAATGGCTTCCAGATGGGATCACGTTTGGCCATTTTATAGGCTGAGCTCTGAAAGACTAAGCAAATATGGTGTAAGCAAACAGCCCATTAGCTAATAAAAAGTAAAAAGGCACTGCAAATATACTAATAAAGTCTGTAATGTCATAATATATTAAGGAGATGACAACTGCGCAGGAAATGGGCCTGGCCTGGCTGCATGGAATAACGAGGGAATTTTAACAGCTTATGGTAGAGGTAACAGCTGCTGGGTAAGAGGGAAACATTGCCTACATTTTATGTTGTGGATGAAACAATACATTAACTGGACTTCCTGCTAAGGCCTTGACTGTCAGCTAATCCTGGAATTCCTTTGTGGGAGAAAGCATCTTCCCACCCTTCTGGTTTGTACAAGGTTGGGGATACCAGCAGCAGGAATGAGTTGTTGAACATCACAATATTGTGCAGGTTGTGCCGTACAGCTCATCCCAGCCACAGATTGTTGGAGAGGAGACCCTTGTCCTATCATTCCAGGTCCTTGTCCCAAGCCCCTCCCCAGTTCTCTTGGAACCCCTTTAGGTACTAGAAGGGCCTCCAAGGTCTCCCTAGAGCATCTCTACTCCAGATTGAAGAGCCCCAACCTTCTCAACCTGTTTCCATAGGATAGGTGTTCTGGCCCTCTTGTCACCTCAAAACAGCCACTCCTGCATAAATCCTGCAACAAGTATCCTGGAAAAGTGACTTTCAGTTTGAGCAGCACATAGATGCATCGGCCTCTGTGTGTGTGTGTTTGAATGTGCATGGGTTGGGAGAATGTCTATTCCAGAGCTCTTGGTGACCACTTTCATGCAGTGACATGGGAAGTATGGCATAGAACATTTTGGGGTGAGTCTCTCCTAGTCTAAGTACCTGATAGGACCAGGGTGCATTATAGGTTGTGGTGGCAGGTGAAAAAGTTAAAGAGAAAGAAACCTTTTCCAGTCCAAAACAGGCGTGTGCTCAGAGAGAGCTGCCTGGGTGTTTCAGGCAGACCTTCCCTCAGCCTAAATCCAAGGTTGTGGTTATCCACAGTTGTGGCAGAGCTCAGAGCAAAATTCACATTCTGCTCTTGCAATTCTTAACTCGTAAATCCCAAATTTCTTTCCTTTGGAAAAAGCTTCATGAAATTCCTGAGATACAGACTTAGACTACCTGCCACTGAGGTCTTGTGTGTCTTTACAGCGTCAACCCTAGAGGCCAGTATTTAAAAAAGCTGGGTATTTTTGAGCTGTGTTCTGTTTTACTGCTTGGAAATAATAAGCAGTTGGTTTCCCTGTCACTTCTGGTCTCCTAATTGCAGTCCTAATACGAATGCATACAGTGGCACAGGGTTGCTATGTCTGTACAGAAAATGACAGTAAGATTAAGAACATGGGCTTGATTATAAAGGCGCCATTAAATTTTGGCATCATCTGCTGCATGAACTCCACTCCTTCCCTTCACAAACACATGGTGCTGCCGTTTGTTTTCAGCTGCAGAAATCTTCATTAAAGTTGAGGAATTAAATATCACACTTTAGCTAATTAATTATGGTTTGATCACTTTGACACCTCCAAATGACTCAGCCACATACCTGGAAGCTTTGTCAACTCAATTGCATCTTTATTTTTGTTGCCTTTAACCAACCATGAAGACTAATGCCACTCTTTCTAGTTTTCAATCACCTCTACAGAAGTGCTCCCCTGGCAATGTGCAGGGACAGACCTAATTAATCCCTCATCTGCCCTGCGCCGTGTCTATACATCACACTGGCAGTTGGAACTGCTGCTTGTTTTAAGGCTATTGCTGGAATGAAACGCTCATCTGTTTTTCAATAATTTTACCACAGGTGGTGATTTGTAATTAGAAAGGGCAGAATCCGAATTTTGATTTTTTTTTCTTATTATCATTATTTTTGTTATTATTGTTATTTGTTAGGAGAAGTGAGGTAACAGTGGGAATGATGATAATAATAATAATAACTGCTGCACTGCAGAGAGGGAGCATTAACTTCTGGTACCACAAACAATAGTGGATTTTGAGCTCATTGAAAGAAAAGAATGAAGATTTGCACTGATGTGGCTGCACACTGGTTAAAGATCAAAGACTTGGAGAAGTCAACAGAACCTACACAGAGCACTGATAAGACCCCACTACTGATAGTCACAGAATCCCAGAATGGTTTGGGTTGGAAGGGACCTTAAAGATCATCCTGTTCCACCCCCTGCCATGGGGCAGGGACACCTTCCACTATCCCAGGTTGCTCCAAGCCCCACCCAACCTGGCCTTGCACACTTCCAGGGATCCAGGAGCAGCCACAGTTTCTTGGGACAACCTATGCCAGGGCCTCCCCACCCTGACAGGGAAGAATTTCTTCCTAAGATTTAATCTAAATGTAGCCTCCTTCTGCTTAAGGCCATTCCCCCTTGTCCTAACACTCCATGCCCCTGTGGAAAGTCCCTCTCCAGCTCTCTCCAAAGCCCCCTTTAGGTAATGGAAGGAAGGTTTCTGTAAGGTCTTCCTGAAGCCCTTACTTCTCACTTTTCTACGTTTTTTTCCTACAATTTCTAGTCCCTTTTCTACCTTTTTTCCACCATCTGCCTCATCTGCTACTGTTCCCTGCATCAAAGAATCTCATGGCTGATCAGCTGTGGGTGCACAGGCTCTTACTCTCTGACACCAGGTTTTGGAAGTGTGATTTAACTAACAGCAGGGCATGTGCCAAAATTCCTGGATTGCTTTAGAATAACGTCACAGAAACAGGGAATAGTTTGGGTTGTAAGGATCTTACAAATCATCTCATTCCAACTCTTCCCTAGACCACTGCAAGTTGCTCAGACTGAGATTTTTAGAGACCTTGGTGTGTGTTATGCCTAGTAGCATTTTCAAGAGAACATTGGTTCTAATGCTCTTTTATTTCAGCTTATAGGAACTTGAAATCTTAACAAACATTTCTGTCTTTAGTACTCTCCTGAGCCCAGAACACTACCTCATATTCTTCTAACTTCCTTGTTGACTCCTTGTTTCCTTTGAAAACCACATAGTGATACAGGAAAAGCTTTAGGTCCTACTACTTTCTGAATTGGCCCATGGTGCCTTTTAATGAAGACTTCCCTCACGTTTCAGGGTAAAGCTGAATTATTCAGCTTTTCATGAGGCAATGAAATATGAATTAACTTAAGGAATAAAAGGCCATAGCACTTATATTAGCACAGTCCTGTGAGAGAGCTGGCTTGCAGGCCTTTCTTTAACTGTTTTGTATGAGCTGGAACAGTCTCAAAAATACAGGCCTATCCCACATCATCTTATTGTTTCAGGAACAGCAAAATCTTCAAGGGAATAGAAAATCTGGGTGCAGTTCCAAGCTCCAAAACAGAGATTAATCTCTCTCTGCTGGTTATGAGGGGTGTACCACCTTTCTGAGAGGTTTTACCCTGTTGTGGGGATAAAGGGCTGAGTAAAACTGAGTTTAAAGTCTCCTCTTTGTAGTGTTAGATGTCTTTTCCAAACTTTGAGATTCTGTGTGTTGCTGGTAAGGAAAGGAGAGGAGTAGGTTTGTTTGCTGCTTCTGCTGCCAGCAAGGATGGGATGAGCAGGAGAAATTCACGAGTTTCCACTTAAGCAGACCCTCTCTCCATCTTGGCAGCCTCAATGAACTTGGTTTTCAAGGTGTGTACCTGAAGGATTTTGCATGATGGCAGCCTCAGCACCTTCCTGGTTTTCTCATACTTAGACCTGGCTTATGCTGGCCTGTTGTGGTTATTTGGTGTTAGGAAGAGCTTCCCAGCTGGTCTTCCAAGTGAGGTGGGTTCATCACCTGTGTTCACAATCCCTTTTTTAATGTTCTCTGTTCAATCTCATCTGTTCTTCTTGACCTTCTCACTTGTGGCCTCACAGTTCCCTGACCAAACTCTACCAGGACCTGAAAGACAGAACTGTGTGAACTCTAAATATTAGATCAGCCTAAAATTCTCGGGTTTGAGTGTTTTGTTTGTTTCCTTGTCTTAATTTTGGCCTACTAAAGGAGAAATAGATTGAATGGGAAAAAAAAATAAAGCCCAAGAGAGAGGACTGTACCTCCCCCTCCTCCCTGTCCCCAAACCAAACTCTTGAACTGAGCACCCAGACAAGTCACAGGCTCTGGTGATTACCAGACAGACCCCATGCATTTTTCTGGCTCAGCTTATTCCCGAATATTACTTTTCTCTTTCCCTTTTCCTCTCTCTCAGGGCACCTTGCCCATTTCCTAATGCTCTGAAATCTCTTTCTACGTGGCTGGGCATTTTGTTTTAATTTTTTTAATGAATTCAGCTCAGCGCCCACACATCCCCTTAACCATGGATTTGTACGCTCAAGAGAAGACATGGAGAGATGTTGATGTTTTTGGCTGGTATTCATACCCTCAGTACCCTTTTTTTTTTTTTTTTTTTTTTATGAATATACATGTTTTCTTGGCTGTTTGCACCAGAGCCCATCTGTTAGAATGGCACCGTTCCTGCTCACAAGTGGAATCAGACCCTCGCTGGAGGGGGCGGGTTTTAGTCACTGACGGGTTTTTAAGCAGCAGGAGCCCTCCAGGAAGGTGATCCCCTGTGTCAGCACTGGCACCACCTGCCTCCCTCCACATCCACACACCAGTTGACACCACGGCACTGAAGGCCAGCGGGGCAAAACGGGTTAGGGGAGGAAGGCACAGGGCTTGGGGGCTGCCAGGAAAACCTCTGGTGTTGGAATTGCACCCTAGAAAGAACATGGGATGCTTTAAAAAATCCACATGTATCTAATAACTGAAAAGGAAAACAGCACTCGTGTGAGACAGAGCAGGAGACATCAATTCCTAGACAGTTGAAGGCGTCAGCTTAGATCTGAGGAGTTGATTTTTCTGTGTTTGAATAGACATCCGAGACAAATTGCTCCGGGTTGGGTTGGAGGAGGGGCCGTTTGCAGGCGACACACAGTAAGCAGCACATGAGTCATCCTTAGTCATTTAGGCAAAAGAGACCAGCAACTCTGCTGAGACAGGTGATGCAGGAGGGCCTGGAGTGTAGGGATGACTCTGGAGTATTTGGTTTTCATTAAAAACAACAACAGAAAAACCCAGCTTTTTTTCTTTTTTCCCCATTTCCTTTCAAAACCCCTTTCCTCTCCAGTGGGAGCTTCAGCAGAAACAATGCTGGCCAAGGAAGTGGTGGAGCCACCATCCCTGGAAGTGTTCAAAAACCATATGGATGTAGCATTTGGGAAAGTTGTCTAGTGTGAACACGGCTGGGTTGATGGTCAGAGCTGGTGTTCTCAGAGATCTTTTCCAACATGAATTATTCTGTCATTCTACAATTAAAATGTTTCTCCATTTGGTACCTTGTACTGCAATTAGTGGAATTTCAGATGAACTTCATAAAAGATGTGTGCCCTGAAAACCTCAATAAACAGAGACTTAGAATTTAGTCCATCAGTTTAAATTTCTTTATGGGGACAGATTACAGAACTGGCTGTTGGTGGTAATTCTTAAGACAGATTTTAATATGGTCTTTAGATTTCTTAAGAGAAGTTCAATGTCTGTCTGTTAGCCAAAAAAATATATTTTTTGCATAATTTTTTACCTTTTTTTGGCCAAACTTCTCTTTCAGCACCCACTCAACCTGAAAATGAAAGACATAGAAGGTGTTAGGAAAAGAAAATGGATAAATCAGAACTACCCACAGTGTGACCCTTCCTTCATAATCCTAGAAAACAAGTGTGAAGTGAAGGGAAAAAAAAAAGTGAGTCAAAAGATTCCAAATTGATCAAACCAGAAAAACTCAAAGATGAAAGAGAAGGAAGTTCCATTTTTTTAGAAAGATAAGTGGACAAAAGTGCCTTTGGAAGCTTGGTTTCTCTGGCTGGATAACAGGCATGTCTTGTGCTCTCTGTACAGGTGGGATTTCCTTTGACACCTGCATGGATCTTTGCCAGGGACAAGTACAGAACAGGGCCACAGTCAGCTCTCAAATGTAGAATATTTCTGATAAGATAGCTTGGTTCATCCCTTGGCTAGGGCAACAGCACAAAGATTTTCCCACTGACATTAAAGATGCTGATTTGCTTTCTGTCCCCAGTTTTTTTGAGTTTTAAATTTCAGATTCTTCAATCACAAATACAAAACTCTACATATTGTAAGAAGCAGTTGGTCTGCTGACAGACACATCCAGGCTTCCCTTTCTGGGAATGTGACTTAAAGTGTTTCAGGAGAGCAGTTAAGGATGTGTCCGGGTGGCTAGAGTGCTAAACTGGTGGCAAATATCTTCCAAGCACTGGGAATGAGATTATAAACAGTTGGTGAAATCCACAGAATGAAGACTTAAATTCAGGACTTTCCCAGTTTAAGGGTTTTTATTTCAGGCTTTTAGAGTAATTTCTTGCTGTATTAATGAGAGAAGAAAGTCCTCAAAATGTAGTGAGGAGGGAGCAGTAATTCTGCTGTTACACTAAAGCTGTATCTGTGGTCTTCAGTTAAATTGTGGATTTGTCCTTATGTTATTTAAATAAAGTAAAAAATTAAAACAAAAATGACCTGTAACCTTGCAAAGGTGGTGACCAAGTTAAAAAATAAAACCTATTAATAATCTGGATTATTTAATGGTTAATGGCCAGCAGATGCAGAGCCTAAATAACTCCCTGGTCTCTGGATATACATGGGGGGATCCACTCCCTTGGTTGCTCTAGGAAGTTTGTTTTTCAGCTGCTCAAACTGTAATTATTTAAGCATTATTAGTAAATTTAATATCTGACATTCTGGCTCCTTTTCCTTGTGAACTGAGACTTTGAACATGGTCTTAAACGGAAAGGAATAAGAAAACCTAAATTTCTGTGTGGTTCTTTCCCAACATCTCCTTTATCAGAAAGCAGCATCCCAATTAGTCTTTCAACTTGAAGTTCAGCAACTTCTCATATGATTATGAAGCAACTTTCATTCTAGTTTATCCTGGATATAAGGAATAATAATTAAAGAAACCTAAGCCTCTTCTTACTACAACTTTTTTGTTTTTCTAGCATTAAGATTGATATATATTAATCAAACATTTTGAGTTCAATATATTATTAATTTTTCTCATCCTAAAAGGGGTCTCTGGGAAGCAGAGAAGCCTAAATTCTTCCCTCAGTGGAGTGAGAGCATGATTCCTCCATTAATTCAGGACATTGGTGGGACAATGAAGGAATTGCATCTTGGCAACTCACATTTCCTCTAGCCTCTGGATAAAGGATTTGAGTTTTGTGCTTGCTGCCAATCCTTTAATGATCTTACACACCCTATAATCACCCTAAAAATTTGGAATAAAAGGGGGAAAAAAAAGAACTGAAAAGGAAAAGAAAAATTCTGCGGGCTGCCTTAGCCAAATATCTTGGACTTGAGAGCTATGTGATCATTAGTCTAAGTATGGATAATCAGTGTAATGGTAAATAAAGAAATTATACACTGAAATGGAAAAATCTCTTGGTAAAAGCCCAAAGAATTATTTCTTTTCGGGGAGCTAACATTCCCAGTGAAAGGAAAATGCTATTTCCCCTTCATTGTGTATCACTTCTTGAGGTGTTTCACTGCTGTGTGTACCTGTATTTTTATAACACTTCAGTGTTGGTATTTCCCTATGAAATGTTGTTTCGCCGTCTGCCAAAAATGTCGAGATGTACAGAGAAGCTACATATTCATCATGCAGAGCTACCAAACATTAAACTCAGCTCAGGTTTTTAATACTACCTATCTCCCACATTTGATTTCCCCTGGTTTTTTGGGGTGTTTTTTTGCCTGGTTTAAGTTTTGTCTTTAAGATTGTAGAATAAAATTGAAAATATATTTTTATTCAGGTTTGCATTGCTAATCTTTGTGCTGAGGATGCTGTGGAAGACTGAGTGTGTTCACAAGAGACCAGTTCACGAGAAGCCACCTGAAGAGAGGTGTTAACTGTAGAATTCCAAACACATGCACATGTAGAAAACAGGGATTTGATCTCTAAGTCTTTGTAATTGGAGGAGGACAACGCCATGACAAGTTTTGACTGTTAATAGGCAAGCAGGGCGCAGGAATATTCAGACTTCACAGCACCTCTCTTGGTTATATCTGCATTGAAGTTACAAGCAAAGGGAAAATCTTTGCCTCAAATAATTCACAATCCAGAAATGATCAGGAAGAAGGAACAAAATTATACACATAATCATAAAATCATGGAGTCATAAAATGATTTTTGTTGGAAGGGACCATTAAAGGTCACCTAGTCCAACACCCCTGCAATAACCAGAGTCATCTTCAACTAGATCTGGTTGCTCGTAGCCTCAAAGGAGGTGTGGAGGAGACGGATAGAGATAGGTGAGGAAATGTGTCTGGAGAAATATGGAGAGAAATGAAGGAGACCTGTGGAAAACAACGTTACTGGAAACACAGCTGGAGAGGGCTCTTGGAGGAAGGTGCCCCGTGAAAGAGGAGGTGCAGCTCTGTGGGGACTGTGACCCATAGGTGACCTGTGCCAGGGCAGGAACAGACGCCTGCCCATGACAAATTAAAACAAACAAAACCAAAAAATTCTGATGCATACAGCATTTAAATCCTTTTATTTTTAAGTATGCTTGACTGGATCAAGGTGCTGTAATACAGGTATGTATGGAATGAGGAGACATTCACATTGCTTTGAATCAGTGATGGTTGTGCAGGACTCTTAATCTTGACTAGAAATACAACAGTCACACAGCAGTGTGTGACAGATTAAAAAGATGTAAATAATTCCAATTCATACAACACTTAAATCCTCTTATTTTAAGTACCAAGTCCACACAGTCACTGATACTAGAAACAGAATGCCCTGGTGTCTTCTCAGTATTCCTCTGGATATTCTACCCCATGTGATGTGACCATATTTTTGGTGATTTGCTCAAACCTAATGAAAGAGCTTTTTAAGGCACTGGCAACGAAAGTTCAGCTCAAATTATCCAGAAAGTGTCCTCAGCACCAAACCAGTTTTCTCTGCCTCATACAGCCTATTGTCTTGATAGTCTTTTTTTTATCAAATCAAATATTTCCCACTTTTAATAGACTACTGGACCTAAAAGAACAACCCTCTACCACAAAAATGCCACAATTTTTAAACATCTTCTGGAGACAACCCCCATCTTTCTCACTGTTTAGCTGCAGCTCTAAATCTTCAACCTGTCTCCATCTCCTTTTTAATCTCAAAATCTCTTTTGCCCAATTTTAGATCACCTGAATTTGTCCTGGAAGAAAACAAAAGATGAAATTCTTCTTTACTTCAGGAAAACCCATCTCACAGCTCAAATTAATTTGTGGTATTTAAACACTGTTATTTCATTTAAGTTGAGCAGTTAAATATTAATGCTAGATGTACAAAGAAAGCAGTCCTGGATGTGTTTCTTATTTTGTGTCACTTATCTCACCCGACAGTACAGACAGCAAATAATGTAACTATAATTATAGAATCATAAAATCATTAAGGTTGGAAAAGACCTCTATGGTCATCAAGTCCAACCATTAACCCACCACTAAACTGTGTCCCTCAGCTCCACAACTACATGTTTTTTGAGCTCTTCAAGGAACAGTGACTCCACCACTTCCCTGGACACCCTGTTCCAAAATTCAGTCCAGTCATGGTGGGTGTGGTTTCATGCCGTGGATTCACCTTGGATGTTTGTGGTAAATATGAAGCAATATTTAATATCAAATTTAATAATGTACTTTGCAGCTACAGGCCAATTGTCTATAAAATTCTGAAGACATAAGAGGGAGCATGATGTTGAATTCCTCTGAAATCTTGAATACTCACATGGAACCATGGTTGCCTTCATGCTATACATGAAATTTGTGGTATCACAGTCATATTGTCCTCATGATACCCTGTGACTCCTTTATACAGAGACACTTTTTCTAGTATGATGGGAAAAAAGTTCCACCTTTGTTTCTAGGGATTCAGTTTTCTGGAGATACTTGTCAGTACATTGGGCACAAAAGGCAGGGACTCTTCCACCCCATGAACTAAAATCCTAATTTGTACAAGAAATGTCCAACCACCAAAGTTTATTGAGACTTCTATGATCACACTGAGGGCTGTCTTTTGACAGTGAAAGGATGAAATGCATATTTATTTCTGGTAAAATAAACAAGATATAACTCCATATAGGGCAGTAATTAGTAACTATGTGCTAATCACAGTGTGTGATATACTGAAAGACACATTTTTTGCTTTAATAAAATTACTCTAAGTAGACAAAGGTGAAAAGACCAAGTCCTGGATCTCACACCTCTTCCTCCTCCTCTAATTTGTGTAGCTTCAACCGGTCCAAGAACCTACCAAGACCTGTTGCAAGACAAAATAGAAAATGGGGATTGAATAATGACAGAGATCTTCCAAGAGTGAGATCTGTGGGAGTAATTGAAAATCCAGTGGCATCCTACATGCAGTTAAACGTGGGTGGACAGAGGACTGGAGGACATTCCCATGGGTGCATAGAGAGAGCAATCCTGAGTTGTCAGGAGTGGACAGAGCACTGACCTTGGAGGCTTTTGCCATCTCTAATTTTAATGATTCCTTGAGCTGCATAGCCTAGAAATACATGTATTTAAATGATTCGTGAGGTTTGCACATCCAAGGAATATTTTAGCTGTTTTGACACACTGTAATGGGTTTGGCACAGAGAAGGCAGGGAAAGCAAACCATCCTCTCGGCCTGGATTTGCCAGAAGAGTCTCTGCTTTCTCCCCACTGATGAAAGTTGTCATTTCTCCTCTAGTTCTCAGTGTTTGTCACTGGCAGACAGGACGGAGAAGGAAAAGGGGGAAAGAAAATTAAACAAAAAAAAAAAAAGAAAACCTCAAATCCTAAAAGTCATCATAACAAACTTGCCACTGACTGAAGTTGCTGTTTGGCTGAGCGTGGTGACTACTGTGCTGTGACAGATCCTGTCAGGGAGGCACTGCCCCAGCTTGCAGGTGTAAGCATGACCTATCAAACTGAATGGGAGCTGACAGAAGGGATTTCTGCAACGTGAAACGGAGAGCTGACATGAAAACAGTGACGTGTGAGGGACCGAATCACCGCGAGCACAGCTGTCACAGATGATGTCCAGAGAAATGACAGGAGAATACTAACTTTACTTGATGTCAGTCTAGTTGTCCTTTGTGTTTGGAAGAGTAACTACTAGGAAGGGAAAAATTTCAAAACATACAAGGGAGGAAAAAAAAACCAGTGAAAAACCCACATGCACATCCATTTCAGCTCAACATCCAAAGCAGCTTTTATGCCTTCTTGCAATATTATTAGCATAGACAATTTTATTTGTTGGATTTTTTTGACGTGCCTTCTTCTGGCTAGAATGGTAGGTTTATATAAACTATTTTAAGACTGATATTTTATTTAGTCTATTGACAACACCAAAGAAGTCCTGCTACGACCACTGCTATCAGCTAATTACTGATACTTCTACAAGGATGAAATCAGTTACCTTTTCACAGCAAGAAGTGAATATTTTCAGTATTTTCTGAGTATAAAAATTACAACTGCTCCCTAAGACATCTGAAGTTTGTGCCACATTGTTTTGCAGACCTACTGTATTGAAAAACACTTCTGTTCCTCCTCCTTCTGTGCTTCTGTGTAGCTCTTTGACTCTCTGGGCCAGGAGCAATCTCTTCCTTGCACTTTTCTAAGTGCAATAAAATCTCATCTAGAATGGGCATCTCCAGTCTGTGTTTCATGGAAATAGGCTCACCATAGAGTAGAAATGGTTTTACCATGTTGAGATTACAATAAAAACATAAAACTTCTCATCTTTTCATGGATTATTCAGACTGACTGGGAGTGCTGATGTTGGACAAACTCTAAAGACTCAGTAGTTCAAGAGACAGGACATGAATCATGACCTCCCTACTGCCTCTGCCTGTGCCAGGTTGGATGTCAGGAGTGACATGAAGGCAGTGAGATGTGAGGACAGACCTTGAAAGGGAAAAGGATCCCACTTCTCCCATACTTCTGGTTTCAACTAGAACACCAAATGCATTTCTCCAAGCCTGAATGCAAAGTAGATTCTAAAATCTTTCCTTCCTCTGTGACCAAAGTGCCCCAAAGTAGATCCAATACCGTATTCTTATTTTTTTGAGCAAGCAGGCATTGCCCAGGACAAATTACAGAAGATGAGTAAAATATAGATTGGAGAGAGCCCCAAAAGGCAAATTGCTTGTTCTGTTGCCTTAGTGATTTGGTGTGGTTTAAAAACCAACCAATCAAAAGGAAAAAAATCTCCAAAATTCAAACAACTTGATTTAGGTCTAATTCATATAATAGAAGAGCAGAAGCCATTAGAATTGATATTTTCAGATGAGGCCAGAATTTAAATTTTGAGGACAGGCTGAATGGGGCTTGGAGCAACCTGGGATAGTGGAAGGTGTCCCTGCCCATGGCAGGGGATGGAACAAGATGAGCTTTAGTGTCCCTTCCAATCCAAACCATTCTGGGATTCTGGGATTCTATGGATGGGGGTAACCAGAATATTTTTGTCTGACCTTGGGTAAGTCCCTTTCTCTTCCTTCACCTTTTCTCCCCGTATCTCAGCTGCTCGACAGAGAGATCCATTTCTGAGTCAAATTCCAAGTCTACAGAAGTCTGTAGGAGTATTTCCGTTGACATCTCAGGGCTCTGGACCAGCCCATCAGGAATTGTGCCATGCCTCGTTCAGATGTGGAAAAATTGCATTTGAAGCCTCCAAATGCTCCTACATTGTAAATAATAGTCAACATTTCATCAAATTAATTCAGCTGGCTATCAAATCAGATCATGATTAGAGCTAATCAAAGCCTGGAACGTTTGTTTATAAGCGCTGTCTTTATTTTAATTTGTTCCAGTAAAGGAGGAAAAAAAGGCAAAAATTCAGAAATGTCTTAGAATGTGGAATTTCTGAAGCGTTTTCTTTCAGAAAATTAATACTACCTTATTAAAATTCCATATATACCCAGACTGAAATATCTTTTTTTTCAGGTGGATGACATATTGAAGTAAAACAGACAAAATTATTACATTTGAAACTATTGAAACTATGTCAAATTATTCTTGATGGGTCGGATTTTGTTGAATTACTGTACATCAACAGTATGTTAGAATTTAGTGAAACCCCCCATTCTCTGACAGAAAATGATTTTATCCAAAACCAATTGAGTCTTTTCTAACACCAATTAATTCTGATCATAGAACAAACCACATAATAAATGTGATCAAAGGTCTAACAAATTGCTCAGAAATGTTGAGATTATATGATAGATTTTCTTTCTTTGGGAATCATATGCAGATATAGTACCAGCCACAATATGATAAAAGACTTGGAAGAAACAAACTACCTGTAAACATTTCCCATTCATTATCTTGAGTTTCTGCTACTGTGTGACAAATCATTAGTTGTAGTGTAAGGCAAGCCTTAAAAATGTAATTACTTAATCATGCAGTTAGTTCCCCATCAATCCTACCAGCACTTGCTCTTAACTAGCTTTAAAGAACAAAATTAGGAGTAATTTGTAAGCAAAAGTAATTGAGGGAAGGCTGATATTGCCAAGGTGTTGACAGCACCGCACATGGTGTTTTTTCTTTTAATTCCCTGGCAAAACAGTGGCCTGCAAACTTTGCTGAAGAGCACTGCTGGCTGGTGGAGCCTTAAAACACATCCTGGTGTCCTTGCACTGAGGTCAGTAATGGGGATTTCCCTCACTTTGTGTCACCACCTTCATGATCAGCGGAAAGGAGGCATGGGATGAAGAAATGATGGATCCATGAGAGCTGGATATTAGTCCTGCAATTAATCCTGTTTGGTTTTCAGAGATTGCAGCATCAGTAACAGCACAGAGCCAGAAAAGGGAAAGGATATGTTGAGAGCAAGAAGAAACAGAGCTTGTAGTCAGTGGATGTTATATTTCATAAAGCTCCAGGGGATCTAAAATAAGATAAAGCAGAAATGGGTGGTGAATGGAGATTTTTTAATGTGATCGGTTTCATTGGAGAGTGTAGATTTATCAAAACTTACACTATCAGAAAGGAAAAAAAATATTTTTAACTCTACTTTCACCTGTGAAAATTCTGAAAAATGGTTTGAAATTATTCAAGAGTCTAGTCTTGTCATCGCCCAGGTTGAAAAAGTCTAGTGCCCTGATTTTAATCAATTTGTGAATTGCAGTGTCTGCATGTGACAAGAACAGTGTGGCCAGCAGGACCAGGGCAGGGTTTGTCCCTCTGTGCTGGGCACTGGTGAGGCCGTACCTTGAGTCCTGTGCCCAGTTCTGGGCTCCTCAATTCAGAAAAGATGTTGAGGGGCTGGAGCATGTCCAGGGAAGGGAATGGAGCTGGGGATGCAGCACCAGGAGGGGCGGGGAGAGCTGGGAAAGGGGCTCAGCCTGGAGAAAAGGAGGCTCAGGGGGGACCTTCTGGCTCTGCACAACTCCCTGACAGGAGGGGCAGCCAGGTGGGTTGGGCTCTGCTCCCAGGGAAAAAGGGACAGGATAAGAGGAAATGGCCTCAGGCCGTGCAAGTATTTATGAAATCAGACAAGAAAATTAAAAATTAGATATATATTGGAGGTGGGGGGGAGGAACACACAGATGGGATTTTTGCAAGATTTCTTCTTCTTGGGAAGATTAAGGTTCCATGCAGGATGCTGCAGATGGAGGTAGACTGCTCAGGGAAATTCCTCTACACCTGTCAAGTATGCCATGGAGGAGAAAAAGACAGGATAGCCAAGCCAAATGGAAAAAAACCCGTGGAGTTTTCGGAAGGAAACTTGTCTGCTTTTTATCAACTAGTTCATGAAAACTTATTTCAAGATGTGTCACTTTTGAAAATTGGCTACTTCTTTTAGGGAAATTCGGTCCTAATTTGGGAGGAGGAGGTATTGGATCACTTTTCACTCTTTTGCAGCAGCCAGCAAAGTATGATGAACTAAGAAAAGAATGAAATTAAGAATTTTCTGATACTATGATCTTTGCCCTCCTAAATGCTTTCAGTGAGACAATGGGAGAGAGTGGTTTTTCAGAAAAGAGAATCCTTCTGGTCAGGGATGAGGTCTGGAGAAGGATATTCAAAGGGAATATGATCTGAAGAAGAAAGTGGAAATGGCTGGTGAAGGTTAAAGTTCACTGTAGAAAGTGTCTCTATTCCAGCTTCACTGAAACTAATGAAGTGTGGTTGTAACCCATTTCTTTTCAATAATTGTGCCTGCGGGTTTATTTAGGACATAATGTTGAATGATCTCTAAAGGCACAGTCCTTGTGACATCTGATATGATTGCAGTGTGTTTGTGTCAGTCACCTCTTTTCTCCACCAAGGGTTGGGGGACTTAATAAGAACCACTCACTCAGCTCATCTCAATAACTTCTAATTACTTGAAACTCTGGCTATTGCAAATCTTTCCTTTTCCCCCTACTCTTGTCTTGACTGTGAGTTGCAAATAGGTAGGGAACAGAAGGAAAGTTACTTTGATAGGGCAAGGGGAATTTGGCTTCAACATGTAAGATCGATTTAGATGAGATATTAGGAAGAAATTTTTCCTTGCAAAGGTGGTGAGGCACTGGCACAGGTTGCCCAGAGAAAGCTGTGGCTGCCCCATCCCTGGACGTGTTCAAGGCCAGGTTGGACAGGGCTTGGAGCAGCCTGATCTGGTGGAAGATGTCCCTGCCCATGGAAGAAGGGTCAGAGCTCGTTGGTCTTTGAGATCCCTTCCAGCTCAAACCATTCTAGGGTTCCATGAAGCGCTGCAGAGTCGCAGCTCCAACGTGGTGCTTTGCATCATGGCATTTCAGAGTCACAGAGGAAATCATCCCAAGCCATGCACTCAGGTAGTTGAACTTCTTTTCCTTAGAGACATTGTGTGGGTGGCCCATGATTTTCATTTGTTGTTTTAACCAGCAGGTATTTCAGCAAGAGAAACAAGAGTGTTTGCCTCTAAGGAGAGGGTTTTTGTATTCAGCAACTTATAAGGCATTTGAGGAAAGATGAGCCAACTTGACACATCCAAAACCAAGAAAAAAGGCAGAATGAACTCACCCAGCAGAAACCATTTGCTCCTCATGAGCTCTCACCCCAAACTCCGCACTTTCTAAACACTGTCTGTAAGATTGGGTCTTGTTTAAACACTACATAATGTGATGGTACCCAGTATTTAATAAAAGCACTGAAACTCACGGAGCCACAGATTCACTTGCTGAACATGTCATGAGGCAAAATTTTATAGGCATTGTAAAATCTTTTTACCACACACAGCTGCATTAACCAAAATGACTCAAAACTGCAGGGCATCTGAAACACACACTACAGCAATAATAGACTTTGCTGCTTAAAAAGTGATTATGACTAATGCACAGAAACAATTATCACCAAGCTTAATTGCAAAGGATTAAGCACAGTATATATATGTATATAAGTATGCATACATACATATATATTTATATGCATGTGCATCACATTCCATATCTAGGATTTTACTAGAAAAGAGGATCTAACTAAAATAAAGATGAGGGGAATATGCGTATTTCTGGAGAAAATAAAAGGAAAGAATATAAAGCAAAAAATAACCCCACAAAACCCAGAAAGAGCTCGTTCAACAGAAGATATGGAAGTCAGCCAGAAACCACAGACAGTGATCTGAGTGTTCAGGGTGAAGAGGGGTTTACTGAGAACGATTATACCAAGTTCTGTTGGAGCTGAATGTTCATTGACAGCACACTCATTTTGGGAGTGATCTGCAATGGATCCTCAGGTGAAGACTGCAAAACAGGAAAAAGCTTAAATTCTATTTATGCCCTGCATATATATTCCCATCGTCCAGGAACATAAATTTAAAAGACTTTACAAGCCAGAGGTACAACCTGTGGCTTCATTAATTCCTGTCCCTGGAAGCATCCAAGGCCAGGTTGGACGAGGCTTGGATCAACCTGGCCTAGTGGAAGATGTCCCTGCCCATGGCAGGGAGTGGAATGAAATTAATTTTAAGATCCCTTCCACTCAAACTGTTCTATCTTTTATGATTTCTAAAGTCTGAATTAACTTGTCTTTCATAATTTTTTTCCAGCTGTTTTATGAAAGTGCTTTTATTTTTTGTCTCAATAACCATATTTTCATTAATTGCCATTCCTAAATTATCTGCCTGTGTCCTGATATTCTTCCAGACCATCAAGATTGTCTGGCAGTATGATCTGGAGAAAGGCGTTGTATTCCTACACTGGCTAAATCTAGGACAGCACATGGCATTTCACACCTGGCTACTGCCCAGCCCCACCAGATCGAGTCAACGCAGTGTCTGTATAAATTCTTCCTATAAACCAGCAGAACAGGTACCAACTGCTTTATTACAATCATTGTTTGAAGAGGTTATTGTTATTTTTTCTGAGCTTCCAGCTGTGATGGTCCTTAAAGAAAGAGGCAGTTGTGATTAAAGCAGAAACAATTAGGAAAAATGAGCTAAACCCTCAACTGTTGCCAGCTTCATTGACTTCAAGAAAATTAGGTCAACTGATGTCAATTGGGGGCCCCACCAGTTGAGTTGTCCCTTCCTTCTGCTTCAGGCTTTTGCTGTGACCTTCAGTAATTACACCATGCAGCAGGCACACAAGTGGAGAGATTAAGTTGTTTAAAATGAGGTGGATAAAACACCAGAAAAAAAATACAGTGATTATTATTAGTACGAATTGCAGTAAGGCCCATAGGCTGGAAAAGGCAATATTTGTTGTGTGCAATCAAACATGGATAGGATGATGCCTGGGAACGCTCTCTTCCACTGGCAAGGCTCTGTCAAGCAATCCTTTCACCCCTGGCTGTGGATCACTGTGTTAATAACTGTGTCAAGGCTTCCTTGATTGTGCTGCTACAGATGAGTCGTTTGATGCAGCTTCAGACTCTGAGGCTGTCTTTGAATTAGCAAACCTGCAGCAGCAGGTCAGAGGCACAGTGTATCTCCTCCCATTAAATCCTTAGCATAGACACTGGATTGTGTTTAGCTGTATTTTTACAGAAAATCTCACGTGAATGATTTGGGCACCAGCACTGGAGCGCTCCCCATCAGCAATTTGGACTTGAGGGTGATGGTGGCTGGCTATGTGGATAGAAACATTGCTGTGCCAGGTGCTGTGACTCTCAGAATGGTCTCTGGCTCTGTTTAAATATGCAACATGGGAGGTTGAAGAAAGTCCAGTGTAGCTTTGTGGTATCTATTTACTCTGTACTCAGACATCTCGTGATGAAAACTGAGGTTCCTGAATTTATGGTGGACGAGAAATGTAAGTATTGACATAAAGACCAGCAAAACACAGGCTTTCTGCTTGGCTGCTCTACAGGTATGGATCTGAGGATTGTTTTGGCTGGATTTATTCTTTTTTAAATGATTAGAATGCCAAAAATTTGGGGCCCATAGTGATGTTTCAATATTTATGTTTTATTAAAGATTGATTTCATTTAATCTAAAATTTAGGCATGTGGCATTAACTCAACAGCTGCTACAGTGAAAGGAAAATCAGACCTCTTCATAAGAAAATTTGCCCCACATCTCTTAGATGTTTCTCTCCAGATGGGACAAATTTCCTTCTGGATGTGCATGTCCTCCTCTATCAACCATTAAGGGAGCCCAGATGAGTTGCTTGGAATGTATGCCTGGTGTTTTAATGATAAAATTAAGGCATGACTCACAATCGCAGACCTGGGGTTTGCTAAAGGAGGCTAGAACTTCCAAAACCCTACAAAATTTAATGGGAATTAAGTGTTTAAGGACAAACTTTGAGTAGATCAGGGCTGGTTCTCCTAGAGAAATACAGATTTTTTTTTTTCTGATTTTTTTTCTAGTCAGACCCACTCTTACATGACATTCTTGTTAGGTAGAACTACATCTTGAACTTTTGAAGGATATCTTAAAAGTTAAAATTCAGTTGTTCAGAAACTAGAGGTAAAGTTATGCAAAGCTTAAAAAAGTTAAAAATTGCCTTTATTTTCTTCATAGGCTTTTAAATATATTTATGTGAGTTTTTCATATTCATGTTATATTTGAAAAATTAATTCTGGGAGTTTTTTTACTTGTGATAAACTAGACCTTTCTTGTTACAAATCTGGTGTCTTTTAAAAATTCAAAGTTTGAGAAAATGTCGGCATAAAAACCTGATATTTTACTCAAAGGCTGCTGTGTTTTGCATTTCTGATGGAAAAAAAATCAGGAAAAAAATTTATTAGCTCTTTAGGAGAACATCTGTTTGTGATTGACTTAAGTCATTAGTCTGGTGTTTTTGTTTTGCTGTTGTTTTTTTTTTTCTCTTGAAAACCAATCTTCAAGCTTGTTTCTATTCTTTCTAATAAAAATCTCTGATTTTCCTCTATCATTTTTGAAAAGACCAAAACTCTCCATTTTCACGAGGGGGAGAAAATAGCAGTGATTAAGTCGAGCTCTACACCTCTCAATAGAAAACAGATATTTTTTATAGAAAGCGGCCACAGCTGCACATAACAACATGCATTAGTGCATCTTGCAGGGAAATGAAATCGAACAGCAAGACACGATCATAAGCCTATCTTGGAGTGTAGTCAATTTGTCCAGTAAATATTGTGGCATTAACAGTTTTATTTGTTGATCATTTCTGATGTTAATGGTAATGGGCCCCTTTGGTATTGGGATATTTATGTCTGACAGCGTGGTGCAATTTACATTAATAAGACTCATTAATTTCAGATGGTTTCTACTATGGAGGAAGGAAATATTAGAAGTGTTTTGTGGGGGTTTTTTCAGCATTAGTCTCTCTCTCCATGCAGCACAGAGCCACTAAGCTACATGGCTGCACAACAATGAATGCTCCCTTGTTGTTGCTATTAATGATTTCCTTGCCTGCTAAAGTTGAGGGTGGATAGCTGCCTCTTGGAGGAACTATCTTGCTTCCACGTTTTCTTAGACTTTTCTTTTTTTCCTTAATTTTTCTTTTTCTTCCCCCTCCCCTTTTTTGGGGGGGGGGATGGGTTTTTACTTTTTGTGTTTTTGTTTTTTTTTTTTAAGTTGCTCAGTTCACTGGCTTTTTGGTGTCTGTAGAATTCATAATCTCAAGCAAAACCAAGAAGAGTTTCTATTTCCTCCTCCCATTTCTTACATCCTCTTGGCTTCCATGATGATGACAACCCTGGCCATCATTTAGAATCTGGATGCTAAAATTAATTACAACTTTGTGGGAGGATCTATAAGAGAAATGACAATTCCTTCCTTGAAAATGGTACGAATGACTCAGTTCTTTCCTGTGTTCAATTTTTATAACAGGAAATAGAAAGCTAATTACTGGTTATTAAGGGCTTTCTAAATCTCTCTCTCTTTTATTAGTTGGACAATGAACAGTTACTTCTTATGAGATGAGAAAAGTCAAAGCAAATAATTTATTGGGACTGATTTCCATAATGGGTTTTCAGGCACAGACTCACGGCACTGGCAGCTGACATGACGGCCACTGTCCTGCTTTAGCTGCAAAATGGTTTTCATTCTTTGTGAAAATGGAAAATTCAGTATTTTAGCTCTTTAAAATTGAGACAGACATACTGGACCAAAGTGCACTGACTCACAATGTCTAATTCCACAATGCAAAGATTCTGGTTTCATTAGGGCTGAGGAGGTTTTTTTGCAATATTTTCTCTTATTCTCTTTTGCAGTCTTTAAAAAAAAATTAATTTGAAAATGTGCTCCTTTTCAAGAAAGCCAGAAAACATGAGACTTTCCTAAGGAACTAATCTAATCTGTTAGCTGTACAGGCAAAGTTGAGGAATAGGGACTTGGAATTAAAATGTGAGGATTTAGTGCTGGATAAAACCCCCAAAACAAACACTGAGGGTTTCATTAGGATCTGATTGAAAAAAAGACAGTTAGGGTTGTTCAGTCTGGAGAAGAGAAGGCTTCAGGGAGACCTTAGAGCCCCTTCCAGTGCCTAAAGGGGCTCCAAGACAGCTGGAGATGGACTTTGAACAAGGACGTGAAGTGACAAGACAAGGGAGAATGGCTTCAAATGGACAGAGGGCAGGGTTAGATCATAGATGAGGAATAAATTCTTCCCTGTGAGTGTGGTGAGAGGCAGAGAATCTGTGGCTGCCCCATCCCTGGAATGTCCAAGGCCAGGATCATACAATGGTTTGGGTTGGAAGGGACCTTAAAGGTCATTTCATTTCACCCCCTGCCACAGGCAGGGACATCTTCCACCATCCCAGGTTGGTCAGGGCCCCATGCAAACTGGCCTTGAACATTTCCAGGGAGGGGACAGCCACAGCTTCTCTGGGCAGCCTGTGCCAGGGCCTCCTCACCCTCAAATATTTCATATACATTCATATACTCTCCAGGTGATTCTAAGCACCTTCTTTTTCCATCAGTTATTCTTTTACTGATTGAATAAAGAGACGAGGTTTGATGAGCACAAATAGCCCTGCACAGATTTCCCCCTTTTACATAACTCGTTGGCAGTTTCATTATTTCTGTTCAAACGAACTGGAAGCGTAAATTCACGCTCTTCCCTTTTGCCTGACTACGGGCAGATGCTGAACAGTAGTGGGAAAAATAACTGTCTTCCCACTTCCCTGAAGCAAACCAAAATTGCTACCCCTGGAGCTGAGTGAGATTTCAGGGGCAAGATGAGAAATGCACATTTCTCATGATGATGTGCTGATTAAACTTTCCTCTTTGTGTGTTCACGTCCTTTATTTGCATCAAAGACCAAAGTGGCTCTTTGATGCAAATAAAGTCGGTAATGCAAAGTCCCCCTCAGTGGGTACTTTCTAATGCTGCCAACAAAAAATGTAATAAAACAATAAAGGGAGATATAAAATAAAAATAACAATGCAATGGAACAAGTTTACTATGCCAAATTAATGTCCTTATGGTACCATCATATTAACACTCCTTTTCATATTTACATGGTGACTGCAGAGAAATACAGATAAGTTTTATTTTCTCCCAGTGTCACTCCTTCTTTGCAGCCATACAGTTGTTGCTCATATGAGCAGCTTGTGGGTGTCACCTACTAATTCCCCAAGATA
Source organism: Corvus cornix cornix (assembly GCF_000738735.6). NCBI lineage: Eukaryota > Metazoa > Chordata > Aves > Passeriformes > Corvidae > Corvus > Corvus cornix. Next base: position 111,377,449 of record NC_047056.1, on the reverse strand, counting down.
GAACTTTATTAATGCACCATGCAATAGAGTAAGTCCTCTGCAGGCTGGGGGATGAACAGACCAAGAGCTGCTCTGTCAAGGAGGACTTGGGGTGCTTGGGATGTTTGGAGGTGCTGGTGGGTGAGAGCTGGCCATGCCCCATCTGTGTGCTCTGGGACCCAGAAACCCCCGTGCTCTGGGCTGATCCCCCAGTGTGGGCAGCAGGGCAGGGGGGGATTCTGCCCCTCTGCCCTGATCAGGTGAGACCCCACCTGCAGAGCTGCCTCCAGCCCTGGGGCCCAGCACAGGAAGGACCTGGAGCTGACATGATCCCTAGGACGATCAGAGGGATGGAACGCCTCCACTATGAGGAAAGGCTGAGAGAATTGGGATTGTTTGGCCTGGAGAAGAGAAGGCCTCGGGGTGACCTGATTACACCCTTCCAGTAGCTGAAGGAGCTGACAAGAAAGGTGGAAACAGTCTATTTTCAGGGGCATGTAGTGATAGCACAGAGGGGAATGACTTCAAACTGAGAATAGGTTTAAATTGGATTTTAGGAAGAAATTCTTTACTCAGAGGGTGGTGAAGCCCTGGCACAGGTTACCCAGAGAAGCTGGGGCTGTCCCATCCCTGGAAGTGTTCAAGGCCAGGTTGGACAGGGCTTGGAGCAACCTGGGATAGTGGAAGGTGTCCCTGCCCATGGCAGGGGGGTTGGACTTAGTTGGTCTTTGAGGTCCCTTCCAAGCTAAAGCATTCCATGATTCTATGATTCTAATAAACCAAGGTCAATAACCCATCTTAATCAAGCCAAGGATGTACCTGAAGATAATTTATCTGTTTAGGGGTAGATTTAACACGTATGAGAATTAAGACCTAATTCTGGCTGTCTTCCCCAGCCAAATCTTACCAATACTTGAAAGTGATGTAGTGTTTAATGTGAGTGAATAAGAATCAGAGACTTATTTTGCACTTTTTATGATAGGCGTAGATGGGAAACAAATCAGATTGCATCCTAGTATAAAAATCTACAATTATTTATTTGTAATTTTTCCAAAGTTAGGATATTTGGAAAAATAAAATTTCTAGAAAAATTATTTCTCCAGAGCTATTTACTTTTTGCTTTGGTTTTGGCCTTTTTCCTTTTGAAGGGTAGTGAGTTTAAATTTTTTTTTTTAAGCTTTTGAAATGTTTCGACTTAAAGGTCTTCTATTTAAAAGAACAAGAAGAAAGAATCATGAAGATATTATTAGTCCTGCTTGAAGAATCACTTAAAACAAGATCAGGGATGTTGCTCATGTGAAACCTTCCCTGATCTGGCCAAATTATAAGTTTTTGGAAATTTCTCAGTAATAAGACAGTGGAATTATCCAGTGGTTTCGTCTGAACTCAGCATGATTCAGCCCCTCATGTCTCCTAGAAGACTGTAGATCCTTGTCTACTTTTCCTAGCTCCTTGGTCTCAGGGCTGGGCAGCCTGGGACTGGAAGTCTGTGAAGTACATGGAGACAAGGGCAAACCTTATGAGCAGCTTAGCAGGGGGCTTTTGATGTGGTAGTAGAGACTTGCAGCCAACTCTTGCTGTTGGATACCTCTGTCAATGGGAGCTGAGGTTTGAATCCTGTGGGTAGATTTGTGCTGGCAGAGTGCAGATCAGAAGAAGGAAAAAGAAACTGTGGAGTCCATTAAAAAAAAAAGTTATGTGATGGAGAAATATGAATCTGATTTTGTTGTTGTTTCTAGGTTTTAAACCTTAGGTGATCACCTGGACAGAGAAATGATTCAGGTTGTTTTCTCTGGAAACCAAACCACACCATGCTGTTGGAGCCAATCCAGAGGAGAGCATGAACATGCTCTGAGTGCTGGAGCCCCTCTGCCCTGGAGACAGGCTGAGAGCTGGGATGTCCAACCTGGAGAAGAGAAGGCTCCAGGGAGACCTCAGAGCCCCTTCAGTGCCTAAAAGGGCTCCAAGAGAGCTGGAGAGGGACTTTGGACAAGGGCCTGTAGGGACAGGACACAGGGAATGGCTTCCCACTGCCAGAGGGCAGGGATAGATGGGATACTGCGAAGGAATTCTTCCCTGTGAGGGTGCTGAGGTCCTGACACAGGTTTCCTAGAGAAGCTGTGGCTTCCTCATCCCTGGAAGTGATCCAGGCCAGATTGAATGGGTCTTGGAGCAACCTGGGATAATGGAAGATGCCGCTGCTCATGGCAGAGGGGGTGGAATGAGGTAATAAAACTTCCAACTCAAATCTTTCTCTGAATCTATGATTCTATGCTAGCAGATTCTAAAAAATTATCTTAAAGAGTAGCTGTATGCTAAAACCCTTCATCCTGGAACTGTTAAATTTCAGAATTTTTATATTTAGCATTCTGTGAAGATTCTTTATTTGCTTAACTTTTTTTTGCTGAAATTTGTGTCTGTCACCATCCAAGTGAACCCACCAGTTTTTCCCTGTATTTCTGAGTCTATCCATGTCCCATTTCAAAGTGGAGGCACTTGGTTGCTGGGCTTCTCATAGTGCCCTAAAAGCTGTAGCCTGTTTTCTCCAAGAAAACTGAGGAAAAGGAAATAAATTAGTTGTAACCACTACTAATACCACTTATCAAGTCCATGTTTTATATAAATATTGCCTTCTCCACCCAGTGACACAGACAGCTGCTTACAGGTAGCAGCACAGAAATCACCTTCTGGAGGGTACTCATGTCCTTGAGGAGAGCACCAGGATATTTTCATGGGACAGCTGCTTCTGCAGTTGTTCCTCCATATCTGAACATATTCCCTAAGTGGATTTGCTGCTGGTTCTCTGCTGAAAACAAGGTTCCCATTCTCAACGGTGACACAGCTTGAAATAAATCTACATTACTTTAAAAAAAAAAAAAAAAAGCCACTGTTAAGAGTAAATTAAAGCAGATACGTGGGCTTTGATCAGGTTACAAGCAGTCAGAAGTGTTAATATACTGGAGCATTTTCACAGCGGAAATGAATTACACCATGGGCCATGCAACTGTAAAGTCGAGCGGAAATTGTAACAAAAAAAACCAACGACTGAGTCTAAACTGTGAAGGATGTTGGCAAATGTCCAGGAAAAGGTATGGCTGGTGCCAAGCTTGCATAAAAGAATAGTTTAACAGTCACTCCAATTGCTATAACTGCCGCTTTTTTTTTTCTTTTTCCTTTTTTTTCCTTTTAGCTGTTGTTCCTATTGTAACTAATCTCATTAAATAAGGCCCATTGTCTCTCCCCCTCAGACAACAGGCTCATTCAGAGGAGCTATGCCACGCACTGAGATCCTTCAGCAGGGTCTGAAAGGGACAACAGCACATCATAAAAAAATAGGATGGATTGAGTGCGTTCCACCCTGAAAGGCAGGAAAAAGCCTTCACAGCGTGTCTGAAATTCAGTACCATTTGAAGACATCTTTTGGAAAAGCTTGTGTGAAATCCTATCAATGTTTAAGATTATTGGAAGGTGGGAGAGAGAAACATTTTGGGCATGTCTGATGATTCCATAAACCTATGGCAGCGTGACAAAAGAAGGGATCAGCTACCAGGATTAGTGTGGGGGTGACAGAAGGAAGGCAAAATTTAATGCAGAGAAAGATCAGGTTTGAGAATCTGGTACAACTCCCTCAATAGTAATGGGAAGTTTTGCTTTAAGTAATTAAAGAATTTGAGCAACTCTAGTTTTATAGTACCTCATCACTTATCCCCCCTCCCTTTATTTCAGGAATACTTGGTTAAATGAATGCTGGTCATGAAAAAGCTTCTCAAAAGGTAAAAGAAATAACCCAAATCTTAGTTCTAACAAGAACACAGAGATGGGTAAATTACCATCTTCATAATTATTACTATGTGTAACTAGTATTTGAACTAAAATTTCAAAACAAATCTAACTATTTTGACTCATTCTAACACCCTGGAAGAAGAGACCAACCCCCCACCTCACTATAAGACCCTCTTTTAGGCAGTTTAAAGGTTCAGCTCAAACTCTCTGCACCTCATCTGTAGGACCTTATAAAAGAACTGATGGCCAATAGACTGCATGTTCTATCTAAAGGGAAAAATAATTAAGAATTTGATTTAAAATTTGTTTGTCTGTCACAAATACCTTTCAATTTTACTACAGAAAGTCAAGATCTTTTGGGCTTTTGACCATCACTGAGCAGCATATGCTTTGGTTGAGGAGAAATTCTCTGGTTAGGAAAGAAAACAGAATATGGATGACGAAACAAATGTATGGGCAGATAATCTTCATGTATAAATACTATCCTCAGTGCAATGACAGCTAAAATATCAGCTTCCAGGCAAGTTTCCATTCAATGTTGCACCTGTGGAGGACAATAAGTGGGATCCATGTGAAATAAATAATTTGTATTCTGGAGAAGGATGTTGTCATAAGGAAATGCAGCACAAAGCAAAACTGAAACATCACAGATCCTGGCCTGTAGCAACAGCAGTAAACCACAAATATTAAGTAGATTAATAATAACTGTCATGTTACGTCCAAGAAGTTTTATCCCTCAGCCTTTGCACTTCTTTCCACAGTGGTTTTCATTAGTGGTTGCAGTTAAGAACAGCAAGAATCTCTTCTTTTCATTTCCATTAATGTCTTAAGAAACAGAGGCAATGTGGGCAAATCAAACTCAACTGGAACATGAGGTAAATCCCTCACCCATAGCCAATTTGGATCTCATTTTACACAGAGCTAATCTAGATTTAAGCCTTCTGAATTAGACTTGATTTGCAGTCAAATCAGCAGTCAAATTTGCAGTCAAATCAACAAGAGCTGACTCAGATCCTCATTATCAGGTATAAGAAGACTCTGGATGCTCATCTGGTGTGAGCCACCTATGCACAGCACTGGATCAACAGAGCTATTTATATTTAATTATTTATATATAGAGTTCAAATTATTCATAATTTATACCTGTTGGTCTGCATTATCAGTGGTTTAGCACTTTACATAAAAGTTTAGTGCCTGGACTGTTGCTGTATGATACATCTGGTCTGGTGGTTCAGTGACAGAGATGGTTCCACTAACAGTAGCTTAAGCTGTTTGCAGAGCCAGGAAAAATATTGCTGATTACTTTCAATATTTGGATCCTCCAATAAAGTGTTTAATAAAAGTACTTTCCATGTCTTGCCTGTGACATTGCATTGGTAATCTATTAGTAAGTGGGAGTGCCCTGAAGAATTATTTGATAACATCATGGATCTCTCCTGAATATTTGTGTACTGAGATAAATTTTGAATTCTTTTATTAAAAAAGTTGTGGTTGGGAAAAGGTATGGCCTTACCACCTATCTGGAAATTCCTTACAGAAATTCTGAGATTTTCCTGCCAGCTCCCACATGTGAATTGCAAGGTAGATAATTTCCACACATTGACATTCTTTCAAATATTTACTGTCCTTTGCATTCATTTATACAAAGAATTTGTTGGGTTTTTTAAAGGAAAAAAATCTCACCCACTCACTGTGAAATAGGAGAATGAGAGTTAAAACTTTATAGGATGCAAAGTCTTTGGAGAAGTTATGGTAACTTTGTGGCTCTTACACATAACAAGGAGCAAAAAGGAGCCCTTCTTGACAAAACACCAGGAATAATGTGCATAATAAACAGTAATAATTCACACCCCCCCCCGCACATTATTAGTACCAGCTCTTATGTAGGCTCACACAATCAGAAAAGTCCATGGTGTTCTTCACCTTTCATCCTCTGCTGCTGTCAGGCAGCACTTCCATGAGAGTGGTCCACTGGCTTTTGGTGTAAGGTCAGGCTGCTCCAGAAACTCACTCCAGCAAATCTGAGAAACACAGGATCACAGAATGGTTTGGGTTTGAAGGAACCTTAAAGACCATTTAGTTCCACCCCACTGCCATGGACAAGGATGCCTTCCCCTCTCCCAGGCTGCTCCAAACCCTGTCCAACCTGGCCTTGGACATTTCCAGGGATGGGGCAGCCACAGCTTCTCTGGGCAGCCTGTGCCAGGGACTCACCACCCTTACAGGGAAGAATTTCTTCCTAATATTCAATGTAAATCTACCCTCATTCAGCTTAAAGCCATTCCCCTTGTCCTGTCACAGCTGGCTGTTGCAAAAATTCCTTTTCCATCCATCTTGAATGTTCCGTTGGGGTACTGTGAGGTGCTATAAGGTCTCCCCAAAGCCCTTTCTTTCCTTATCCATCACCGGAGTGAACAGCATGGTTTGGATAACTAAAGGATTATTTCAATTGAGAAGTTCTTAGACCTTTCCCTTGTTTATTTACAGGCAATTTTCCTACTCCTCACCCATAGTTCAAATACATTTACCCATGTGACTGGTATAAGTGTGTTATGAATACCTGACATTGCCTATTCTACCCACGTGCCAAGAGGATACGATGGTATTTGGCACAGGAAGAGTGGGACAAACTTCAGCTAACTCCTTCAGCCACAGAAATAGATTTTTAAATCTCAGCCATTTACCACATCTCCTTGTAACTTCTTTAAAGCATCAGCTCTGCTCTGAGGATGTTAGTTTCAAGCATAATATTTTTAATCACTCACAGGTGTTTCCACATTGCCTCACTCCTGTCAGTGGCACTGAGGCAGATTTTGGAGGGCAGCTCAGCTGTGTGAATGTACAGTCTTCCTTCAGGATTCATTGTGACATTCTTCCCACCACATTGACTGAATTAACTCACTCTTAGACTGAAACTGGGATCCAAAATACTCATGTGGGCACAAATATCATAGATGTCTGGAGTTAGGAGAGCTGAGTCACAGCTCAATGATTAGGTTAGATGTAGTTGTCTATACATGGAGTCACTATTCTGCTCAGATTTAATTTCATTTTAATTAAATTTTGATTTCTTTAATATATACTTTTAAAATTGTGTCTGGTACCAATTGTCTCCCAACTTTCACTGCAGTTGAAATAAATGGTTTCTAAGTGCAATACATTTGCAGTTCTGAACCTGACTTGCAGAATAAAACTCCAAACCCAGAAGAAAATCTGATCTCTTCCAACCTTCTGAAGAAAAGTACACCCTTTTTATTGAACTTCATGCTCTGTTCTCGCTCACTCTTATTATAAACTGTTGTTGATTATCTAATTCTTCTGGGCATATGAGCAATGCCGGAATGTCGGTTTTACATTAAAAGGATGTAGTTTAAAAAACAAAACAAAACCCTAAATACAGAAATAAAATATGTGTTTAATTAGGGCTTTAATCTTTCCTGAGCTCATTAAAAAAAAAAAAAAGTGGGGAATGGATGCCCATAGGGTCTGATATTTTCCTAGAGTGAAAACTGCTCCTACAATATATATTAGTAAACATCCATTTGTGTTAGTAATTAACTTCAGTGTTTTGATATCCATTTATTTCTCCTGATTTCATGTTCTGGTCCAGATCATTGTTAAATGAGCAGCACTGTAATAGCCTTGATAGAACTGTTTGGACAATTGTTTTCCAGTTAAAGCTGATCCCTATTTGCCCCACAGCTGGGCTTGCAGATCACTCCAGACCCTTGCTTTTGGGCAGATGAGCTGGACAGAGAAAAATTCTATAAAAAATTAATATATTTTGAGGCTAGTGAACCCAAATTTTAGAATATTAAATTTCTCCAGGAAATAAAAATAGAGTTTTCATTAGGCTGCAATAACATTTAAAAAAAAATATAAAGAAGAACAGGAAAAAAAAGATAAATAAAAAGAACCATTTCAGGGAAAAGATGTTCATAATACACAGAAAAAAGGCTTCTAGTATATAAATCTGTAACCACAAACTGATAAGAAAAGCACATGTGGCATAAGGAAGCAAGTGAAATTCCTTCCTCCATTAAAGGAGCCTGATGAAAATATCTGATGAAACCATAAATAAATAATCCCAGCACATAAATCTGAAGGAAAGAGGAAAATACATTGAAGGAATAAGGATCACTGTGAAATTTTCAAATATTATCCTGAAAATCCCTGAGATATTTTTCAATCACAGATCTTGAAAGAGTTTCACTGGCAGGTAGTAAAGGTATCTCAAAGACAGGTGAGGAAGGAAGTGAAAGAAATAAATATTACTAAGTGGTTTAGAGGAAACTGAAAATTCTTCACTGGTTCTGTGAAGGACCGAAATAAAATATAAAATTAAAATTAAAATGTTAATATTGTTCCTTAAATTATCAAATCAGAGCATACCTATACATATGTTTATGCCTATATCCCTTGTCTACAGACTTGTGGTGTGCATATTAAATGAGAAATGCAGAATTGTGTGTGTGTTGTTTTTATGTAATTAAACTCTTCTTTTTCTCAATTCTTTTATAAAATAAGTATTTCATATAAGTGACTTACTATGAAAAAAAATTTGCAAAGTTGTGAAAGCTTTAAATATCTCACTAATGTAAGAAAGTTGGAACTGTTCAAAACACTTCCACCCACCCAAAAAAGAATGAACAGCAGATATTTTCGAACCATCCTGTCCAGTCAATTTTTGTTTCAATTACTTCTTTCTTTTCACTTGAGGTAAAGGTGTTGCAAGGATCTCTTATGAGCAGGCAGCATCCTGGTTTGTTGTGTGTGAACTCTCAGCCTGTTCCTGGTAATTTTTTTGATGACTGCCAGGCAGATTTTTCCAAAACCTCAGCAGAGAGCAAGCCAACAATTACAATCTATATCAGACTTTGGAAAAATATCTCAGTCTGTGCTCTGGCTCCAGTTAACTGCAAGAGACAGAAAAGGGTAATGCTAATTTTCTGTGTAATATTGTCTGAGCCAATTAGGTTTTCAAACCTTTGTGCCTGAAGTTAAGCATATAAATTATTTTTAAGGTATTTAAGTAAAATTGGCTAGGTTTTCGGAGAATATTCTCAGTCAATTTGCTTTAGACTTCATTAAAACTTTAGGTGGTCAGTGTAGCAACATCATCCATGTCTGGGTTAAACTGAGACTTTTCCTTTTTATATTTTAAATCCCAATTTGGATTAGGAACTCAATTCTGAATTATGTCCTGAGCTTATTTCTAGACTTGCCAAGAGCAAAATTATTATAAAACATCACAGAAAGATATCTTCTTCAGGACAGGGACTTAATCCATATAGGAAAACAAGAATTATCCTGCATATTTTAAAATGGAAATTTCAGCATGTGTTTTCATTTGAAACCAAAAGTTTTTCCCTTTTTTTCTCAGGGCAAAATAAGATGCACTTCCTTTCTCTAATGCTTCCTACGCTTATCTGGGAAGTGGGCACCAGATGCACGATTTTGCTTTTATTTGAGTAAACTGGGATATCCCAGCTGACTTTGGTTACTGGTATTATTACTGAGCTATTGGCATAATTGGTATTGGTATTGGTATTATTACTGGAATATTGATATCATAATCTGAATACATTTAGACTTTTAAATCTGACCACAGAACTCTTTGCTAGATTTGAGGAGTTATTCCAAAATAAGTAGTATGACATATGATACATTTCTGTGGGAACTTGGTCTTAAATAACTGGTCTTTTCCAAGCACAGTGTTTTATTCAGATTTCTAGGGTCTTGGAATTGGCATTTTATGACCTATTAGGCTAATTGCTTGGGATCTCCCACACTCTTTGAAAGATCTGTTTTCAACAGGAATGGGTTCTGCCTGTAAATTTGTCAAACAGACACAGGGAGATCAAGTTTATCCAAGTGCTGCAACGTGGTAATGTGACCCCATTTATATGTACATACCACACATAGCAAAGGGGAACCTTGGTTCCTTATTAGACCCTCTGAGTGCTGTGACAAAATAAGTGAAAAGGATCAAAAAGACAAGAGAAATGTATAAATGGATTATCAGAGCGGCCACAGCTTCCCCTGAGATTGAAACTTTATTGCTTTAGACAGTGTATGTAGATGTAGTAATATGGGGTCACTGCCCCTGAAAATCATAGAACCATGGAATGATTTGGGTAGGAAGGCACCTTAAAGACCATCCAGTCTCAACCCTCTGCCATGGGCAAGGACACCTTTGTCCTGGTTCTGGCCAGGACAGGGTTAATTTTTGCAGTAGCCAGGAAGGGCATGATCAGGACTTGGAGATGATTTTATACCACCTCACATCATTTTCCGGGAACAGGACATGTTCCTCCTTCCAGGCCAGGGTAGTGTCAGAGACATCGGGTATTTTCTGTTGTTGGGGGGCTGGCTCCTCAGGGCTGAGAAGTAACATTTTCTTTCTTGTACCCTCTGTCATCACAGTACTGCGGCCGTTACTGTTCATTTTCTTACCTCACTGCTGTTTCCATTAAATTGTTCTTACCTCAACCCGTGATCTTCACCTTTTGTGCCTCCAATTCTCTCCAGCCCTGTGCAGGGGAAAGGGGAGAAGGAAGTGAATGAGTCATGCATGGTTTAGAGTGATTTCAGTGGGACCGCTAGACTGGAGAACATCATTCCTAAATCATGACACGTTCCACCAGACCAGATTGCTCCAAGGCCCATCCAGCCTGGCCTTGGAGCACTTCCAGGGATCCAGGGGCAGCCACAGCTTCTCTGGGCAACCTGTGCCAGTGCCTTACCGCTGTCAAAGGGAAGAATTTCTTTCTAACTACAACTGAAATTAGTACCAGAATGCATAACCTCTACAGTAGATAATTTGCGGAACCACTTGCCAAGAATTCAAATAAATTCATGTTCAAGAGCAATCTGCAATAAAGAAATATCTGTGTCTTTCTGGAAGCTGTGTTTCAGCTGAATGAGAAGTGATGAGCTTCATGCAAGCACTTGAAGGTAGAAGATGTGAGACTCATCTTGCACCTTACTGAAAAGTTGTGCACGTAACACCAAATTCTCCCCATGGCCTGTGGAGGTTACTCCTCTTTTCCTAACAACAGTGTCTCAGATGGATGGGATGGATCACTTCCAATAGAATGTCCTTTTCCCAACATTTTGGCGAGCAGCAACAGAGGAAGTGAAACCTCCCTCATAATCAGCTTTATGGAGCCCTTAACCATCAAGATGGTGGACTTGCTTGGCCCCTGACAGCACTACTGGTAATTGTGGTGGGATCTGTGCAGCAGCAAGGATCACTCCACTTGGTGGTTATGCCCTTCTCTGGTTGGAAGACAAGCCCTCAGAAAATGAGGCAGAAACATTTAATTTTGTCCTTTTAATGTAGCTGCTATTTTGCTGAGGTTTTTCTTAATCAAGGATGGAATTTTAATGCGATCTGGAAGTTGGAGAAAAAGCTTGGAAGCACTGTTATTGCTATTTATATCGCTGTTTAGTTAGCAGTAGTGGGAGGTATTAATATCATCCTCTGTATTATTAGAGTGAAATAAATGTTGGGAAACATTGGTCATGACAGAATGAAAACAAAAAGATTAAAAAGAAGAGGAAAATGTTCCCTCTCCCGTTTCTTTAATAACAATAAAATCTATAAACCAGCCCAAAGAATAAGAAATATCATGTTGGAAACAAACATGGATATAAAAATACCAACAAGAACAACTACCAAATCTGCTCTTCAGACAAAAAACAAGGTAATTTACTCTGCTCCCATCCTGATGGTCTCATTTGAATTTATGCAATTTCCTTTATTTTCTCCTTTGTTTGCTCTATTCTTCTTTACCCGTGTGCTTTTATCATTTCTGTTGTTTATTCATGGAGGAGCTGGTTGGAGCTTTCAATCAAAAAAAGAGAAAAAAAAACAGAAAAAAACCAAAAACCAAAACAACTGCACTATCCTCCAACTGGCCAATGTGGAGGTTGGAGACCACACGGGGATCAAAGCGATATGAGGACAACAGGGGTTTCATTAAAATGTTCTCCTCGCTGCCTGAGGAAAGAGCAGTGAGGACAGAGCGAGAGGGGGAGGGGGGAAGGGAAATCATCTGGCCCAAACAAGTTTAACTAAAAAAAAAATCCAAGCAAACCACCTGTGGTCTCCTTGGAAACTGGCTTGCAACCCCTCCAGCCACCTTTTAATGAAACCCCAGAGCCCCTTTATTAATTTATTAAAGAATCTATTTTCTGAAGATTCATAAACCGCGCATAACTCATATTCCAACACATCTCTGCTATGCTAATAGCGCGTGCTGCCATGAATAATTAATTCTTTAATTAGTAATAATTAGAGGTTGTTGTATAGGTCAAACCATTGGGCTGACAGCATGCTACTGTCAAAATGTCATTTGAATTAACAGGACTGTGGCCCTTTCTACACAGAATGATTCGTTGTTTGGGGTCGGTTGTCCCCTCCTCTCCAAATTTTATTGTTTTAAGGGTGAGTTCCTTTAGAAGACGTGGAACACATAAATGGAAATGTTTAATAGCATTTACTTCACAAAAGAAAAGGCTGCAGACCATCAGCAGATGCTTATAATGGTGGATCTTGGTCTGGGCAGTGTTTGTTCCCTTTGTGGAAAAAAAAAGGAAATGGATGAAAGCAGAAGCAGTTGCACTGACGTTCTGGACTAAGCTAAATCATAGATTTTTTTCTCAAAATCATGATTTTTTGGTCAAAATCACGATTCACTCTCTACATCCCTGCAAGAGCTACATTTGTGGATCTAGTTCTTCTACTCAATGGGTGACCAGAGGAATTTAATCCTTGGAACTGATACACTAAGTTGTAGGTTCAATTCCTTGTCTGTTTATAGCCTGAAGGATTCTGAACCATTTTCCCCCACTTTTTCAAGAGAATATAGAAGCCACTGGCATGGACAGGCTTGAAAACTGAGTTTAGTCCTGCTCTGCACCATCCCCACCAACAAAAAGGTAGTAAGTCACCCTATGACTTAAGCCACTTGACTGGAAAGAAGACAGTAAAGAAGCAAAGGGAAAACACCAAATTTATGAGACAAATATGCTGAAAGTATTGATTCTGCCTCTATTTTTTTCACTCCTGGGTACAGCAACTTCTGGAGAAGGGCAGCAGCTCAAACCAAAGCTGTGTTTCCCAGAAGAGTTCTTCCCTTGGGACATGAACTGCACCAGAATTTCTCCTTTTATGAACAAGTGACAGGGCTTATCTGAACTTTGGAACAGGCTCTCCAGGGAAGCAGCACACTCACCATCCCTGGAAGTGTTCAAAATGGCACTTTGTGATATGGTTTAGTGAGCATGGTGGAGTTTGGGCAAAGGTTGGATTTGATGGTACTGGAGGTCTGTCCCAACCTTAATGATTCTGTGATATGATGGGTTGGCTGGACCTTCAATCTGACCTAACACAAGTGTTCTGTTATAAATAACAAATTTTATGTGAGGAATTTGATGTGCATAAATATCCTTATCTGATTTCTTTGGGTCTCTTTTGTAGGAGGGAGCAGATATCTTCAAATGCAGTGGAGTTATTACCAAACTTGCACCACTGAAATGAAGTTCTGGGGGAAGGTAAATGCTCAAAAGAATGAGGAGAATCTGTCCTGATTTGAAGGAGGAAAGAGAAGACAGAAAGTAACTGCAATGGTAGCACAAGGTAGAGAAAATATGCATCAGATATGATGGGGTAAATCACCTGGGCAGAGACCCACACAATCACAATTTCACTGAGCTTAGTTCAGCTCAAAGACTCTTCATGTCATTGCTGTACCCGACAGACCCACACGCAAAGCTCTGATGGAGCAAGGGATTTGAATCATGCATTTCATTCCACTTGAAAGACCCCAACCTGAATGGGTCGGTGCTGCTGCAGTCATCACAGAAATACAAACACACAGCCCTAATCCAAACCAAAGTGAATGAAATGAAGTCCTTAACTCAAAGTAGAATGGATTTGAGCCCAAGAGCCCACTTTTTTCCATTCCTGCTCTGACTACAAAACACACATTCTTTCTTTCTAGGAATAACCAGCAGCTTTTTTATTCCTCTCTTCCTTGCCTGCTAACAGAAGAATTAATAAGTGAAGGGTAAGTAAAGGCAAAAAGGGCTTGAGTATGTTTTCCAGTTAAAAGGATATTAGAAACAACCTTTTCCATAAAGAGGGAAAAAAGACAGAAAAATATGACAAGATAATAAACCCATAATAATATATGCAGGGGACTGAAGTAGCAGTTATTTTGCTGCTAGTCAAAAAATTATATTATCAGAAATCCTTTTGTATCATTACATATTAATGTTCTAAAAAAATGAAACAAAAAGAAAGCCACCAGAGACTGTACATAAAAGTTGTTTTCTGTAGACAATGCAACAAGGTCAAGCAGGATTTCACATGAAAGCTCTTTGAAATCTATATCAAGGGTCTGGTTTGTAAAGCAGAACAACTGTGGTGGTGGTGGTGAACATTGTTGTAGATGTGCTGCTTGCAATACAGGGGACAATTTATATTCTCCTTCCAAAAACGTACAAAGGTTTATCAGTGTGCAAATGATTGAAATTAATATGTTAATCAGATTTTCAAAGTCAACAGCTTGTGTTGGGTTGTCAAAATACCCGCAGTGGACACTTACAGCAATAGCAGAGTATTGGCACCAGTGTTAAAAATGGGACAGAACTCAAATGTTTGTCACCAGAGGAAGCATGGTCTGAGCCATGGTCATTGAGCACAGTTATTAGCCCAAAGTTAGACAGCAGTTGTTTTCCTCATAGGATCATAGAATCACTAAGGTGGAAAATGGCCTTCAAGATCATCAATTCCAACCTCAGACCATTTATCCCCATGCCCACTAAACCATGTCACTCTACTTGCTTTTTGGACATTCCCAGAGATGGTGACACCTCCCTCGGCAGCCTGTTCCAAGGCCTGACCATTCTTTCAGTGAGGAAATTTTTCCTGATATCCAACCTGGACCTCTGCTGGCACATCTTTAGACCATTTCCCCTTGTGCTATCACAACCTTGTCTGGGAGAAGAGGTCAACTCTCACCTCTCCACAACCTCATACATGTCTCTAGTGTAGCAAGCACACACTGAATAATTCATGTGTGTCTTTTTCCCCATCCAGGGCCCAGGAATTACAAGAAAAGGGATAAGTGTATACTCTTCTTGCACAGTTTATTTTTACACCTTGTGTGCTTTTTCCTGGCAGAAGACCCAGTCTTTTGTTCTCTCTACCCACTCGATAGGTCTTGCAGTTCTCCCTAGCAGAAGTCCAGAGCCACACACGGCTTTATGGAGCTGCCATGAACTCTGTGAACCACAGTCTGTCTCTTCTGTTCCTTCTTCTGTCCAAAGAACTTCCCGTTTTCTGTTCTCTCACCACCAGCTGCACAACATTTCTTCCTAGGATTTTCCCCACTGTCTCTTAATCTCTTTTTGTAAGACAGAATTGTTCTGCTTTTTTTTTTTTTCCTTTTCCACCTCTTTTTCTGCCTATTACTTTCCACAGTTATCTTCTTCAGAAAACATTTTTTTCAACTCACCCTTCCAACAAAGAAACTCTTCTTTCGCCTTGTTTTCATACTTTTACAGGCATCTGCTCAGTCTCCTCTGCTCTTCTTTTTTAGTGGTTATCAAAACAACCTGAATTATCCAAATGTTTGATCTCTTAGACCATGCCCTATCTCAGGTCATCTTTGTATCCAGGAATATCTTTCTGCTCATACATTCTTAGCTAAGACCAAAGGCAAAGAAGGGCCACATGGATACTGAAAGGGCTGGAGCACTTCTGCTCTGGAGACACGTCGAGAGAGCTGGAGGTGTTCAGCCTGGAGAAGAGTCAGATCCAGTGCCTAAAGGGACTCCAAGAAAGCTGGAGAGGGACACTGGAAAAGGCCATGCAGTGATAGGAAAGGGGGCAATGACTTTAAGCAGAATGAGGGTAGATTTAGATTGGATACTAAGGAGAAAATCTTCCCTGTGAGGGTGGGGAGGCCCTGGCACAGGGTGCCCAGAGAAGCCGTGACAGCCCCATACCTGGAAGTGTCCAAGGTCAGGTTGGACAGGGCTTGGAGCAACCTGGGATAGTGGAAGGTGTCCCTGCCTATAGCAGGGGGTTGGAACAAGATGATCTTTCAGGTCCCTTCCAACCCAAACCATTCTGTGATTCTGTGATTCTGTGATTCTGTGATTCTATGTTTCTATGAACTTTAGGGACAAAATACTTCCTACCTTAAATCTAGTGTAAATATATGTAAAACAAGACCCGTATTCTGCAGCTTCTGCTTCCAGACCTCTGTTGTCAGTGACACTCTGTGTTAGTTTGGGTCAGGGTTGTATCAACTGACACTGTTTTTTCTTCCTTTTCCTAAATATATGGCCATTTTCCTCAAATTTCTTAGTTTTTTGGTAAGACTCTCCTTACTCCCTTATATCCCCTTGTGATGAATCTTAGTTTATGAACTTCTCTAGTCAAAAGTTGCTTGTTCTTGGTGTCTGTGGTCAAAGTCAGCCTGTTAGAACTGTCTCTTAGCTGTGCTCAAACAACTTCTACCACATGGAACCTTCCGGCTCATTTGACCCTTCCACTGACAGTTTCATATGCAATGTGACAATTCCAATGCACTAACTTTCAGACTGATTATTTTTTGATGAGATCTCTTTTGGTTTGGTCATTATTCCTGCAGATAAACTACCACTGTGTATAACACAACACAAAGAATGCAGCCCCTTGCAGCAGGCTTCACTTGGAAGGATTTGTGTTCATGCAAAGGTTTGCATGGTGTGCTTCTGCACAGATCTGTAGGTCCTGCAATACAACACCAACCCTTTTATAGAATCAAAGAATGGTTTGTTTTGGGTTGGAAGGAACCTTAAAGCTCATCCAGTTCCAACCCCCTGCCATGGGCAGGGACTCCTTCCACTAGAAGAGGTTTCTCCATTTCCCACCCAACCTGGCCTTGGTTGGATGTTTAGGGGAATTGGAGCAGTCTCTTTTAGTGACCTTCTTCTGAGTCAGCAGAATCTGCCAGGTTTGTCTGCAGTTTTCAGCGTGAGAAGTGGCAAAGCCAAGAATACAAACCAAACTTTTGGGGGCAGTGCCAACTAATGCTATGAAGAGTATGTCTGGCCAAGGATCTCAAGCAGTGTTGGCTCTGGCTTCAAATCCAAGGTGCTGGCTTGACTTCCTTCCTTTAATTTGTCATGGGAATATCAGAACAAAAATCTGCTTTTGATTCTCTTCCTTAACTTCCTGTCCATGGCTAGGAGAAGGTCCTCACCACTGGTTCTAAATCATTTTAATTCTTTTTTCATCTTTTTTTTTTTTTTTTTACTTTCTTCTTTCTTCTTTTTTCTTCTTTGTTCTTTCTTCTTTTTTCTTTCTTTCTTCTTTCTTCTTTCTTCTTTCTCCTTTCCTCTTGTTCCTTTTCCAATAGAAGGCCTGCAATGCTTCAGGTATTTCATAAAATGCACTGGTCCCAAACACAGATCAGGAATGCCTAGGATCCAAAATTCTCAGTTCCTTTCTGAATCATAAAAAAATTTTAGTTTTGTGCTTATAACTGAATGAACCTTCATCCTGGGCATAGGATGTGTCCTGGTTAGTGTGGTATCCCTTTGGCCTTGACATTTTTCCTTTCTGGCGATTATCAGAGCTATTATAGATGCGCAGGTTGATTAAAACTTAAAACATTGCCCTGCGGTGCCCATTTTATTTTTAGCTCAGAGGAGACTCAGTAGCCTTGCAGAGCTTCTGTGTGGCTTCTGTGGATTCCTCCCATGCTTCAGGCCTCCAGGGCCAAGGCAGCACCACTGGGACATTCTGAGCATCTCAGAATTTTAGGACATCTGGTCATTCCTTCCCAAAGCCGTAAATGAGCCAGACTTGCCAGGAATTTAATGAAGGGTTTGTTGACATTTCTCTCTTGAACAGAAATTCCTGAATGTTCTCTGTGATTGGCAGCTCCACACAAATTCTGCACTGTGGTTGAGCCACAATTCTGTCATCCCCATTCCATTTTCCCAAAGTGCAGAGCAGAAGTACAGGACCATTGTGAAGACATTTAAAAATCCCTGTATTTGACCAAGCCAAAGATTCTCCAGGTAGGAACCACAGAAAAGTAGAAAAGGGAACATTTTAATACACTCACATTTTTATTTAAAGAGTCATTTCCATGCAAATGAAATGCTGGTTGGGTTTGATGGGCATTTAAGGGACAGTATCCCACTGAGAGTACTGGGAGTAGGGCTGCAGTGATCCTTCTGCTCTGCTTTTGTGTTCCAGAGGGAACAGGTAAAGTCAAAACTCTCAGCTTCAAGCTGAAGAGTATAAAAGAAGTAAGTTTGAACAGTGCATCTATACGTCTTAGATATTTTTCTGTCTGAATCACTGGGTTTTTATTCCATAAAGAGTATGTAGATGACATGTAAATGCTATGTAAATTGGGTCCATAGTCCATTAAAGCACAATATTATAATCACTAATACCCTATAGGCATGGACAGATCAACCAACCAAGTTTTATTTGATCTTTGTCAGAGGCACTGAGCCCTTTTATGCAATATTTTGTGTACATTCCTTTATTGTGAAGATCATCATTTCAAAATGTGCCTGTTTGGGATAAATAGATGTTGATGTGCATTGCAGCAAACTTCAGCAAGAATATTACTACCAAAAATACGATTTATAGACTGACTAAAAGGAAGGAATCCTGCCTTCCATGGAGAATTTCCATATGGAGTGATCACCTAAACAGTAAACTTGAACAGCCTCAGATTGCATACAACACTTAGCCTTCAACACCTGCTACTTCCACTATCCAAATGAAAACAAGGGTATATAAAGGAAGTCTGGAGGGCTGTTTGGCCCTTGCCTAGGAAAAATATATTCCTTACTAATTGACACAACACTGTTAATAAATATTAACTGGTTTACACGGCCCTCCTGTTTACTTAATGAAATGGTAGTTGAGGGGTTAATGGGTTAACTGGGAAAAGGAAATGAATCTCCAAATGTACCAAAATCTGATAAGTGATTTAGCCTAATCAATAATTTACATGTCAACATTTTTCTGGGTGCCACATACACTTTCAGAATATAAATAGTAAAAAGCAAAAACTATTTAAACTCATAACAAATTGAAGGCACCAGTTGAAAAGAATGTGAAACTCTGTGTATTGCAACTTCTTTCCTAAGTTTTTTACAGAATTGTTCTTGTAATATTCAATGATGTGTGTAAGGTGGTAAACCATGGAATCATTAACTGGTTTGGGTTGGAAGGGACCTTGAAATCTACCTGTTCCAAGCCCCTGCCATGGGCAGGGACACCTTCCACTAGACCAGGCTGCTCCAAGCCCCATCCGACCTGGCCCTGGACACTTCCAGGGATAGGGAAGTTTGTAACCTTGTCTTGGATGCTTGTTTAAAGGTGGTGAGCAATCAGATCTCTATCAGTAGGAGTTGTGCTAATTACTCAGCAGAATGCACAATATTTCTGCAGTTAGTTCTGGAATATTAATATTTTCTTAATATTAAGATCCAAGCTCATAATAGTAAAAATCCAGGCCTATGAGCAGAGAATTGTCAAGCTGTATTCTTTGATATATGACAATTATATGTGAACTAGAAATCAGACACAGGAGATTAGAAGTCTGGGGTGTCAGGAATAAGTGACATGATGAAATTAGAAAGGCACTACTAACTCAACCCTTGCAAACCTGATCTTAAGCACAAAGTAGATGAATCCCTCTTCTGCAGCATGAAACCGTGCTGGATTTTCATTGCATTTTGTATTATGCACTGCATAATAAAATACTTCTATAAAGTTTACATCCATTTGTGGAAGTAGAGCCATATTTTTAATTCTCATTTGAAAATAATTAATCTTTAATCAATGCAACATTGTTTCTGGCATATATTTGGACTCTTTAATTGTTCAGTTTCCAGATCTCAAAGAAAACTAAGAGAAGATAACTGTTAACATTTATGGATACATAACTAATCCTGAAGCTTCTGTTAGATACAACATCATCATTTTTAGGCAAATTTGTTAATGCTAATGTGTTAGGACTTCTATGGAATACAAAAATTATTCCAACCCGAGATAACCATGTCTTAGCAATGGAAGCAGAAATCCCTTCATACACCCTGAAACAATGAGATGGGATATGGGAGGCAGAAAAAATATAAATAATTGAGTGTTAACAGTTAAAATTTTGGAGATATAAGTTCTTTCCAAAGGGAGCACAAAAAATTGGATTTATATTGAAATATAAGAAAAATCTTTTTCTTAAAACCCTCCTATTTTGAGGACTTTATCACTTTTGCTATGAAGCATCCTCTTGATTAAGGGATTATCAGGCATTCTGTTTGTTTGAAAGATGGGAGGACAGAAGATGCATTTCACTATCCTTAAACCATCCCTGACACCACCAGATGAATGTCAGGTCTAGTCAGGAGAAACAGAAATGATAGGCATTCCTCTGCCTCCTTGAGCAACTTACTCTATTGGAAATGACATTTACCCCTCATGAATGGGTCCTGTACAAAGGCTTTTGTACCACAGACGTGACACAAACTTCTTTGGAACTCTCCAGAAGGGCATGTGCACAAGATTGGATTTCACCTTGCAAAAACACTCCCATGATTTTGCTTCAGTAAAGAAACTGAGATGTTCAACTTAAAGGATTTCTATTTTATCAGTAATAAATTCTTCAAGTGAGAAAAGTAACTCTATATATCTACAACTCCCAGACTGTTTCATCCCACTATATGATGGGATTGACTTTGGAAGTGCCTAAACTGCCTTTATATATGTTTCCTGATTAAAATAATATACCTGTATTTTGCATTAGTAACGGTGAAAAAAAGATTTAAAGTAGTTACAATCCTTGACATGCAGGACATTTGCAACAACAGTTAATGAATTTATTACTTATTTTCCTGTTTATCTCATCTTTGTCTGCCTTCCTGCTTCTTCTGTCTGCCTGTCTATCCATCTATCTATTTATCTATTAATCTTCAAACCAAACATGAAGTACAGTTGAAAAGACAAAGCTCTCATTCAGGGTTTCGTATATCCAAAGAAGAACCTAAGTGTTCTCCTAATACTAACATTCCTCTGGCACACAATTTATGAAACTTTCCTTCCTTTTCTATAGACTTTGACTATGTGCCCTTGTCAGGACATGTGAGGTCACTGATGTTGTCAAAGATGATCTTTGTCAGTTATTGAAATGAGAACTAATTTGACCTAATCTAAGCTGACAGACAAAATGGTTCATTGGTAAAACAAGCCAGTTCCAGAAACTGGTGCTAAAGAAGAGTACAGGAGCAAAAAATGTGGATTTACTCTCTCACTTCAGGTTTTGAAAACTGGACTTTTAATAGGGCTTAGCAAAATGCATCCCCCTAGAGATAGTGGTGAGAAGAAGGTGTGATATCATACTTCTTTCACTGTATTTACACCTTATATATAACTTGTTGGGGCTTATTCTTTTACAATGTTCTACAGTTAATCTCACTGCAAGAAAATTATCTTTATGATTAGTGATGTCATTGTAGAACCCATGAGACATCGACATTGTGAACGCGGAATAATTCTGAAAAATCTATGCCCCAGCAAAGTTTGTTCTACCAGGATAGAAATTTACTGCTGGTTGGATCACATAAATCAGGAATTCTTGATCCTTATTGTGTCAAGAAAAAAAAGGTTAATTTTCTTGAAAGTGATAAGGCTGATTGACTTTTCTTCAGGTGTTAAATTTTCCTGAGCAGAGATCTGTGCTCTCTGCACCCAGTCCTGGCTCTGCTGCCTCTCTGAGTAAACTAGAGATGAACTTCAGTGCTTGTGGGATTAAGGCCAGGGAAGACAGGCAGTGTAAGGAAGATTAATAGGAGTCTGCATGCCATTAAAATTAATCACTTGAAATTAAAGATCTCCTATCTTCTGCTGCTCCTCGATTGTTGTTGATATGACAGTGTCATAACTGATCTATCCAGCTCGTGTTTTCCTCTTAAAGGTAAATTGAGCTATTCCATTTCTGCCCAGTCCCAGCATGATCTGAACCCAGCAGATTTCACATACATGTGCATACTCCTTCTATATGGCTCTGACTTCGATAAAGGAAAAGAAAAAATCAGAGATAAAATAACATTAAACACTGGACCCTAATATTTAGCAAGTGACTGCCTTTCCCAAGGATCCTGTAAAGCTTTCTGAACGTGACATCTCGTAAGCATTCGTTTCACCCATCAGTGAAACACAGTCACCTAAGGCTGCTTAGACTGCTCTGAACATTTTCCTTTAAACAGCTTTGAATGGAAATTGGCTCTTTGTTCAGAGCGAGAATGTTTATGGAAAATATTCATCCCATTGAATAATAAAAAAAAATGTTGTTTTCCACTGTCAAAACAAGCTTGTTTTGTTGTTTTTGCTTTGCTTTGGTTTGTTTTCTGTCTCGAAACAGACAACTCTTGAGAGTACATTTAGAGGTAAAAATGCTTTAAAAAATTTACCAGCAAAAAAATGGCATTTTTTTGTTAATTGCTGAAACGGTTGTGTTAATTGCTGATACCAAGCTTTGATGCCTTGATCTGATAGATAAACTATCAGATAAGGTACTTTACCTATGCAAAAGGACCATTTAAGTACCTAAAACACCGAATATGTTTCCTAATCCTGTAATGGAAGTCATAGGATCTTCAAGTGTTCAGGATTAAACTAAATAATTGAAAAGAATTCAAAAATTCAATACTTAAAATAATTTAATAATTGAAAAGTATTGAAAAGTGAGAGAACTCAGTAAAGTCTAAAGTCAGAAAATGTGGGCTGGCCACAAAACTAGGGCTGGCCAAGTGGTGGATTTTTGCAGTTTGCTGATATATGTGCAATGAAAAATGTCTGAGGAAAATAATAAATTGAGAAAATAAAAAGGAAATGATATCTTTACATTGAATTGAACAAATTGAACTGTTTTACTTAAATAAAGAAACTAACAAATTATATTCATTTTAAACTTGTAAAAAGTAAATTATATATTATTCTGAATTGAAGAGTCTTCTAAGCTAGAAAAAAATAATTATGGTAATATATCTTCAGTTTATAGATTTTCCTTACACATGTGCACCATCCCAAAAAATAAAAGTATGAGAAATTTCATTATTCACTGGTAATATTAAGGTTTTTCTAAGAAGCTTTGATTAAAAACTTCCCTTCAAAAATCCAGTTCAGGAAATCCTGAGACTTATTATATCACATATATATTATAACATGTATTATCCATTATTATATGTTTTAGACAGAGATATCTTCCTAAGACTGATGTGTTAACCAAAAATGACTTACCTTCCCTCAGAACTTAAACTAATACTGGGGTTTCTTTGAAGTATTGTTGTTTTTCTGGCACCTTGGTCTAAAACAAAAAAGGTCAGGAAAGTTGCATTAGATGTTAAAGACCAACCAAGGTTTTTGCCTGGGAATAAGAGCAGTTTCAGGTGTTCCTGCGTATCAACAGAAGCCACTTCTTTTCTGTTTTAATGTTTCAGTGACTGTGATAATAAAGTCAAGGGGATGGCCCCTGATATTGGCAAATGATGATTAGGGCAGGTAAAAAAGCCATTTTCTTTTTTGTAATTCAAGACAGATGGTGCAAAAATCCGTCTGTTTTCCCAATGTGTCCGAATTTGTACGGATATATTTACAGTTTTATGTGACACGGCTTCTTCTCCAGGCAGGCTCCTGTATTATGCATCAGATCCATTCTCTGTACTGTTTTATGGTGTGTAATTTCCCCTTACAGTACAAGTCAGATTGCAACAGTGATATATTTAATAAAAAATTAGATACACTTCTACTGCCTCACTTTCCTTTTTTTTTCCTTCATCCAAGATACTGACCACATCAAGTCAGTGTTTAAAATAAAATGACTCAAATCACTGCTGAATAAGTAAGATACTCTGCATGCTACGGGTTCTGTCTCAGCCATGAAGGATGAAGATGTTTTGTAAAGAGCTAATGCCTGCCACAGTCCTGAGTTATGGGTCACTAAAGAAGCTGAACACTCACCCGAGGGATAAAGCTATCCCTCACCTAATATATTTTCCAGAAGTGCAATGTGCTCATAATTTCTGGATGTCTGTAACCTCAAGAGTTGTTACTACTGCTCTAGTTCAGTTCAGGATTTCCATCCAAACTCATGTTTTGTGAAATCTCCCTCTCTCTCACCTCTTGCAGTTAATGTACAGGTTAAAAGGTTAATCAAAAAAATAAGCCAGCAAAATGCAAACCCCTTTCAACCCTATAAAACCAGTCACTTTCAAGTCACTTTTCTCTTGGGGAGGAGTGAAAATGGACACCTCCTGTCATGGTAGGAAGATCAAAACCCTTGGGATATTGGAGATCCAAGCCTGGGAGTGCAGGTGCTGACGTGTGTTGTCTCACATGTATTGAACCCTGCTGCCAGCATCTCCTACCCACCACTGCCACTCTTTTCCATTGAGCGTCCAGTCTCAATTCACTGTGCAGTAAAACAGTTTTCAAGTTTACGTATAATCAAACCCATATGTAAGACTAATGTGCAGTCTCAAAATGGTTGCAGTTCTCTGGCCAGCAAGGGCTGCCTTCTGTCTCAGTGTTGATCAGTGTTAATTCCTTC
Source organism: Corvus cornix cornix (assembly GCF_000738735.6). Classification (NCBI taxonomy): domain Eukaryota; kingdom Metazoa; phylum Chordata; class Aves; order Passeriformes; family Corvidae; genus Corvus; species Corvus cornix. Next base: position 111,353,048 of record NC_047056.1, on the reverse strand, counting down.
ACGTCTTCAATAAATTCCTGTCATGGGGCAAATCCTTCACATGCCTTTTTGTTCTAACCCAGAGAGTGGATACTCACCAGAATTATTCTGGGTAAAGAACTAACTGAGACACAAGGACTGGGCATGACCCAAACCAGCCTAGTACTTGGGCTGGGGTTGATGGTTGGTTGCACCATGCAGTATCCAGAAGTTATTCCCAATCTGAATTATCCTATGAATTTATGATTGATATTCTATGGTTTACATCAAGCTGATAGCACGCATTTATGTTTTAGTATGTTGGGGGGATTTTGAGTTCAACAACAACAGCAAAACCTCTTCTCGGATAAGAAGTTATTACAAAAAGCTCTGAGGCAGGATCTGGAGAACTGCTAGAGAAAAGATTAAGAAAGTCCCAAAGGACATGAGACCAGAAACCACGAGAGGTTCACTAAAGCTAAGAAAGTAGCAGGGGCACGGAGCTGAAAGAAGCTTGATGTCTTTGCTAGGCTGGAGGATTTGGAATGTCTCAGAGAACATGACAGCCTGATCTTAAGCAGAGTCATAACAATAGGAATGGCTGCTCAGATAGGGTTGGGATCTGCACGAGCTGGGAATTATTTATGCAGTGATGCTGCAGAGACATGAATGGGTTATAATATGGTAGTGAATATACAGCTACATCTACACTGGGAAGTAAAAAAGTGCGAATCTATGAACATGGGAAAAGGATCTTGGTTATTCCTGTTAAAATGGTAGTTCGGTGCCTGTTCTGTTATTGGCCCATGTGATTGACCTCCTTGAAACCATTCCATTTGGGAATTAACATAAGAAAGGGTCTTTTTCCAGTGGGTACACATATGTGACCATCTTCTTTTGGAGGCTAAAAGAAACTAATAAATTATGTGGGCAAAAGACAGCAAATGTACTCAAAGAACTGGTCCTGGAACTGGTTAACTTGCATTTAACTTGCCATTAAAACACCCAATCAGTTTCTCTGAGCCTCTGAGAGGAACATGGACTGAGATCCAGAAATGAAGAAGGGGTCTGATTTTAATGCCTGCTTTTTTAATCTTTCATCTTTTAGAAAGTGCTTATGCAATAGCATAAAGATACAGTTGTGCACCTACAGCAGTCATATTTTAACTCCTTTTACAGCTGCTACCAAAACGGATGGTCTGGGGAGCTAAAATAGGACTTTACCTTCATTGTAGTGACCAGTGGGAGTATTTCTGGGTTGTAGGAACTGATATCAGGGGTAAATTGCCTCATTCAGGTACAAAATATAAAGGAAGGGAAGGAAAGTTAGGCAACTAGTCTAAGTAATTAATCCTAGACTATAACAAGGGATGAAGACGGGTACCTCCAGAGGTGACACCTCTTCTGGCCTCCATTTCCTGGTCCAGAAGCACGAAGTCTCCATTGTCCCATCCTATAACTGTCAGCAGCTGTTCAAAGCCATCCAGACAGGTGTTGACCATATATAAAGACCATAATTACTCTCTGTATGTATTATTTCCATTTCCAAAAGTGAGATGAATGAATCTCACGCTCTCTGGATTTGATGAGTGGACTACATTTTAACTATTCATGGGTGCCAGTAGAAGGGAACCTTGTAGGGAATCTTTTCAGCTCACAGGAATATCAACTTCATCAGAATCTGGGGAGCTGAAACCTGTAAAACATCTGGGACAATGAAATTAGGTCATTTGAATTAGTCTGCTTTGCTTTTATCAAACTCTTCAGGTAGGTGTGCAAAGGACTGGAATAAAACTGGACACTGTGTTTAGATGGAGTCAGCACTTTTTGAAGTAAAAAGAGCCAATCCACTTAGATGGATCAGAGGCAGACCAGTAAAGTCAGGGAAGCGGCAGACTCAATCTGGAATTGAGTCCCATGCCTTTAGGAAAGGAGAGGACCTCAGAAAACCTTTGCTGTGTAGAGTTGCTGTAATGGGATTTTGCAAAGGTCAGGAAGACCAGCACAGATGTATCTTCATTAAGGGCTGTTTTAAGGAGAAAAATGTCTGGGATTAAGAGGTCCATGGCAGGGTAAAATGCATTCCTTGTCACCCCATGGGACAGGGCTGCTCTTGTGGCAAAGGCTTCCCATCCCCCAGGCTCATGTCTGTAGGAACACTGGTCTGTACTATTTATATGTTCTGGTCTCTTCCTGATGCCCGAGGGTGTGGGGCAAAGGGTCAGCTGGAATCCAGGGTGGCATTCCCTTCTCCACCCGGTGTGGCCACACCTGTGTTGCTCCCTGGGAACCAGCAGGGCAGGTGCTTTTCCCTGAATGATGCTGGCCTGTTGGGCATTGCTCCTGAACTGCACCACCTCACACTCTTACAGACACTGTGACAACACCTCCAGACCACCTCTCAGGGGGATTCTGCTTTTCCCAGGAATGGCAATGAGGTTCTGTGCAGAGCTCTTGCCTGGCAGGAGCTTGTAGCTGAAAGTCATCCCTTTGAACCACCAAACTGGAGCATGAGTTTAATCAAAAAATGCTCCCCAGACCCAGCAATTTGTGACAATATCAGAGCAGGGCTGTTATCAGCTGCCTGTTATTCTGTTGCACACAGAGGCTTCCCCAGGTGTATCCCCCCCAGCTAAGGTGTGGGACCCTGCTGAATACCACATCCCTTTGTTGCACATTATCGTGTTAGCTGAGCTGTCACGAGAGTTACCAGTACATTTGCAGAACATGGAGATTAATCCAATTAAACCTCCACTGACTTTTCCACATTCCTCGTGGTGCAGCCCACGTCTCTTAGGTAGGTGTTAGAGCATGGGGAAGGTTCATCAAATGGTGTTTCTGGAATGGAAACCCATCAGAAAGCGTGACATAATGAGAGGGAGAGAAGGAGGGAGTGATTAGCTAAGCTTTAACCCACCATAAGTGCGCTGATCCTTGACCTTTTGGTGTCAGTTTTAATTGTAAGGATGGACTTTAAAAAAAGCATAAAGGTGAAGTATTGCAATTCCTGATTCCGAGTTTACAAATATTACAGGTTTCAGATTTTTTTTCCGACATCTGAAGAAGACCACTAAAGAATTTGTATGATTTATACAGTAAAAGCAAATATGAATAACAGCTTCAGTGACAAAAAAAAAAATATATCTGGGAATTAAAACTAACAAATATGCTCAGATATGTAGTCACATAGTGACACAGATGGTAAATTTTACTGATATATATTTTTCCCTGGTGTACAACACACAGTGGCAATCCAGCATGACAGATTGTATCCTAGGCTAAAACTGTGTCAGACACACAGTAATCAGAAGATGCTATCATATAATTTGCACTGGGGCCAGCCACAATCTTGTAAGTGTTCTTTGTTCAGCTGCACTGAGTTGTTTTTCAACTGGGTTTGCCTTCTGGAAAACAATTCTTGTAGTTTTTTCTGTTATTAATGGGCTTTTCTGACTAGTTTTAAACAATGGTATCCCTAGTAATTAGCTATTCATATTACTGTTGTTGTTACGTAACACACAATAGTACTAATTATTATTAATACTACCGATACCATACAGTGGATGACTCCAGCCTGTTCTGCAGCCTGATCTGAGGTTAAATACAAAGACTTAAGTCACCACTGAATATGCAGTGCTAGATATGAGATTAATTTCTGCTATTTCAGCCATTTAGGCTAAATTAGACTCTCTAATTAGGCTCCTGTTATTGAAAAGGTAAAAGAAATGTTTCTCCAGAGACTGTTTTACCTTATCCCTTTCAGAAATTTATTTTAGGATGGGCAAACAACCTTGTGAGGGTGTTCACCTCATCTCCAAAAGACTGACTCAAGTGAAATACTTAAAATTTTAATTGCTAAAGTTAGAAAGAATTAATCCCTTCTGTGGCAATGGAAGGGATTTTTCACACACTGCTAGTATTTGTATCTGGATTTTATGGACATGTTGAAATTGTTATCAACAGTTGTCATGCTGCAAAACTTATATGTGCTTTTTAATTTCTGTGGTGTTAATGGTCCTTCCAAAGCTAAATTCTTCTCAGTGGGTCTCAAAAAAAGCACAGAGCTGGACATTTTCCCCATGAAATCTTCAAGTCTTTGGTTCAAGTTGAATATATACCCTTTTCTCTCCCACTATTTTAGGGGAAGCCTGAGAAAGAACTGATGGTTAAGGGACTTTCTCACTTTATAGGAGCCTTCAAAAAGAAATTTTTTTAAAACATCCAGGCATTTTCTTTCTGTGTATGCTGAGCAAAGATACAGAAAACGCCCCATACATGTGGGATTTTTTAACTATTCCAGGGATGGTGACTCCACTGCTTTCACGGGGATCCTGGTGAGTTTTCATGGATTTATAGATATTTCGGAACATTGAATCATAGAATCATAGAATGGTTTGGGTTGGAAGGGACCTTAAATATCATCTCATTCCAAACCTCTGCCATGGGTTAGGATTAGGGTTAGGTTCCACCATCCCAGGTTGATCCAAGCCCTGTCCAACCTGGCCTTGGGCACTTCCAGGGATGGGAACTCCACAACCTTTCTGGACAAATCTGGCTCCTTCACTGCTCAGAGAGTGCTGGATGTTGTAAAATTAAAAGCCCGAGTAAACACAGAGACAAAATTAATGTGATTTTAGGAACTAGGAAAAAAGGCCAAAGATTTCGCAGATGGACATGACTTATTTATAGGGGGCTGAGGGCTCTGTGATTTGGCAGAAAATGCCACCCAAAATCCCTGGAGTTGGGCCTAGGTGACTTCAGACTGTAAACAACAACAAAATGCTTATCAATGATCATAATTAACTATCAAATCAACTCACCCAGGAATAGAGGGGACTGTGTATTGCTTGAAGTGCTTAAATCAGAACAATTTGCAGACTGAAAGGTACAGTGTAGCTCAGAAAATGTATGGGCCAGGTGTAAGAATAAAATGATAAGGTCCCTCTTCAGGAAAGATGATTGTAATGGTCCCTTCTGGCCTTAGAAACCTAAGAATAGAGGAAACTATTTATTTATTTATTTCTAGAAGACCCGGAAGAGGGGAAAAGTGAAGGCACAAAGACATATTTGTGTAATGACTTAAAAATAGAGCTGGTTTTCCTGCTCTGATGTTTTGACTGAGCTGATTTAATTCTGCACTTGTATATCATTGCTATAAATTAGTAGTGGGAAGCAGCAGCATTTATTATTAATAGTAAAATAATAATGACAACAAATTTTGCTTCTAATAGGTATCTGTTTAATCCTGTTCCTTTCTTCGATTTCTTCTTCTGTGAGCATAGGAGTTTCTTAGAACACCTGGATCTTTTCATTTGGCTGTAATTTAATGTGGTTTCTAGTCAACTATGACAAACCAAGGGACTCAAACCCTCCCTTTCAAAAGCTGTCCATTTTCCCATCATTCTCTTAGCATCCTGTCAGTGGGAGGCAGTTTGCTTAAGGGAAGATTTCAGTCCTGGTGTTTTAAATACTTGTGATGTATATTTACATTTATAAATACACTTCAAAAATGTTTTTAAACTGATGCATATTTGGGTGTATTTGTATGTGAGAGCAGAACTTGAATTTCTTAATATTTCTTTCTATCTCTCTGTTTGTACGTACAACAGAGTTGGAAGACAGACACAAGCAAGATCTTGAACCCTTGAAGCAACATTAAACCTTGTGATTATGAAGCCTGTTAAAGAGCAAGGCAGTTTAGCCAGAACCTAGCGCTGTGCTCATCTAGCCATAAAAATATGTGTGATTTTACTTAGGCTGATGGAGAATATCCAAAGGAAATTTTATTCTTTATAAAGCCTCTGGTTGATGCTGTGAACACAACTTCTCACAGCATCTTTGTGGCTGTTCAGTTCTTCTAGTCAAGCCCCACATCCAGGAAAGGTTAAATTAATCCAAGTCCAGAGTGATGCCATGCCAGGTTGGGTGGGGCTTGTGGCAACCTGGCCTAGTGGAAGGTGTCCCTGCCCATGCAGAAGGGTTGGAAATAGATTAATTTTAAGGTCCCTTCCAACCAAAATAATTTTTTGATTTCATGATTCCACGCTCTTCCCTATTCCTGTGTGTACAGACCTGTTCTCTCTCCTTCAGCTGAAAAAAAGGATGAATGTGTTGTTAAAACTTCATATATTTCTTGTCTTGGATTACTTTTCAGTCAGACCACCCAACCCCACATTCAGATTACCCAAGTCAAGGTGAATGGGAACACGTGATGGGGAGATCCAAACAGAACCATACAAGCCCCAGTTTCAGGAATATTTTCACCCATGAATAGGTAGAACCATTCCATTCCATAGTTATTCCAAAGCCACATGACAAGACACTGCGTGTACTCATATCTTACCACACGAAAAAACTAAGTTTACTGATGCAAATCCCTCTTTCCTGTTAACCTTGGACTATGACTAGGCACTGAGGGTGCTGGTTGACTTGGATCAAAACCACAGCAGCTGTGCTAAGTGGATCAATAGAGGAGAAAAGGGGCAAAGGCTGATGCTTGTACTCAGCTCATGGTGGGCTTTTTTAGCACAGATATAGCCAGGCTGGCTTAGGCTGCCATGGAAATGCAGTCTCAGGTCATGTTGGTGTCCATCAGACTGCAGGCAGCAGCTGGCTCATGTAAGGACAGTTTAAAACGCAAGTTTGCACCTGTCTGCACCTTTCTACACTGGTGTTAATTACCTTTCTCCACCTGCACGTGCCTGAGGGAGGTCAAGTCATACTTCATGGTGGAGCACTGGTGTTCAGGCTCTCCTGGTTCCTGCTGGCTTAACTTCCAAACATTCATTGTTCCAGATGTCATAATCATGGAATCATAGAATGGTTTCATCTGGAAGGGATGTTAAAGATCATCTTGTTCCAACCCTCCTGACCATGAACAGGGACACCTTCCACTATCCCAGGTTGCTCCAAGCCCTGTCCAACCTGGCCTTGGACACTTCCGGGGATGAGGCAGCCACAGCTTCTCTGGGCAACCTGTGCCAGGGCCTCACGACCCTCACAGGGAAGAATTCCTTCCTAATGTCCAATCTAAACCTACTCTGTCAGTTTGAAGCCATTCTCCCTTGTCCTGTCACTCCACACCCCTGTAAATAGTCTCTCTCCATCTTTCCTGTAGGTTCCCTTCAGGTACTGGAAAGCTGCAAATATAATGACTCGTAAGGATGTAGAACAGATTTTGAAAAACAGTAGGCACCAATATTTTGAACTACAAGGGAAAAAAATCCTCAAAAAATAAATCAAGCACTCAACAACATGCAAGTTTTGCCTGTAAAAGCAACTGCTCACCCATGTTCAAGCAGTGTGACTTCCACAAGCTGGTGGGAAGGGGATGAGGCTGTGGCTGGAATCGCTTAGGAAATTTCACATGCCTCTCCCTGCTAAATACACACGTGTGTGTGTCTGTGTCTGTGTGTCTGTGTACAGCATCACAGAACCCTTAAGGTTGGAAAAGACCTTTAAGATCATCAGGTCCAGCCATGGATTTGTGCACATCTACATGGGCTTCATGCCAATAAACAAACCAGCACCACGGCACAGAGGTAAACTCTGGAATCTGACAGACTTTGACAGACCACAGTCAGATGGTCCATGGCACGCTGCCAATCGTGGTAGCTAGTGCTGTCCCAGACAATTCCCAGGCACAGCCCTGGAGCCAGCATGCACCAGGCACTGCCCCTGGTAGGCAGGTTGGAACTGGCTATTTTATTTTGGAGGGGAGGTTGTTTAATTCCAAGGAAATGGCTGGATTGTGCCAGCTGGCCTCAGGGATGGAGAGCTGATCCTGACACTTCCTTAGCTGATGAGCAGAGATGTAGCCAAAACGTCCGGCAGGAGATTTGTCTTGGTCTCACTTCTGCGGGCTTGCCTGGCAGTAAACACACAAGTTCCTTTCTCCTCTGCTGTGGCTCAGCAGTGAGGAACAAAAATACTGAATTTTGTTGATCCAAGGATGAGGAGAGAGCTGTGCCTTCATCATGATGAGAAGAAATGAAGTGAAGGGGCCAATCTGAGACAGAGAGCTTGGAAGAAAAAAGCCATTAGCATCCACTGACTGTTCCTAATATGGCCCAAGATTGTCTATCTACAGAGAGGCTTTCTTAAGGATTTGGCTTCGTCTTTTTTCTGTCCATGGCCACCTCAATGAGAGACTAATTTCAGACAGGAGAAATGATGGGAATGGGTGGGGGAAGAAACTTCCTCTCAGGTTTTCTTCTCTCTCTAATTAAATACAGACTTCTGTTTCTTCGAGTTCAATATATAGTATCCATTTAAAAAAATTATAATTAAAGATTCTACTTATCATTTTATCTCACAGAAGGCTCACAAGGAGTTGTTCTATAGCCTGAGGCTAAAGCTAGCCCAGATATTAGCTGAACCAAACAGGGCTGTCATTGCGAGCCAGTCTGCACCCCTGCGATGTTTAAAAAAAAAAAAGTTAAATTAATGCCAAGAGATGAATGCTAGGAAAGCATCTGAACTGTACAGGAAAACATAGATTGCAGAGGAAGACAGGGACAAATACCTGTATTTAGTCACCTGCCAATGTGGACTTGGATTATGGGCTCTGGGGGAAAGAGCTCAGTGGTTTATCCAGCTTTCCTACAGTACCTGGTTACATGACCTTGACTCCCCAGGTACCAGGAAGAAGAAGGTCTTGTATTCAAAACATTGCTTTATAAATGTCCTTTAGCTATTGCATCTGGCTTTCCTCTCTGGCTCTACAGGGAAATAGAACTTGGCTGCCTGAATAATAGGTGAAATTAATTCTTCTTTTTGGGCACACGCTCCACAGCATTTACACAAGTTCATTTCAGGCAGCACAGAAAGCTGCTTTGTGCAGCCCAGGTAGTCAGTTTGTAACCAGCCAGGAGGGGAGCAGGGAGGCCTGTTGCTGAGGGAAAGTGTCACCAAGCAGCCTGGCAGGAGCAGAGATGGCAGGGCTGTGCCTTGCCATGGACCCTGCAGCTCAAAGAGGCAGCGGCACCACAATATGTTGAGCACATTGCTGAGTTTCAGCTCAATGGAGAGGACAACACACACACCTGGGGACTGGGGAACATCTGCTGGAAGAAGTCACTTGAAAAATAACCTTGCAATGGCTTGGGAGAAACATCTGTGCAGCAAATGACATAGCACCAGTAATGGAGGGATGGCAAGGCAGAAGTTAGGGAAAGCATAAAGAATCATCTTGTGCCAATAATGCAGGGAGCTGGTGACAGCGCAAGGGAATTTAGGTCAGCACAAACTTCTTTGGCTCTACAGCTTTTATGCACAGGAGCTGGTGCAGCAGCTGTCTAATGGAAAGGACTGTGCAGCCGTTTTACCACTGGCCAAAGTGAACATGAGGGAGCCAAATTTTCTCCCTTTTCCCCACCCCCCACTCTGAAATTCTTTTTCTGTTTTGCTATTTATTTCTTATAGGAGTTTGTTCACATGTGTTTCCTACTCTGCATATAAATAGCAGGAATATGGGAAGGATATGAATACTTTAGAACAGATGAATTTTTCTAAGAGAAGTCTAAGACAAAAGATGATATATTTTGTCCAGAACAAATCTTGTTGATATACAGAATAGAGAAATAATCCCAAACCTGTCATGCCTTCACATTAACTCTTATTTTATCCATTATTTTAACAACACTGTCATTCAGGCAGTGCAAAGATTCAAATTAAACATCTTCTGACAAGATGCATTCCTCTGGGTGAAATCCTGCAGGCTACATGTTTGGGAAAGTCAAATTAGGTGGTTACTGTTGGTTGCATGTGCCTGCAGATTTGAAGAGCAAGAAACAGTTTCATTTGTCTGAATTAGCAAAAGTCAAAATCACAGCAGGGAATGTGTTAGGAGTTTAGCAGTGCCTACTATTCAGGGTCAGAAATGTACCCTGGACCTGTTTAGTTCAGTTTAATGACAGTCAGAGAATCCTAAAGAGTTATATTGGCATGCAGCTGTAGTTGAAGTTGAGACAGGAGCTGATTTTCTTCTGCTCAGTTTCCTCACCCAGCTGGTGTGGGCTCAAAGCCTACACATGCCCAAGTGCAAACAGGTGAAGAGGGAGATCAGGGGGACAACATCTCAAATTTGCAAGATTATTTTTGCCTGTTGGCCTTTGATCTTGCAGACACACATGATGAAAGCACTGGGAGAGAAAACATACTCAGAATATTTCAGCCACTGAGAAGAAGGCAGAAGCATTTTCCCGAAATGTGAAAGGGAATGGCCCAGGGAAGGGAACTTGTGGGAAGAGTGAATCACAAGGGTTAAATGGTACAGATCTAAGGACTACAAAGATAAAATTATCTGTAAGGTCCTCTCCAACCCAAACCATTCTATGACTCTAAATGATATCAAGGAAGAAGAACAGGTATGAAGTATGCTGAATATTAGAAAAGTAGAAGAGAAATCAGATGGAATTTGGGCAATATATATGTAGGTGGATAGTGGGATGAGGAATACTTGAGTCTTGGAGGTAAAAAACCAAACCAAATCAAAACAAAAACCCAAAACCAACTGAACAATTACTCTGGATTTTGTGTCTTTTATCCAGACATCAACTCTTGGAAGGTGTTGGAGAAAGAACCCTGGATTAGATGAAGTTTTCATTATTTTTTTTAGGAATACATCTCTTCCTGAAGACAGCAGAACTATCCCATTCACCTGAACTCTTTTTTGACAGAATTTCTTTGACAGCTGCCTTTTGGTTGTTTTCTGGATGGACAGTGGGAAGGATGGGAGAGGAGCAAAGGAAGAGAGTGAGAGACTAGGAGCAGGAGACTGAGAAATCTCCATTGGCCGTACATGAATTTTGAGAACATGGTGTTTCTACAAGTGAACAGATGCAATATACTTAAAGAGAGATCTTTAACCTTCAGAGCAAGAACGTGCATTAAGTGAAGTGGAAAAATAGGACAGAAGGAATAAAATAAAATTAACAGGCTTCAGAGGACTTCTGTCACTCATCACAGTGCTGTGAGAAGGAGACTGAAGTCAAGAAGTCAAAAGCCTTAGGCATGTTTTTACTAATTTTATGTCTTCTCATGTTCCTTTCTTCTTTCTTGACCAGCTCATTACGGCTGCACTAATCAGCTCACCAAGTTATTGGCACCAAAGAAATTTGGGTGTAAAAGGAAAATTTTGGTTATGCTGCACACTTGGGGTCTTACTATTCAAAAAATATTAAAATGGCACTGTCGTAAAGAACTTTTTCAGTTTGTTGTTCTCATAGCAAATACGTCAGGACAGTATGAGAACAATTAATTTCACTTGATATAGCTGGTGTACTAGGAGGCAATATTTGCTTTGTGTTATTGAAATAAGAGGATTCAAATTGGTGAACTCCTTATCTTGGTGGCTGTCACCAAAGCAGATGCTGTAATGTCTCTGCTCTTCTACCAGAACTTTTTAAAATCCTCATCACTGTAATTCTCCTTGTCCCATTGTTTCTCTCTTTTTGCTCATGAGCCAACTTCAGATTCTGTGCACTTTCTTTAGAGTAGTCCAGTTTTTCATTTGTATTTCTATACATTTTCTACTTTTCATGAGACACAGAAACCAGGATTAAATCCCATTTAGCCATCCCTGGAGGTATGCCTTATTTAATAGAATCACAGAATGTTTGAGTTGGAAGGACCCTTAAAGATCATCTGGTTTCAACCTCTGCCATGGGCAGGGATGCTTCCCACTATCCCAGGTTGCTCCAAGCCCCTTCCAGCCTGGCCTTGGACACTTCCAGAGATGTGCACATCCCTCTTGCTATTTGGCACCCTTTGTGCTCAAAAGGAGTGTCACAAAATTAAAGCTGTCACAGGACCACAGAAACAGAATTTGTGATGCTGAAATTTTCAGGCCAAACTGGTCCACATTAGATGTTCACAGTGCCATAGACACAATGAACTCACAAGGCACAAAGCAGTGTCAGAAGAGGTTTAAGGCAGATATTAGGAAGATTTTCTTCACCCAGAGAGTGTTTGGGCACTGAACAGGTTCCCCAGGTGAGTTGCCACAGCCTCAAGCTTGCCAGAGATTAAGAAATGTTTGGACAAACCTCTCAGGCACACGGTGGGATTGTTGGGATGTCCAGTGCAGGGCCAGGAGCTGGACTTTGATGATCCTTGTGGGTCCCTTCCAGCTGAGGTTATTCTCTGACTCTATGATATAATTTAGATGAGAGGGGACAGTATCCTTGATACAGACTATGAGGAAAATATAAAAATATGAAAATAAGAATTTGGCTCTGGTCTGGTCTCCTTGATAAACGAAATGGACATCCTTCCATTTTGATAGATTTCACGCGGCTTGCATAAATGAAAGGATTTGGGCCTTTTGAAATGAAAAGGAGATTTCTACTGCATGCCAGCATGCTGCTGATGAGGGCTCATCCAAAATGCACCATGACCACATCTCGCCCTCGGTCCCTCTGTAACACATGTAGCAACCTGTGTCTGCACCACAGGAAAAGCTGTTTGAAGAGATCGTCCTGAGGACTTGACACCGAACGCAGCACTGCACTCAAGAGCCTGTGTAGTACTTTGTGTCTGTGGCTCTGTTTATCATACTACAAGTCTTGATTATTCTAATGACACTGGAACTCTTCAGAAACACATTGTTTATACCCCCAAGGAGTTTGTGGCGCACACAAATATTCTCAATCTACTGTATAAACAAATGTGTTATTCAGCAGACAGAGGCAGTTCTGCTGCTGATAACTGGGAGAGGGGCTGAAAACAACACAGGAATATTACCTCTACCTCTAAGTAGTTTGTACGGTTTGTTAGGATTCACTCTCTGTCATTTCAGTGGGATCTGGAGCTCTCATTGCTGTCTGCTTTGGGGTCCTCGATGGATTTTAACACAAACCAAAAAATTTAACGCTTGAGCATTGTAAAACTTCCTTTTTTTTCATGATCTGTGGCTTCCTCATGAGGGGGAAAGGGGAGGCAGCACTGATGACAGGTACTCCTGGTTCTCCCAGTGACAGGACCCGGGGGAATGGCCTGAAGTTGTATCGGATATTTAGGTTGAATATTACGAAAAAGGTTCTTCACCCAGAGGGTGATTGGGCAGTGGAAGAGGCTTCCCAGGAAGTGGTCACATCTCCAAGCCTTCCAGAGTTTCAGAAGCATTTCTGGAACATTTCAGGGACATTTTGTGATTCTTGAGATTGACCTATGCAGAGTCAGGATTTGTACTCGATGATCCTTGTGGGTACCTTCCAGCTCAGGGTATTCTATTATTTTATGATTTTATCCTATTTGAGCAAACACCTTTTCATGTCTTTGGTAAAAAGAGTGAGTTATGAGACCCACACTTTGGGAATGCATCAAACACAGAAGCTTCTCTATTGAAAGCATCCAAGGTGCAAGAAGATAAGAGCTGTCAAATAAGGAAATGTTTTCTTCACTGGAATTGTGGTGGTGTTGACCTTCCCTTCTCCAGGTACCCTCTGCTGATTACCAGAGGTCTTTTTTTTGGATACAGCTTTTAGAAATAGACCTTCTCAGGTTCTTAAAGTGTTTTAATCTTGAATCCCATGTAGAGTGAATGAATCTGTGAAGAGAGGGGAGAACAAAGGAGATAAAAAGGAAAGGAAGTAAAGAAGATGGATTCTCCAGTTACAATATTGCACAAGAATGACTGAAATGATTCAAAAAGAAATGACTGAGTTTGATAGGTTAAATATGGTTGAAAATGTGATTGAAATTGTATTCTGGCCCATAGATTTTGGAGCCAGTGGAGATTTTCAAAGGCATCTGGGGGCTGAAATCAATTTGACTTAGCAATTGCATATTGGTTGGTAGTTTCTGACCCTTCTCAGTGCAATGTGAGCATCTCTCTATCACTTTGAGGTTTTTTGGGAATACCACTGTTAGGTCTCCTTCCTTCTTTCCTTTGAACCAGGTGGATAGAAGACACCAATAAATCAATCAAAATTACAATCTGTTACAAGAAAGTAGAAAACTCCTTCTTGTTGATCCAGCATGAAATGAAGGCACAAAGTCACTCTGTTAAAGAATAACATCTTTAAGATCTTCAACACTCCTCAGTTGTTTCAAGCAAATCCAGATGATGAATCCCATCATCCCACCTTAACTATTATGTGGATACTCCACATCAGACTAAACTAATCTCTAGAGATCTATGTTTTGAGTCCTGACTTCTGATGTTTTTAACATGTTCTTGCTATTTTCTCCTCCAGTATTACATTCCTTAGATGTGCATCCGTCCTTCTCTAAATGAAGAGGTGTCACAAAGTGATGTATAAAAAAAGGGGCAGCACATAAATATGGGATTGTCATTGCTTGTTCTTTCCTGTCTTCTTTGGCTCACACAGACAACAATTCTCCCAGGGAAGGTTTATAAATGTGGAAGAAAAGTACAGAAATTAAGCAAATTTTTCAACTGGTACCACTGCTCTTCTCATTGCAGCTTCATTTCATGTCACTGGAGTCAGGAAGGTCTCAGTTAGTATTAGCAATCATTTTGATTGCTCAGTTAGTATTTTCATTGCCTATTTCATTTTGGTTTTTTGTGTGCATGCCAAGCTTCATATCAATATTTCATATGTGTGTGGAGTTGTGGTTTGGCGATTTGTGGGAGTGGACTGTCCCACCATGGCAAGAAGACCTAGGTATTGATCTCTCTGTGAATGCCATCAGCTGTGAAGTCTTGTCAGAATTTTAGGCAGAAAAAGCAACTACTGAGATCAGGCCAGAGCCGGCGGGAAATACGGAGCTGGGACAGACCATGGGAAAAGTCCTCAGGTGCAAACTGGTCCCAAGGAAAGGAGAGCAGGGGCAGTGGCCAAAATTCAGTGAGGAGCTGGTTCCCAGCAGAGGTGCTGCATTGCCAGGGCCCTGGCAGTGAAACAATCGTGGTTCTGGCTATTTCATGGCCTGAAGCAGTCTGCTCTCCTGGCCCCCATCTGCCTTTGATCTGGGCTGGTGCTCATCACGGAAAAATGAATACTCCAATACTCACCCCAATTTATTATCATTCCTTGTTCCCTGGCAATGCCAGGATTCCAGAACTGTTGCAGCTGAAAGTCTCTGAGCCCTGCTCAGTGCTTAGAGGCTGAGAGGCTGAGCAGAGCAACACTGAACAGAAACGTCCATAATGAAGTTTAGAGGTGGGGTAGGAGCAATCCTTCCCTGGCAGGGGAATGAGCACATAAAATACATTAAAATTTCAAAGTATTCAAAGGTGACACAGAAAAAAAGGATTCTTAGAAACCTCTGAGATAGATTCCAATATTAAAGGGGCTACAGGGCCATATTTCTAATGCTTAGCCAGTGCTCACTTTGCCCTGAGGTCAGTGTTCTTTCCTTCAGACCAAGATTCAAATAAATAAATTTATATTTTCATCATGAATGTGTTAACAACTTCACACTGTCTTTGCCTGTCTAGCTAAAACCACTGTCTCCTTACTACAGTCTCATAAATTTGAAGGCCAGAAGAACCATTATTTTAGTATAGTTTGGCTTTTCCCCTCCTGCAAGACACAGGATTTAAGCAGTGATTGCTCTATCAGGCCTCTAACTTGTGGCTGAACTAGGGAGTCTCTTTGGGAAAGACATCTAATCTTGATTTAAAGACTTCTTTAAAGACTACTTAACAACTCATCAAGCTTGTCTGGGGTTTCTTCTTTGGTTTATAGAAGTAATGAACCGAGTCCCCCATCCTCCCCTCCTGGAGATACTTCTTAATGGAAAGTAAAAATGCCACAATTACAACACACCATGTGTGGGACATAAAACCTCACTCTCACTCCAGTATCTGTATCGTATTTAATAAAGTACCAACAGAGCAGCAATAATGTACACTGGGAATCAGGCATCATAAATAAAAGGAGAAAAATGTAATAATGGGTAGTTGGAGAAAAATATGAAAGCAGCTGTAAGAACAGAAACAGACAAGGGAAAAAAATAAAAACAAATAGAAAAAAGAATCAAAACCCCTCAGAGCCAGGCATAGAAATAATGTACTTTAAAGTGGATGCACTTTTGGAGGCTTCTTCCTGAAGAGAGGAAGAGATACACAGGCAAGCATGTACACACACACACACTTGCCAGATCTTACCAGATGATGTAGTTGAGGCTGGCTGAACTTAATTAACTTGGATGAGTGCTCTTAGATTTTAACCTTCCTTGTTTATTTGCTTTCACTGTGCAGTGGTAAAGACTTTCAGACATGGAGGGAAGGAAGAAAAGGAGGGATGAAATGACTCTTGAAGAAAACAATAAGCAGCCCCATATTTGTCCAGTTGTTTGTTTTTAAGGGTGCAGGATAACTGCTCTGTTTGAGTAAACCAGCACAGCTCTGATACTGATTTATACCACCTGAGATCTGGCCCTGGATTTAAAAAAATAATTAATAAATGTTCTATCCCACAACCTTGTCTTTGTTGCTAAAAGAATCACTACAGGGACCCATTGCCTGGCACTGAATCAAGCTGACTTGGTTCGACCACAGCCACAGTTCTCCTAGTTCCCAAAACAAGCTGTTCACATCCAGGTTCATACATGGGAATGGCCCCTGGCTCTTGCTACCTCCCAGAACATGGCTGGGAACTTCTTTGTCTGGGCTAAAGGCTTGGTTGGGAATGGAAAAATTTGGAAGAATGAGCTCCAAAGCCAGGTTCTGTGCCCTGACTCTGGCTCTGGGAATTCCCAAATTAGGCATTGCCTAAGCTCTAGAACTAGGACATATATATGTGTATATAAATAAATAAAAATATATATAGTGACAGTGTGGGTCCTTCATGCCTCAATCTAAGTATACCAGGTCCTTTATCTCTACTAAATCATGGAAACAAAACATGTTTTGGGTTTGAAGGGGCCTTTAGAGACAACAGAATCACAGAATCATAAAATCAAAATCAAAGTAACATAGAATGGTTTTAGATTCGAGAGAGATATTCCTTAGTCTCTGACAAATTCAGGTTTGGACATAGTATCCAGCATGATCTGGAAGGCTGCCCCTGACACAGCTTTTTTTACAA
The DNA here is from genome assembly GCF_000738735.6 of Corvus cornix cornix. Taxonomy (NCBI): domain Eukaryota; kingdom Metazoa; phylum Chordata; class Aves; order Passeriformes; family Corvidae; genus Corvus; species Corvus cornix. The sequence continues at coordinate 111,336,090 of NC_047056.1, read as the reverse complement.
GTCTTGAAACTTTTTGTTGCAGATTGCAGAGGGTTGTAATGGGAGGGAACTTTCTGAGGGACCTGATGGATTCTTTTTAATCAAGGGTTTGTTTACTGAAGTCTGGGGGTTTCTGCAGAGATAATCATCTGCATTCGGGAAAGAGAAGAATCACCTTGGTTAATTTGGGGAGTATGCATGAGCAGGGCTTAACCCTGATGAAAATATTTGAGGTCCAAGGTACAAAGTCCAAGATGCAGCTGAGGGTGGGTGCTGGTTCCTACCTGCTCCCAAGGGATTCCTACTGCTCCTCTCCTGCCTGTCAGAAACAGGGCTGGGCTGGACTGCAACAGCCTGGCAATGTCTGTCAAAGAAAATTAAAACAGCAACAGGAAGCAAGAGAGGGATGCAAATGTTGGTCCGCCTGTAATGTCAGACCTTTGTTCTGGCCTTTTGCTCCTGACTGAGAACCTCAGCTCACTGTTCCCAAGGAAGGTGGGTTAGTCCCTCATGTGGAAGGGCCCTGCCAAATTTGCCACAGGGTGGGGAGAGCTCACTCCTGACCTGCATGCTGACGGTGTGGATGAGCAGGGATCACCATGGATGAGGATACAACGTGAAAGTGGATGACTGACAGCCATGGTTACAAACGTAGTTCAGATCTGATGTGTAAAAATGGCATTTTCTCACTCAGCAGAGCAGCTCCCTGTCCCTGATTGCTGCCCCAGAATTCAGAAAATATAAAAAGCACCCAGGAGGGAGATTTACTCATGCCAGCCCTGTTGAAACACTATTCTTTGACTTTCTAGACAAGTGTACACTGAAGTTCCTCATTACTATGGTGAAGCTTTTCAGTGTCAGGTAGCAGAGCCCAAAAAGATGCAGATAGTCCCACCTGGCTTCTCAGATGCTGCTGTCAAGGCTGCTGGTGTTGGGGAACACTGTGAAATCCAATTAATTACAATTAATCCAATCCAGTAATTACAATTTCCACTCATGGGTGGGAGGGAGAGGGGAAGGAAGGGAATGCAGGCCTAAGTGCCTGTGTTTTTTCATTAATTCAGTTGAGAAGAGGAAAAGGTCACTGAAAACTTGGAAAATGTCAAGATAACCATGGTGACTCAAGACAATCTGGGGTGACTGCATACGAAGCCAGGAGAAGTGAGGAGGTGCCAGCGGTTGGTCAAGATCACAGAATCATGAAATCGTAGAATGGTTTGTGTTGGAAGGGACCTTAAAGCTCCCCTCACCCTGTCATGGGCAGGGACACCTCCCACTACACCAGGTTGCTCCAGGTCCCATCCAGCCTGGCCTTCAACACTGACTTCTTGGAAACGTGTTTAATGTGAAAGAACTGGTTACTTAAACTAAAGAAAACAAAAAGACTGTGATAGAAGTGTCCATCACTTTAGCACCACAGTCTGGCACTTGGAGAACTCTCTTTGGTAAAAGACCAAAGCCCTGGGCACACCTAAGCCTGCAGTTGTTTCAACTACCAGATCTCATACACAAGGTCCTACCTGATCTCTGAAGGGTTTTACTTTAGATCAATCCTTGGATAAGAAACAGAAACAGTCTCTGGGCTGGGGATGAAAACACCAGGTGTCCCCTGATGATCTTTAAGGTCCTTTCCAGTCCAAATCGTTCTGTGATTCTAAGATTATTTCAGCAATTGGTTTTTAGCCCTGTAGATATCAAATGGTGGATATTTGACTCTCACAAAGTCTCTACCTATATTAACTGTTTAATGGGTCCAGGAAGAGAATTGTAATAAAATTCAGTAAATTCTTACTGAGTCAGTTGCTGCTTTTTCAGGTCCAATGTCTTATGAACCAGATACATGACTCACCCCAGCATTACGTATAATTTTGCAGCACTGTACAGCACTAGGCCTCTTTTCCCAAAATACAGACTGATTTTTAGCTCATGAGGTGCTTGCAGGGTGGCATTAGCCAGCTGTCACTGGAGGATCAGATGATATTAATGGCAACTGGCATGCCTATTCAGCTAGCTGAGCTCATCCCTGCAAAATCAGATGGAGTCTATTTCAAACAAAAAAAGGAAATCAGGAGAAGCCAAGTGAAATAACAAAACTGCTGCCGACTTGAACAATCCAGCAATTCATCACCTCAATGAGGTCCTTGTGAATGTGAGGAAGCCACAGAACAAGGCTGGGTCTGCAAAAGATTCCCTCATCTCTTGTACCAAGGAATTTATTGAAGCTCAGTCCGTGCCTCCTAAAGCTCCACGTCTGAGAATCCGAGCCTGTGACTGTAACAGTGCAGCAACATCCTGGCTGGCAGGAACGTTGGGTCTGCGGCTTGTCAGTCAAAATGCATCCTGCATCCTGCTGGACTTGTTTTCCATGTGTGCCCCAGGGTAGCAAGCATTAGTTCTACCATTCCCCCAAGGATATGCATAACTTAAGGTGTGTGAGCAGTCCCATGGATTTCAGTGGGACTGCAAATGTGTTTACACACCTTAGCAGCTCCCTCATTAGTGCACAAAAAATGTATTATATTTCTGTCAAAAGGCAATTTGAAGTTCACTTTTCAAATGCCAAAGGCCTGTGCATTTACCAAGAACAACATTTAGCTTTTCCAGCCTCTGTTCCTCAGGGCCAGAAAACTTGTACAAAGGAGGAAAATCACCCCAAATGGGCTTTTCTTGTACCACAAAGAGGAAATCAAAAAATCATTAGAAAAAAAGGTGGTCTACATTTATGGTTAAATATTGGATGTGTAATTTAAATGAGAGAGCCAAGCTGAATGCAAAGCAATTACCAGCACTTAATATTAGTCAGACTAATAAAGCAGCAATTAAACCTCATTATGCAGCCATAAAATTGATGTGTAATAGATTGATTGCACCAAATGTTCATACCAATGTTTGATAGCATATCATAGGCAAGGTGAAGTGGTTCATTTAATCGGCAGATCAAAATAATTCCCGGCAATAGATTTAACCTTATTGCATTTCTTGGCTTCAGATGACATCCGTGACAGTACAAACAAACAAATAAACACAATGAAAGAAGAGAAAAAAAAAAAAGCCTATAGAGCAGCTTGCTCTATGGCAAATACTCTCTATTCCATAGTATAATACTCCTTCTCCCGGGAGATCCACAGTTATTTGAGAATCTTCTTGCCAGCAGCACAGTTTGGATCTTGCACAGCAGCGCTGCTTCATTGTTCACTCCTTGAATTGAATATGAGGCACTGAAGGAAACCAACATGTAAATGTTTTGCTGCCTGTTTACAGCTGACACAGAATTCAGCACCTTGGAGTATATTAAGTCCAGTGATTAAAAGAAAGTGTTGCTGGAAACCAAAAGGGTAAGCAGTGACGGGACCATTAATTAAAATCTTCTAAACTCCTTCAAAATGGCATCTGAACACATTTATTTTGGCAATAGCTTCAGACCTAATCATTATATTCAATAAATGTTGGAGAGTCCAGCATGTCAGGTTTTATGCCTTTTTTAATAAATATATTTTATGTGGGTTCATGTGATGAATATATTTTTTTAAAGTTCAATTGCTTGGTGGTTATAAACCACCATACTTGCTGAAGATGAATTTTTGGTTCTCTGGTTCTCATGGATTTTCAAAACCCATTATCCTTATTACCCTACACTTTGCATCATTACTAAACCAGAGCCACAATGCAACAGTAAAGATAAATGAATTGACATATTTTCTCCTCCAGCAACATTTTCCTTGGTCAAAAGAGCTTGATCTTCCTACATGGACCTCAACTCTGCAGCAGCTGAAGGGCTCACAAACTGCATAACTTCATGGTTAACCTTTAAATGGGAAAGAAATTATCTGAAAGACAAAGGTACCTTGACAAAGTACAGATACCAGGATCCTGGGGACAAGTAGGATTTTAAATCCTGATCTCCTGTACAGATGGACAGCGTACATTAAGCATTTTCTGTAAGGAAAAGAAAAAATTATTTTAAAAATTCAGGAAGATTGAAGTCAACAGAAAATTTGCTTTTGACATCAGGATTTTCCCAAAGATTTTAAACAACCCAGGGATGGAAGGAAAAGAGATAAGAGATTTAAAGCCCATCCCTCATTTTAGTGGTTTAGTCAGTAAATTATCCTCCACACACCAAAAATCACAGAATAAGAAAACGGGCCATTTTTTAATCAAGCTTTGATTTTCCAACTAATTCTGTGAGAAAGTCATCACTGGCAAAACCCTGTTGCTCTTGTGAACCTTTCTCTTTCCCTGGTCTGTGCTGTGCTTTGGTTCATGCTGGTCAATCATGGTTTGAACCTGTTCTGGGTTCCAGCAGAGCAATGACCTCAGGAGGGAATCATTACTCCCTCATCCTACAGAGGTGAAGCTCCTTATTTTCAAATTCCTGGAGAGTCCCAAAGCCAGCTTCTGTAGGAATGTATGTGCTGCATCACTGCATGGTGAAGTGAAATGGCTCTGAGCTGACAATCTGAAATCTTCTCCTCTGTTCAGCACCACTGGCATGGAAATAGAGCAACGTAGTGGAGGAATGGGACACTGCACAAACCTGTGAGACTCTGACACTTCCTTTGGAAAATGGGGAAAAAACTTACATGGAAATAAAAAGAAGAAGTTCCTTGAAATACTTACTTATACGCCATTTTCCCAGTACATTTTAGGTAAGAAAAAAATGCTTGATGCTTATTAAAACCTGGTAATTAAATCCCTTGGAAGGGTGCTGGCAGCAAAGATGTCATACTTCCATCTAGGCAGCACATGTTCTATTCTTCTAAGGTGAGATTCTTAAAAGCAGAATTTAGCATTTCCATCCATATTTGGCTTCCCCAACCTATGGACAGCTTTTAGAAATTATGCCCACCCAATTTAAATGGAATTGACAAAAATATTGCCTCTTTCAGAAGTTGGAGATCCTTTATATTAATAATATTTATTGTCTAAATATTAACATTGGAGCTGGATTTTTGGCACCTGTACTTGTAAATCTTGATCCAAGTTTTGTGAAATATCCTTTAGATTAAAGCTTCAGCATTTCATTATACCTCATGGTAATATACTAGTTTTCCTGGTGAATATTTTTTAAAAATCCTCCCCTTACTCACCTCCATGTAAAATCTACTGGAATGTATAAAATGTGAAAATGCAATATATTGATGTGGACATTTTCCAAACACTGTATCAAAGTATCCAAGTTTTTGCTCCTTTTTTTCTGAGCAGCTCCCTGTAAAAGCTGTTGCTGCTGTTCTAAATCAATAAGGTCATCCCAGCTAGTGTGTGTTTTGGATCCTAAATGCCTCCTCTGGTTTGGTATGCAGCACCTTGTACATGCTACTGCTTGTTCCTTATCAATAGCTCCAGCTCAAACAGTGCTGTTCCTTAAGGAGAAGTCTTTCATTGGATTTATTTATTCTAAAATGGACTAAAAATTTAAACAGAGACACAAGGGCTGTCTTTGAAGATGTAAAAGGACTGCTGCAAAGGAGGGAAATTAATTGTTCTTTATATAGCAGGTGGTTGGAACCAGATCTTTAAGGTCCCTTCCAACCCAAACCGTTCCATGAATCCATGATATTTTCTGAGGAGTGGAAAATTAAGAGACTTAAAACCAAGCCAGGGAAATTCAGGAGAGGTCTCAGATAAAATGTGCTGACTGCAGACCTGAAACAGATTGTCCTGAGGGGTTGTTGAAGCTTAACAAGTTTTTGAGAGTAAGTCAGATAAGCATCTAACAGGAATCACTTAACTGTAGCTGATCCTGTTTAGGGGCAAGAGAATGATCTAAGCAAGGTGCTGAAATTTCGTCCTACCTTGATTTCTCTGAAATTACACATTTTGAGAAGAAAGTCTTTCTCCACTAGAAAGGAATCATTGACAGGCTGATAAAAGTGATTCTTAGTGCTGTTGGCAAGCAGCTCTAACCTTCCCACACCCCAGGATTTAATATGGCCTTTTAGTTGAAGAAGGATTTGATGGGAGGCTAATGGTGTTTTGGCTAAGGTTCCAGAAAGGATAAACGTGTTTAGGAAACAGTAAGTTCTCTAATAGAATGTTAAATCCACTGAAGAAAGCAATTCTGAGACAGGATTGAAATTATTTTCAAATTATTTTCAAATATCAGAAAGAACAAAATGTCAGAAAATTAAGATAATATTTTAAAACTTGTCATTCAAGCTGTTAAGGCAGTCAGTATTGATTTGGTTTTAAAATAGCTTTAAAATATGAACAACAAATAACACACCAGTATGCTCAGCTCCCTCTTTGTCTAGCTTAGACCTGACAGCCCTCTCTTAGAAGGCTGAGGTCAACTGGGATGACTTCTTTCCTGAAATAGCCACAAGAAATCCCTGTGTGATACTTACAGATCCATCTCTTTAGCAGCAAAAGACAGACACGCTCTATTAGCATCCCTGGCAATACACGGGGTTATCCCAGCAGTGTGCCCAGACCCAGCATCCATCTGGATGCAAACGCACGTGTTCCTTCAGCTGATGCCCGTGTTGCCTCCAGGGAGGTGGGAAAAGGAACGTGGGGACTGCTGTTCCAGTGTCAGCCCTCTTTATAAGCAGGAGCTGCAACCTTCTGCTGCCTCATCCCTCCCTCTGTGGTGGCAGCAGCTTTCCAGGCTGGCCAAAGTAGGATGTACAGTGTGGGCTTTGCTGTTTGCAGCAGCCTGCTGGCCTAGCCAGCCCAGTGCATTCCTGTCAATAAGAAACAAAACCAAACAGGTATGATCCTTCTAGTTTTAGGGCATAGTAGAAGCGGTGGGAATAATTGTCCCTATTCTTTATGTGCAGATAATCTGTAAACGAATATTGGGTCTTTTCCGTCTGTATATGGTGTCACTTTGAATTATTTGAGAGGGATTTTTGACAAGGGGATGGAGTGACAGGACAAGGAGGAATGGCTTCAAACTGACAGACAACGGGTTTAGATTGGATATTGGGAAAAAATTCTTCCCTGAGTAGGTGGTGAGGCCCTGTCACAGGTTGCCCAGAGAAGCTGTGGCTGCCCCATCCCTGGAAGTGTTCGAGGCCAGGCTGGACAGGGCTTGAAGTAACCAGGGATATTGGAAGATGTCCCTTCCCATGACAGGGGGGTTGGAGATGATTTTTAAGGTCCTTTCCCACCCAAACCATTTTGTGACTCTCTGATCTGATTACAGCAAGTCCAGAAGCTCAAGTACCAGCTAAGGAGACTCAAGAATTTTCAGTAATTCTTGTGCTTCTGATGGTTGAAGTGATGCTTAAGTACCACAAGAGAGGAAGAACCAAGTGCTCTTGAACAGAAGCAGTAACAATGTCCAGCTCTGCTGGTTCCTTTGAGCTGAAAATCAGCCCAGTGATCTCTGTGATTGAAATGAGAGAGGACATTCCAGTTCATGTTAACAAAATGCAGTGGAGGCACTTGGAATAAATTTGTAAGCACTGTAAATCTTCACTGGATGATCTCCAAAGAGAGAAAGCTGCATTAGCCCAGCCAAGATGTAAGGCAGCCACAGCAAAGTGATCTGGCATCCTCCTCAGAGAGGCAGGAAGGCAGACTGATTGCATTTGCAAGATGGAGAAACTGAGCTGATCTGGATTCTAAGGATAGTCAGGACGCTCTGATCACACAGAAACCTTTTTTCACTGCCATAGACACATAAAAAAAAATTACAGGGCAAGAAAGAGACAGGAATAACCAGTGGAAACAACACCAAAAGTCCTTATCATGTGGCCCTTTTTTTTCCAGTAATAACACCCATTAATGAAGCATTAATTATTTACCTGAACTTAAGCAAGCTTAAGTCATTGTGTAGTGGCCACAAATTACACCAGTGCAGGTCCAAGTCCGATTAGTCAGATCTACTTTCACATTAGGGACCAGTTTTGATCTCCACTTCGGTTTCACATATGAAAGTTTATTTTTAGGAAACATTGTGTTTACATGTTCAGATGACCTTGATTTTCTGGTATATAAAAATCTGACACTTCTTCTTTACAAGTATTGTTCCTCAAAAATCACCTTTGTATATAAAAAAAAAATAAAGTAAAATATTTTTTTTCTATTATTATATTTAGATATGCAAGATTATCTATTTTTTGCTCTTTTTCTTTTCTTTTTGTTTTTTTTTTTCCTTTGGTCAGTTGTTCAAGTTTTCTGTGCAAGTGGGAGAATAAACAGAAATGAGGGAAAGGAAAGAAATGGAGAAAACACTGAAAGGCTTCAGATTGTTTTCATCCAACATTTGAAGTTTTCAGATAGCTCAGGAGAAGAATTCAAAATTATGTCAATGTACAGATATTACAAAAATCATTAAATGGATGCTTTTAAATCAATTCTACTTGTAGGATTAAAATCTGAGTGCCTTGGGGAACACTGTACGAGCACTATTCGTGGACTGGCTGGAAATATGAAACAAGCAGACATGTCCTGAGCTGAATCCATTCCTGTAAGATTTCCAGCCTAGGGCAGCATTCCTTGAAGGATATACATATATCTGCTTAACTATACATATGATGCTCCATCCCACCGAAGCCAACAGGAGCATTTACTGTTCATCAAGTTAAGCATTTACATAAATCTCTGGGATAATGCAGTTTAATCGAAGACTCAAGTGCTTGGATAAATCTTAGGTTATTCAAAGTAAACTTCAAAGCTTTTTACGTTCACTTAGCACCAATTATTTCCCAAACAAATCAAATGGACTGCATTATATGCAAGGTTTTAAATTCATAAATGTAGCAGTACAGTGGTTTTTTCTATTCATCTGCATCTTTTTAACCTCGCTGAGAAAAGATTCCTTATTAAAGCTGGTTAAAAAAAAAAAAGCCAGAAAATGCCTGGAACAAAGTAACTGTAACTGTAAAATGTCCTTAAAGGCCAATTAGAAATTGCAATACTGGGAGTTTTATTACAACTAACTCCTCCTTAATTATCAATCAATGGATTCTGTTGGAAAAAAAATTCTCAAATTCACAGCTGGGAAAATGATGCTAATTATTTTCTGTTAATTAAGGCTGTGCTGGGATTCAGACTTGCCATCCTTCAAATACAGGATTGACATATCAATGCTAACATAATGCTTAGGGTCTTTTCCGAAGGCTTTATTTCTAATGATAATAAATTGATGTCACGTTATTTTAAGTGTCTTAAGCTATCATGCTGCTACCCAACCCTGATAGATAGGGAAAAGCATATATCTATCTTGGTATTCATACCAATTTCTGATCTGAAAGTTGAATATTCATCACTTTGCACTGTAGCTGTTCTATTGTGAAGGTGAAAGAGCACTAAATCACTTGGAGCTGAAAGTAGTAAGGCAAAAAATATTGAACGGCAGCAGGATTCCCTAAATATCAAATTAGAGAGAATTGAACACTTCAGTAAGATCCTCAACACTCTGTATTGGATTACACAGTTCCTGTCGACCTTCACAGAACAAAATCTCTAGTCCAGCCTCTGGTCCTCCTTCATTGTGGGAGTTCCTTAAATGACAGGCTGTTAATTTGTTCTTGTTTTTTTGTGGAAAAGACAGATTCAGAAATCTCTTGCTTGCTTGATGTTTGATCCTCATGATCTACTGCATATCTTATAGCCAAGACTGATGAAAATCAGAAATAAGAGAGTGGGAAAACACAAGTAGAGTGGGAAAACAATTAAAAATTAATATTCTGCCAGACTTGGTGTGATGTATATAAGAGATAAAGCTCATGAACTCCTACACGACCTTAGGAATGCTTGGCCCAAGATTTTGACAAGTTTTAAAGCTCTGTTACCGGTTTGAGGCAAAATGGGCAGGAGGGTGGTGCTTTGTTTTGGGTTTTGTTCAGGATGAGAAATTCTTGAGTCTGTTTCTAAAAGGCAGGTGTCAGGCAAACAGCTCTGAAAAAACATGTCCTCTACCAGATTCATGGAAACCATAATATTCCAGCATTTTAAGACTTGTGGGAAAGGTTGTAGAGGTGCTGTAAGTGACAAATCAGGACAGTCTGGTCTCCCTGTGGGTTTTACCAACCTCATGACTACATAGGTAAGAACTCTTTGCTGTGGGATTTAGACTGCAGAGCCTGAGCCTGTTTGAGAGATGCCATAAAAATAATTTGATCACACTACTGCAGTTGGCCAATTCAGATGAATCAAGGGACCAGGTGAGTGGTTCACCCACGGTACCTTGGCATGTATAGGTCTGAAGTGTGGCCTCCACCTTCCGCCTTCCTTCCTAACAAGCAGAGAGAAACAGAAAAATAAGTGCGCAAGGTAATTTTTCTCACTGAAAAATATGATCTAAAGTCAAAGGTATTTCTCAAAGGTCATGGTGTGCTACTTCTCCCCAGTGACCAAAAATCGATTCTGTCTCGCTCTGACTTCGATGTTCACTTTTAAGTTGTCCTTAATTAGCAGTTCCAATATTTCCAGTCTGTATGCCTGTTAAAACTCTCTGTAATTTCTTCAAAGTTCAGCACTGGAGACAATGCAGCATCCAGCCAATGAAGAAGGTTGGTCTTGATGATCTTGGAGGTCTTTTCCAACCCTAATGCTTCTATGTTTTCCATTTCATCTATTTTTCAGACCTGGAACATTATCTTGTACTTTGTGTACAAAGAGGTTCTTGAGGGTTTTTCTGGTGGGTGAAGGTTGACAAGGCTGTTAAGGGTCTTTGTGAATCTAAACTCTCCTAAAATCTCCTCCACCTCTTTCTGCAACAGAGTCTACTCGGTGACTTAGCTGGTCCTATTTGGTCCTGTTCTCCTGCAAGTGTGAACTTCCATTTCAAGGTCATATTTGTATGGCATAAATGCACAAATGCAAGTGAAAAAGTACACAAAGGTGAGTTAGGACAATAGATTTAGCTCAACTTTTACCACTTCTTGAAAAAGCATGTTGGATGAAATCTGGAGTGTGTATCTTTACATCTACCTGATCCTTATCTACCCCTAAATAAAAAATATTTTACCTATGCTTTGTGATTACAAAGCTTTCTCTCAGCTTTTGTAATTCATTTGTGCCTTCTAGCAGTCATGAGTCATGGGTCTTTTACACTTGTCAAGTACACCTAATCCCTACCCTTCATGGCCCAGAAATCCTAAAGATGGCTGAACATGTAATTGCCTTGAAGTGTAAAATATTTCCCACATTATTTATTATAGCATTGCCTGCTAGCACCTCTATAGTTAAGGTTGTGTCAGCATTTTTATTATAAGCCCCTATTTTCAGCTGTAAAAAAGTGCTGCAGGCTGGAACCAGGAATGCAAGTGATTTTACTATTTTACTGTTTTTTAAAATAAAATTACCTTGGACCTTTTCAAGTTATTCCATCTGTAGTCAACAACACACCCACACAGGTCTACTTACAGCTGTATATGCATGTGTATAAGGAAGATCTAGCGTGGTATAAATGTACAGATGTAGATATTATCAAAATAACCCACATAACTGTTCATTTATGTTTTCATCTCTTGCTCATGCAAATTATATCTGTGTGGGAGCAATTTTAGTAATAGCACAAGCTTTATTCTGTGTTGATGCAGTGTCCTTTATCCAATGATGTCTATAGCTGGCAATAATAAAATATTTATTTATTTTTACACCTTATATTTTATTTCTGCCTGCAAATCAAATTTTCTTCTGGAATAATTTCAGCAAAAGTATTTCATCTCTGTTCTTGGATGATGAGCAAGACTAGGGACTACACCCAGGTGTTACTTCACCAAGTCCATGTTATTTACCCCCATGCAAAAGATTACTCATTCTTTCATGTCTGTCTTTCACATAGATCGAAGAGCAGGATGTAAACACCTTTTCAGGTCTGGTTGCTGAGCACTCATCTGCCTCTGAGCAAAGACCCCACTGCTCTTTTCCTCACCAAGGCTGTATTGCATAATTAGAGTTAAGATTTAATGTAAACTTTGTCAGTTTACATCTCTCTTATGAATTGATTTACTGTAGCTGGTGGAAATTCTCACATAGAGGCACAACTTACAAATACCTTATTATACAGCCTCTCTATAGGATGGATCATGGATTACATGATCAAGATTCTATAAAATTTGGAGTTCTGTTTTGTCTTTATTGCTATTATCGTTAGTACTAGCAATAAGAGCAATAATATATGAGTCATAATCATAACTTGATCATCCTCATGGGTCCCTTTCAAGGCAGGATATTTTCATTTATATGACTAAACTTTGAAAAAATCAAAATGTTTCTTCTGTCTCTTGAGCTTAGGTCTTTTAACTACATATGTTCTTCTTGTTTTTCTAAATATTTAAAAAATAAATAAAGGAAAAAAGGAGATTAAATTTTTGTCCCTAGTTGTTGGTGTTTAACAAGGTGTTTCTAGAATGAATGTTAACCTTAGTCCTCTCATCATCCAATTGAACCTGTGCCTTTATTCTGAAAAGGGGAAGTTTTCACATTACTTTATCTGTAATTAATTTGGTACTCTAACCCTCAAAACATACAACTCCAGCTTAAAGTTTTTTAATGTAATTATACTTTAGAGCTTTAGTGCAGTTTACCTGTCTTTCCCCAAGTATTTCAGAACTGCTACAACTTCTAAGTCAGATAAAAATTAAAAAGACATGTTTTTTGTTGGATTTTTTTGGGGAGGTTTTCTGGCTTGTTGGTTGGATTTTTTGATGGTGTGTTTGTTGTTGGGGGTTTTTTGTTTGTTTTGTTGTTGTTTTTGTTGTGGGGAGGGCTTTTTTTAACCATTCTGGACCCATCTTTGAAAAAAATCATCATTGAAGACATAACATTTCATGGAAGCTGTCCAGAACACATGGATTCCCATGATCTTGATTTGAAACCTGATGGGACTATGCTTTTAATTAAATTTCATTGTGACATTTTAGGTTTGTTCAGACCTTGGACTCCCCATTCTATGCAAGGATACACTCTGAAAAACACATGGAAGCCAAGGCAAAGGGTTTTATAATTCCCAGTCTAGAACAGCTGGGTTTCATGCAGAATTACCAAGAGCATTCTCAGCTTAAAAAGTGTTATCTCTAACTATTATGTAGGGCTGCAGCTTGAACCGTTGTTAGTATGTTCTAAATAGAGCTGATCCAAAAGAAAGAGACATAATTTTCAGCTGTGCTAAACTTTTCAAAAGATACATAAAGGAAAAATAAATCAACAGCAGAATTCCTTGGTAAAGTTATTCTTATGCATCTCTTGATGATTTATGTATATGTTTATGAAAGACCATTGAGATTATATGCCTTCTACTGGATGACTTCTATCTGATAGTATGTTAATCCTAAAGTTTTCAATCCCCTTGTTAACTCCATTTAGGAGTTTAACTCCTATTACTCTAAGGAAGAGGTGTTTCCAAAACTTAAACTTTAGATGATTAGAAATATTCCTCTAAAGAAAAAAGTGGAATTTTTCTGGTCAAATCAGGATATATGGTTGTCTTCATATGAAGCCTAATTTCACCCTGATCTCTCTTATTATTCAATTAAAAGAAATAGTTGTTTTTAAGTCTGGTTCATTTATCTTTGGTATTTTATCTTAGAATGGAATAGGATCTAGATATACCTGTCAAATCATATTGATTATATATGGAGCCAAGGGCAATGTAGCCACCTGCATTAAGAGATATTTACATTAAACTCTATTTTGCTGCATGTTATAAATATCTACATATATAGCAGCCAAACTTTACAAAGCCTTAGATCAGTGGTTTTGTCCTTGTAGACAGAAGAGAATCCAGCTTAAATACAGAAATTCCATGGTTTTTCTTTATTCCATGAATTTTTACCATGGTGTCATACAAGATTTTAAGGAACAGGACTCAGTTTGTATAGTGATAGAAGCTGCACAAATGCAACACAGTAAAATGCAATTTGGTGCTTATCCACATTAGCAAAAAGAAGAGAAAATAAGTGAGAATGGTCATGAAAACACAGTTTTAAAGAACACCTGAGAGAAAACTGTTGTTGCTTGTTGATCACGAAAAAAGATAGAGCCTTCATCCACAAAGGACTCCCCATGCACATCACTTCATGTCTGTGTTGCTCCAAACTTCCCTCCTCCCATATTCAAGCCATAATTCATGTATTACCTCTGGTACAAAGCTTTCCCTGTGTTGAGAAGGAGCAAATCCTTCCACATTTGTTAAGGGTGATATCAAGAAGGGAGCAGTATCTTTGAGTCATGTCAGAGTATTTTGGATTGGGATTTATCTTTTCTTGGTTTAGGTATCTGACATCCAGTCATTTTAGTACCATCTACAGAAGGGTGTCCTGAGAAACAGGCAGACAAATCTGAAAGGAGATTGATCCCACCTGATTTAGATGGAAAGACAAAGAATTACTTCAGCTGATACATCCATTGAAATTGTAGCCATCAAGTTTATCTTCTAAAAGATGACTGGTTCAAAAGCAATGCTCTTAGAAGAAATTTATTGCTTATTTTAAGACAAAATAAAATCACAGCATAAGACCAAAATAAAGAAACCCCTGAAACCAGTAAAGGTTTCTACATGTCTGTTGTATCTAAATCGCCACAGAGGATGATTTTATCCCAACCCCAAATGCTTTAGCATTTCCCATGCATCAAGGAGAGTTTATATTTTAGACTAAAGAAAATCAGAGACTGTCCTGAGACGGAAGGGATCCCCAAAGTTCATCTAGTCCAGATTCAAGGTATTTGTTCTCCTCTTCCCAAGCTTTGTGATTATTGATGAAACTGGGCCAATTCACTCAGATTCTGGAGTTGGGGCACAGAGTTCTCACCTTGTTATGGAAACTACCTCAAAAATCATACAGTCCTTACCTTACAGGTAACTTCTGCAACTGTTAAACTCTTCTTAATTTAAGTCCATTGTTCAGCTGAGTAACTGAACAAGCAATTTCACTTGAGACACATAGGTCTCCAGCCCCGAATGTTCCCTTGCACAGTTTTATTTTGCTCTCTGAAGTTTATTTGATATAGAAGGTGATATTTTATAGGATGACCTATAACCCTGTCCAGTTTGTAATAGTTTAATATCTTTTCCTGGCCTTACCTATTGTGTCTGCAGGAGCTCTGTGTCTGCAAGACAAAATGAAAGAATTCTTTGTGGAAAAAATCATCAAAAGCATCCCTGTTCCCAAGTCCCTTTTCCATTGCACAGCATCATGTGAGAAATAGCTAAAATTATGGGATGCCTTATTTATTTCTTTTCACTGACTACAGAAGAAAATTAGACAGCCTACCACTATGCAATATTGTGGTGGTGAGGCTGAGCCATGATGAAACTCAGGCTTTGTATTTTTTATTATCTATTTTGGATAGACAAGAAATGAAAGAAAACACGCACACCTTGCAGTAACCATTTCTCTTTGAGTATCAAATTTGCTGACACTCTTTTCCTTGGAGCATCAGACCAGTTTTCCCATTCCACTGAATGAAGTTCCACTAAAACATGAAACTAGATATGTTTATCCACCAATTTGAATGTCATGTGTTCCAAAGCTATGTTTAATTCTTTTTCTTTTCAAAGTATATTTGCCTTGATCTGAGTGATGTAACAACTGACATTTGAAGAGGGACACTCAATGAATCAATCAGTAGAGCACAGACCTGAAATCATGACTCTTCCATTACTTCTTTTGGCACAGTATTTTGTAATATTAAATGAAATATAAAGAATGGATAGTATTTATATACTGTAGCAGGTCATTCCACATCTGTCACACCACACTTTCTGTGGTTAATTCTATTTTTTGTTTTCCCTTTTGGCCTAGTACATTTGTGAATTTTACTGTATGATATTTTTACATTCCCAAAGAGTGAATAATTAAGGCTGATCATCAGGGATTTCTCTTTACATGAACTTCTAAATGTTATCCAATAGGTGAAAATTCTGCAAAACCATACTGGTGATATTTTATCATTAGCATTTCCTTCTGATCACTTCAACAACATATCAAAACTTATTGTTGCAATATCTAAGAGCTTCCATGTGGTAGGATAGAGGGATTTAAGAAAAGAAAATAATAATATTAATCATCATCCTCATCATCATCATCTGTTTTTAATAACTACATGGAAAAAAAGGCCTTCCCAAGTTTGAAGCCTCAGAAGAAAATTAAATTAGCAACTGTTGTCACATCAGTATTTTCAAAAAGCTTTGGGGAGGGTGAGGGAACAAACTTCCCTCTGCATTTTTTTTTCTTTTACAAAAGAAATAAAATCTCAATATTCTTGAGACTCGTAGGTTTGGTTTAGAATTCTAGACTCTCTGGGGAAAGAAAGATTGAGACTCATGTTCAGGGACTGATCTCCAAGTAGCAGGCAGATTTGTACTTCTCTGTGGATGTATGTCTCTTCAATACGGCTAGAAAAAGATGCTACTGATACACACAGGAAACTATACTAGGAAAAAATTATGAAATTAAAGCTGCAAAAGGATGACCTAAATTATGGAATTGAATGTGTTAGGTGCAATTACTTTTCTTGTGCAATTTGTAGCCCTGTGGTCATAGGATCTAATCCAAAGCCTCTTGCATTCAGCAGGGCTCTTTCCAGTAACTCCAAGTTTCAGACATATAATTTGGCACTGAAGGTTGTGCAAACCCTACTTTGAAAAGTGTTTTTTATGAACTCGCTTTATTCTTTTTTTTTTTTTTGACAAACACAGCAATCAGAATTTAGAATGTGGATTCAGAACTCCCTCTGCACCTGAACTTCAGGGAGCTGAAATCTGGTGCTGGAGTCCTGACCTTGTTAACAAACAATAGGAATTTTGCTACTGGCTTGAATAAAATCAAGATTTTACTCTAGAAGACTGAGACCTAGGACATATTTCTTGGATCAAACAAGAACACTAGCCCTAAACATTTATCTTTGACGAGGAAGTGCAGTTTCAAGTCAGTTTGGGCTTTGAAATCTACAGTTCAGACTTATTTCAAAGATGAGTTCACATGATGCAGCAGGCTTTGTAATCAGGGAATTTCATGCTTAAAAAAAAAATAGCTGGGAGCAGAATTAGTATATACAGCATAATAATAGTCCAGTTCAATTGCTGTTTAGTTTGGAATGGTTGCTTTGAGAGCTTGTTGGAAAAGGGGAAAAAATGTGATGAGAAGAAATATTTACTGTGCAAACTTTGCATGCCAATAAAGAAATTATAGAGAGACTATTGTTAGGCTTGACTCTGTAATTATAATTGAAGCACAAAGATGATCAAATGCAAGACCATTTACAGTTAATCATTTTGACATTGCTTGATTTTTCCTATGAACCATAGAAGAGAAGAATCAAACAACATTATACCACAAGAATCTAAACCTTAGGTGGTGCAAATCAACTTAGCTCCTTCACTTTAAACAATTGAGCCCCTTTGCCTCAGCTGGTGGCTTGGCCTCACATATCTTTGTTACAGTTTGAATCAGCTTTACTGGAGAGAAAAATATAAGTTTGATGTCAACACGATCTAGCAAAGAACTCACTGTGCAACAGAATCTATTTATAACTGCCTGGATTAACTCTTACAGATTACACAAGGAATTTAAAAACTGTTTTTCACATCTGTTGGGGTCCTCCCCCTGCCATGTAGTCCTGGGAGAAATGGTTTCATTGTCTAGAATATTTCATGTCTAGAATATTTTTTGAAAATGAAAAGCAAAACAACATTTGTGGTGGGAAGTAAATTACATTGTAATCACACTTACAGGCCCCTGGTGAGACCAACATTCCATGGTGGTAAACATATAACTGGAATTGATCTCACATGGTTATCACCATCTAGAAGTACATGACCTACTCGGCTTTTTTCACCAGCTAGACTCCATCAGAAAACTTCTCATCTCTCTTAAAATGGTAGAAGTCAGTCTGTAGATGTGTTTTTCAAATAAAGGTAGTCTAAGAACAGCTTAGATGAAACACCTTTAAGAGTCCAGCTATAGGTGAAATGTTCACCTTATCAACTCAGAAAGTGCCAGCTAAAACATACTGAAAACAGGGAATGGGGCTAAAAGCTGGCACACAGCTGCACAGAGGTAGTAAGATGCCTTTGTAAAGAATCCTTAAGTTCCCATGTGCATTTTGACTTAAAAAATATTTTTGGTCTTATCATAAATTATTCCAAAAAGATTTCATCCTTCTCAATGATGGGGACAGAACTTGAACAGCAAAACTATTCTGTTTCTCTTCCAGTGTTCAAGTTTTAAACTTGATATGAAACTTCTAAATTGGTGTGTGGTGAGATAAGCAACTAAAACAGTAAATTATTAATAACCTTGTTCATAAACTTGCTTGCCTGAGAATTTCTAACATGAAACCTATTGCTCCCCAAAAAATTTCTCTTCATTAAACCATTTATTGAAGCTTTTTTTTAAATTTCATTAATAGTTTGGAATTGGAATGAACTCTAGTTAAAGTGATAGTTAAAACTGCTTTTGCCATTTTCATACAACTCCTGGTATAACCAATAACCTATATACAGAAGTGTCGTTATTCTTTTTGTCAATTTGTATTTGCAGGTTTCAGCTCCTTCTGTTCCTTCCTTGCTGCTGTACGAGCTCTCTTCCTTCATAACACTGTAAGACATCATTCTGGCCTCATGGTGCTTGAAAGATGAGTCAAATTAATATGTTTCCAGGATTCATGGGGAACTGATTAGTTGTAAGGTAACACACTGCCATTGTGATTAAGAATCCCTAGGGGATGCTGGACATCATTGGCCATGAGGAAAAAATCAAAGCTACTTTTAGTATCTACAGATGGGGCCACCTTCTGCTTTCAGCAATTGGCCTAAATCAGGATTATCTCCATTGATTTCCATGGTGTTCATCAAGATTTATACCAGATGAAAACGTACAATATTTGCCTTTTTGGCAATGGAGAGAAGATTATGTACCTATGAAATTTCACT